>NC_081411.1:494932826-495245603 GCF_030272615.1 Cryptomeria japonica
TGCAGAAGCAAGCAAAATGACCAAAAACGCCATCTTGGAGATGAGAAAGGACATAGTATGAACCAAAAATGCCATTGTAAGTACGAAAAATGATAGGGTCCCTACCAAGGGCACTAACATAAGAACCAGGGGCGCTAAAATATCGCAGGGGTCTCCGAAAGTTAGTTTTTAGCCCATTTGAGTGCATTTTTGTACTGTGTGATTACTCCAGAGGATTGTGTAGTATGTATTGAAATTATTAGAGTTGATTATGTTGTATTTTTATCTCTTATTATGTTTCATGTTCTCCAATAGGAGGGTTCATGCCTTACTGTTGAGGTGTTTCCTATGCGATTTGATGCTCCGATAAGAGGGAGAATGCCTCGCTATTGAGGGATTGATTATATGACTCCAGTGGGATGTGTTATGCCTCACTATTAAGGATTTTATGTTATTTGGATTCCTTTTATATCTTTCAATCATGATTGGTTATCTTTGATGTTGCATTTATGAAGGCCTCCTTCTTTAAGTTTGATTCATGAGTCCATTTTGCTCAGATTGTGCTCAGTTTGTTGTGATTGTTATGTTATCTTCTTTGGGCCTTCATGCTGATGTTATGTGTTCATTTGATTTGTATTTTTACTCTATGGTAATGGTCCATGGTAGGGAGAGTGGGCTCTTGCATGTGTGGACTAGGTTCTTGAGCATTAGGCCTCTAGGAGGGGGTCTAGACTTGTTGGAGCCACACGAAGAGTTTATTGTAATTGCAAGTGATAAATTAAAAAATTGATTAGTGGGTTTGGGTATTTAGGAATTCAATAAACAAGATAATAATTGATTGTGTGCCCCTCCTCATAGCCCTAGAAGCGTGCACGCTTGGGATGAGCTTGGGAAGACTGTTGTAGCGGTAAATCGATCTCCCTTGAATGGCTCCAAGGTTGAGATGGTTCCACATGTCTATCAGGGTGAGGCTTTTCCCCTTCTATTGTGAGGATAGCATGTGATGGCACTCTTTCCCTACATGTGTCCATTGTCCATATGCCTTGCTTTATTGATCTTTCCTCTAGAGGGTCTATTGTTGATTTCAGCCTTGTGTTGCATTTTGTGTTGTGATCTCTTGTTGGAGTCTTGATGTATCCTTTGGCTAATAGGTGTCAGCTTAGGTCATGAGTGTGAGTTAGAACCTTTATCACCTCCTAGAATGGGGAGTGGTTCCTTGATTGGTTCCACATGGTCGTGCGGTTGAATGCCTTCTTCCATTGGGATACTTTTCTTGGTGTAGCGTGTGTGGATTGGATTCTTCATGTGACTATACTTCAGAGTTGATTCCTATGTTATTGGAAGAGAAGACATTGTATTATAAATGAATTTCATATGTATAAGAGATGACGTATTCATGTATAAGCTTTACCATGTGTTTGAAAATAATTTGTAATAGGACTTGATGATGAGACTAGAAAAAGTACTTGGATTATTCCTTGATGTATCGATTGTTCATTATGTAATGTAAGATAGAGAATCTATGAGAAATAAAATGGTTTTGAGTTGCATTAAAGTTATGACATGGTTTAGTATCATATTATGTTGTAGAGTAAATGATAGAAAAAATAGAATAGGTAGCATTTATATTTACTTGAGTAAGTAGGGGATTATTGATATTAACTAGATAAATGAATGATGAGATGTTTCTATTAGAGTTTATTATGTGATATAGATGTATGAGTTCTATGTGGAAATGAAATGGAGCAACTTGTATACATTTTTATTGCATTTGCATTGAGAGTTGGTATCTTGCTATGTTGTCCTATGAAATGAATATTGGAAAGGGTAGTGGTGGTTGCTTGAATCCTAAGTGAAATGGTTAAATAATCTAAGATGGATTATGATAAAGGAAGTAATATTATGTGCATGTTTAATTTTTAATTAAGCATATAGGATGTGATGTAGCAATAGAGCCTATGTGCTTGTTTTATGTACCCCTATGTATTAGGTCTTGATGAATGGAAACAACGGTCTCGTAATAAATTGATGCATTAATCTTTGGTTCATGTTAAATATATGTTCATTATGTTGGGATTGAGATACTATGTTAATGGAATGTTTGGGATATGTTTATAGTATTAAATATGATTCTTGAAATTATTAATAACATGGTATCCTAGTTGAAAGGTGACAAGTATTTGCTATTTTTACATATGAATATGGAGAATATCCTTGATGAGTAATGTAATGGTTGTGCTTGAGGAAATGTGATGTGATGAGTTATACATATAAATTAATGTTATCCTAGCTGCATGAAATGTAAATAAGTAGTTGAATGATAAGAGGTGATGATTTTCTAGGTGAAAAGGTGTTATGTGTTATGATGTCAAGTAGTGACGTTAAGATACCCTAGGGAATGGATGTGTTTGCAAGAGTATATTAGAAGATATGTTGATATTTAGAAAGGTTTAATCTCCTTGCGTAATATAGTTTTATGATAATGTACATGTTGGTTTATGTGATCTTGCAAATGGTTAATGTTGCATTGATGCATGTTAATGTTAACATAGAGTAATGAATGTTTTAGAATTTTTTTTATCTCCATTTGTTAGTAGATTTTGGATTATTTCTCTAGGGTATTTTGGTGGGCATTACAGGTATAGTAGCCATAGCATACATAAGATTCCAAAACATACTAGCATTGGACACCAAAATAATCTCCACCTTTATAGGTTTCTTAGGACACTCCTTAACTAAAATTTTAGTTCTTGCAAGAAAAAAAGAACATTCACTACTGGGAAAGTGGATGAAGATGGAGGATAAGATAGTGGCCATCTTTGAGATTTCCAACAAAATGTGTGCATGTTACGTAAAATACATATTCATTATATAAAAATGTGTGAAAGTCATAATATATACATTATAAAATATATACATGTTATGTTTTAGATTAGATATAATTCATAACACACATGCGACATAACATGTACATGTTAGGTGTTGGATTAGATCTAAGCCATAATATTTATGCATTATAACACACATTTTTTATTTTCATGAGTTTAAATTTTGATGATCCTGACCATAATTTACACTTTTATTTCCAAGCCTAATGATTGGACATTTCTATTGGCTCATGATTTAATATTTTCAACATAGAACAATAAATTTAAAATTTAACCTCATTAGATTTATGTGTTTGTTAATAAAACATCATGAGACCACCACCAAAATGATGAGATACTTCTTAGATTTTTATTCATACATTTTTTAATATTTTGAATAAGGTTTTGTTGGCATTGAATTTTTCATTGATGTGAACATGTGTTTGTACAGGTGCATATAGTTGAAGAGATGAGATGCTGACAAAATAGATTGTAGATGTGCCAAGAGTGATGGATTCATGTGTTGCAGAGAGGTGCATTATTGTTTTGAGTTGGTCTCATGTGTGTTTGGATCCATCGGGTCTGATCGATCTTGTTGCAGATTGAAAAATATTGAAAAACTCTTATTTTTGCAGTTTTCGGCAAGACTCCTTTACTGTCTTGGTGACATTGTTTGGATTTCGGTGTAACCTCTTCTATCGGCATGACTGTTATCCGACTTCATAGTGAATTCTTGTTATGTTGAAATCCCTCTTTCTTTGGTGTGACTTCTTTAAGGTCTTGCTGATATGACTTGTGTTCATGGTGATTTGGCTCGGCTCTCGGTCACATGCATTCTTATCGATGTGACTCACCACTTCGGTGAGACTTGTTTTGGCTTATGCAGATTCTATATGCCACACCAAAAAACTCTCCTATTTTGGTGTGATGGACATCTAGTTTGGTCGACATGGGTTTTGGTTCGGTGTGACATTTCTTAGGTCTGGTCAACATGCATTCATGCAGAGTTGCGAGGTTAGCTTCTTTTTGCAGGATCATCTAGTTGCATAATTGTGCGTTGATCTAGATTGTCCAATTTCAAAAAATTGGTCTCCATTTAGTGCACGAGTATCCTTGGAATGTCAGGTCTACTTCTCCCTTATGTGCATTGATACTCATTTCACAACTGTTGATTGATCCACCCAGGTCATGGTTTATTCATGTGGGGCCTAGTCAAGTTTCTTATCGGCCTATCGCGTCCGACTGAAAAAGTGGAAGTTGTTTGCTAAGTTCGCAAGTTAGAATTCTATCTGATCCTTTGATCTCTAATGTGGAGCCCTCCAAGCATCTCATGTTGCACTGTGTATTTTTGGGTGATCACCTCCGACTAGAAAAGTTGAAGTCATTTTGTTCTCAGTTTTGACTTCTGGCCGATCTTAGATCTCTGATTGTTGAGCACACTTTGCCCGAGTGTCTGCAGATGTCCAACTGGCTTGCATTTATTGGTTCATGCAGATAAAGTGTTTATGTGGGGCTTGAGGTGATGTGGAGGAAAAGGTCTTTTTCAATGTGACTTAAGGTTTCAGTGTGACCCACAAAGCCTTATGTCAACTCTCTTCAGATTCAGTGAAAAGAGTTTTCGATGTGATACAACAACTGTCACATCAACAAATGGAAGAGGGTTGTTTCCTTGGTGGGACCTAGGCTTGGCTCACCTCATCCTAGCATATGCAAAATTCTAGTTGGAAACTATGTATTGGTCCACCCAGATGATGACGCATGCATGTGGAACCTTCGTGTTCTTTCCTGTTTGGCCCTTTCCTCGATTTTGGTGTTACTGTATGATGTCCTAACGACATGATGCATTTCGGGGCAACATTTGTTTTTGACATGATCCAGTTGGAGTCTTATCGACCTTTGGAATCTATGATGATAAGTTCTTTTTTGAAATGACTCTTTGAGTGTCTTAGAGATATGACTATGCAGGGGTAATTGCAAGCAGGGTATAGCGTATCTCGCTATCCCATGCCAAAAAAGACAAAAGGAGTTGACATTGCAGGGTAAGTTAAAATAAAGAATAGAGGTTGATCCCACTATCCCACAGTGAAGGCGACTAGAGTGATATGGTCTTGTGGGGCAACACATAAACAAAGAGATGGTCTCCCGCTATCCCACACCAAGGAAAACAAAGAAGAGATGACATAACGAGATAAGTCAGGAAAACAAGGAGTCTCCCGCTATCTTGCACAATGTAAAGCGGGTGCATGGTGATCTTCCAAGGTAACAAATAATGAAGGAAATATATCCCATGCTATCTTGAAATTTCAAAGACTAGAGGCTAGAAGCCTTGCAGGGTAAGAAGAACAGGGGGAAATCGAGGCCCCTTCTATCCCACAGCGGGTAAGAAGGAAAACCAAAGAGATCTTGCAGGGAAACAAAGAGTGAAGATAATAAGGATCCTGCTATCTTGCACCATTCAAGGAGACAAAATTATGGTTGTGTGGGGTAAGAATACTGAAGGAGTCAGAGGTTTCCCCCACTATCCTGTGGCTATGAAGACTGCAAACAAGGCCTTCTGTGGGGTAAGTAAGAACAAAGTAAAATGGAGAAAGGTAGTGCATCCCGCCAAGCCACATTGGTTGAATGATCTTGAAAATGACAAAGCGGGGAAAATGAAGGGAAGGAAGAGAGTTGTTCCTACCAACCCACAGGAAGAGTGTTTTCATGAGAACACATATAACATGCATGTTATGCAATCTACAAAACACATTAGTGCAATCTGTGAATCCACATGGACGTTGACCATATGACTTCAATGGTAGATTTTGATGCCATTAATGCCTTCCAATTAATTTGGGGTCCACGTGGTGATTGACCAATGTTGACAAGATGTTTTGGATGACAAATGTGGTGACATTTGGCTTCCTAGTGGTTGAAGAGGAAATCAGATACACATAAGTCAGTGAAGATGATTTAAATGAGGTTGTTGTCGATCCAATCAGAGCAGGAGGATGGATAATGCATTAATGGAAAATTTATTACAGTCTATTATGTAGCTTGATATGATCAACCAAGATGATTTGTACTTGAGTTTCTTTGGAGGGAAAATATTGCAGATCAACGGTCCAAAAATGTCTAGGGATTTAAATTACCGATTGGAGATGATAAGAACAATATACAAACCGACCTTGTGGAGGTGAATGCATTAAATTTGGGTAGCTATCTGTCTGAGTGGTGTGTATAGAGAATTTGACCAGTTTACAGAGATGATCTCTTAAAGGCCAAGGAGATTATCTATTTAATACATCCTTGGAGGGAAATCTTGTTGGTATAGATCCGACTGAATGAAGAGATGGTTGATGAGATTTGATAGCTACATATGAGGTAGATGAGTTGGTAGATGTACACAAGTGGTTGGTGATAACAAATAGAGACATGCATTCATACTACAATGAGAAAGAGAAAGAGCAGAGAGTGCAGTTAGAGCAAAATGTATCAAGGTGTGAGTAGCAGAAGGAAGTTTTGAGTTGCGGCTATGTGGGAGCTAAAAGTAAAAGAAGAGATAGTAGAATTCAGTCATGAAGAGAAGAGACCAACAACTAGAAAGTGCAGAGTTGAGGAAAATAACATAGTGGGTTATATACACTTTGAGAGGAAGAAAAAGAGGACAAAACCAAGCAGAGATCAGAGAATTGGATGTAGAGATAAGAAGAAGGCTGAGAGAAGAGATTGACAATAGAGATTAGAGAGTAGAGAATAAAGATTAAGAGAAGAGAAGAGTCACACTATCACAAGTGCAGATAACACAGTGAGCCAACAACAAAGATTGAGATTAGAGAAGAGTCACACTATCACAAGTGAAGATAACACAATGAGTGATTTCTTTCTCACAAGTTACCTATTCAATAGGTTCTTATGTTGACATTTTGGCATTAAGTTGTTATTGATGTCAACCGGTAAGAATGAAGGAGTGAACGAAATGATGGAAATTCACATGAGAGTGAGTAGACAGAGTGAAGGCTTACTGGTAAGGCATAAACTGAGATGAAGACTGTGTACATATTAACTTGTTGAGTAACGGCTGGTAGAGCAATACATTAGTCTGAAGGTTAACTACCTATTTTTGTTGAAGAGGTAGAATGATAAAGTTAGATGTGTTACCGGTGAAGTGTGCACTGCCAGTTAGCAAAAGAAGAAGGTCTAACCAGTAAATGGATGTACCGGTATGAGTTTATTGAATGATCATGTACAAACTGACTTTGTGTCAGTGAGCTAAGTGATTAACCGTTGTGATGCCATGTGGAGTTGAGGTGGCAAACATGCAGAGGTTGGTGAAGCCTCCATCGACATGGTTGTTGAAACAACTAGTCAACATTAATGAAACAACCACAAATCACGGGATTGTAACTGACTGATGTGGCTTGAGAAAGAAAGGACAACAAAGGAAGATCAGGGAGAAGTTGGCACCTGGATCAATGCAAAGGAAATCCAATTGCAAGAAGACCTAAAAAAGGAAACAACTGAGTGTTTTATGAGTCGGCAAATTTCAAGGTAGGAAATCTTGTACGTGATTGCTATCTTTTGCAAGTATGCATTGGGTAATGGAAATGTGTACAGATGCATCTTTGGAGTATAGGTGATTGACCCAAGATAGATTAGATCAGATCTCATGAAGATTGTGTCGGGAAAAGGAAACCCTAACTACTCCAAATTTGAATTGCTTCTTGGTGGGAAACCATGGTGATAAATATATGAGCTCGAGACAGAGCAAGTTGATGTTGTAGGGAAGAAGAAGAGAAAAGAGAGATTAAGTGCAAAGAGGAATTGTTGGCCTTAGAACTTATTCTAAGAAAGTTGTAGAGTAAGTGAGCAAGCAAACCGGTGAGAGGGTTAAACCCACAGTGATTAAGTACTGGTATAACTATAGTTTCATAGTTAAGCAAAACCGACAAGTTGTAGTAGAGGAAGGAAACATCCAAGTGTGATACAGTGTGTGGTAGGACTATGAGAAAGAAAGAGTGATAATAGAGGCCAAGAATTGGAGATAGCAATCTTACAACCGGTAGTGCGAGATTCAATGGATGAGAAAAGAATGTCAACCGACAACAAGATATTTGATCAAGAGTTGCAGAATTAATTTGCAACAAGAAGCCTTAACTGTATCTAAATTGTATTTCAATATACATCGCCAAGTTGGAGCTTGGTGCCCTAAAATCTTTGTAATCTAGTGTTTTACCTGAGGCTAGATTGGAGCAGTAGTCTCCAACAACTTTTCTCACCAAGTTTTTTCCCATATTGGGTTTTCCTCATACATCTCGTGTTGTGTGTTGAATTTGTATGATTGATCTCTTTGGCCTTCCTTCTTGCTTTACCAGTTTGATCGTTTAGTGCTTAAATTATTAACAAGTATTCTAAAGCTGCTTTGAAAGGTCAAAAGTTTAGGAACCACTGATTCACCTCTCTCTCAGTGGTACTCTGTGTTCAACAATTGGTATCAGAGCCTAGGTTCCCGGTTATCTTTAAACCTTGGGTAGATTTTGGACTTTGAACACAATGGCAAGAAATGAGTCTACTTCCTCAAAAGCCCCATGTTTGATGGATCCAACTATGCCTTCTGGAGCAAAAGAATGGAGACCTATATTTCCTCCCTGGGTTTTGATGTGTGGATGTCTGTCAAGAATGGGTATGTTGTTTCTAGTGTTCCTCTCACTGATCCAGATGACAAAAAGGAGTATGAGAACAATGCAAAGGCCAAACATGCTATCTTGAGTGGGCTGCCTGACAACGAGTTTGTCAAAGTCATGCATTGTGTTTTAGCAAAGGAGGCTTGGGATAAATTACAAAGGTTGTTTGAAGGAGGTGCAAAATTCAAAGAGGCCAAGCTATAAGCACTAAGGGGCCAACTTGAAAGCATCAAGATGAAAGATGATGAAAAGATTGCAGACTATCTTCACAGATTTGATGAAACTGTGAACACCATCAGAGGACTTGGAGAAGAGATTGCAGATGAGATTCTTGTTAAGAAGGTACTTAGATCTCTCACACCCAAGTATGATACTAAGGTGTCTGCCATAGAAGAAGCCAAGGATCTGAAGACTTTTACAATAGAAGAGTTATTTGGCTCATTGACAACCTATGAGATGAGAACAACCGGTGATACTTCCATAAGGAAAGAAGAAGCATTCAACATCACCAAAAAGGGGAAAGAAGCAGCTACTCATAAAGAATCCAGTGAAGATTCTAATTCAGAAGTAGCAAACTTTGTCAAGAAGCTCAAAAGAGGATACAACTGGTATAAAGGAAAGATACCACTTAAATGTTTCAACTGTGGGAAGGTCAGACACTTTGCTGCAAATTGTCCTCACAAAGAAACCGGTGGAGATGAGTCAAGAGAGTTCAGAAAATCTGCAGGCAAAGATAGATAAAGAAACGACTACCGGCAAGGAAGGAGAGGCTATCGGAATCAGAACAACCTATATACTATTGAGGATGATACATCATATGAAGAAAATGCATCAGAAGATGATTACCATGAGAATGACAGAAAAGTCAATCTCTTCATGGCACTTGGTGAACCAGTTGATGAAGACGAGGAAGAGGAGGATATTGAAGTTGAAGTGGACTTGGAAGGTGAACTTGTTAGGATTCCCAAAGATACTGAGAGGGGGGGGGGGGGGTGAATCAGTATCTGACCGGTAATAATATTTTCTTAACTTATAACATGAAAAGCATATTAAAATTGTGTACCGGTAAACCAAAAATAATGCAACAAATAAGAATAACAACCACAACATGAAACGCACACCATAACACAATATTTTAATGAGGAAACCCGGTGTGGGAAAAACCTCAGTGGGATTTGTGACCCATAATATTCACTTACTAGCCAATAAGAGAATATTACTGCTACAATAGGGGCCTGCACATGCAGGAAGGCCAAGTGCCTAGAGCTCACTGCTCAATTACAAAAGAAGTCACACTGACTTACAAAAATGGATTATACAAATCCAATGTCTTGTACTGCTTCAGATTAGCATCTGCTATGCTAGATTCGGTACCGATTTAAGCTCTTCTACATACATAAACCCTTAACCACTAATTCACATATTAGGTCTGCTACCTTCTATTCATATTTCGCATCATATCATATCATAAATTATCTACAATGATCTCATACACATATGAGTCATATTACAATCTGCCATGTTGGCTTACCAAAGATTTTACAATTAATTACAAAATACATTAATACAAAATTGCTGTCGGCCAGGGTGCCGATAATCTTCCTTTTCGGTGCCGGTGTCTGCCTGCTTGTATCACATGATTGTAAGGTTTCATAAATGACAATACCTTCAATCACCTACAATATCTCATTGGAGTGTGCATTTGCCAACAATCTCCCCCTTTGGCATTGATGGCAACACTCATGAGAAAAATTCAAGAATGTATCCAAAAATTGAAGTCCAAAAAATTGTACCAGATGTGTGCTCCCCCTGAGTAGATGATCTCTACTTTTTAATTTTTCTCATCTCTACTACTCCCCCTTTGACATCAATGACAAAGGTTGTCATTCGCTATCAGTGGAGTCTTGCCTAGATTCTTGTAATCGGTGGGTTACAATCTGGAATATATCTGTCAAAATCAGTTTTAGGCTATCATTGAATCTTGTGCTTTCCTATAATGCCTCTTGGGTTCTCTGAACTGTACTAGTGAGTATGTGCATTTTCTCTTCCGGTGTCTTAAGTCCGGGAACCAGAGTCTCAGAAATTTCTTTTCTCAAAGAAATGAGGTAGTCTAGCTTTGGACCAAGTTTACATTTCAAGCTTTTTGCCTTATCCTTAAATTTTTCTTTGTCCTTCTCTAACTTCTCAATTTTCTCTTCTAGATCTCCAATTTTCTTTTCTATCTCCAAAAATGAATCGGATGTACCTATCAAATTGTCAGCAACACTGTTTATTTTAGTTTGAGTTTTGCTGATCTCTGAATCTATATCTTGTGTCAAGATGTCTGTTTTGCAAGTATCCCTGTATATTTTCTTAAAATCTAAAATTGTTTTTCCTAGATCCGGTAATGAGGTGTCCATTTTCTCCTTGTTCTTCTTCACAATTTCCTCAAAGAATTTCTCTTTTTCCTTAATCAATCTCTCTTTAAATGTATCCTCATTTATTTGATCAACTGTTAATATGTTGCCAGTGATGAACTTAGACAATGTGTCTAGTTGACCTAAAGAATCTTTATTATCCACAATGCGCTTTGGTGTTATCAATTTAAGAATAGGAATGGTGTCATCAATAGCCTTATAGGCTTGTGCATTACATTCTGTGATCTTCATTATAAAATCAATAAGACCTCTGTTACATTTGTAGGTCAAAATTCTGCCATAGAAGTACCAGATGTCTGTCCAACTGTCTTCACAATAGCCATGCTACTCTTGGCAAATGCACACTCCAATGAGAAATTGTAGGTGATTGAAGGTTTTTTCATTGATGGCAACCTTGCAATCATATGGTACCGGCAAGACAAAGATATCGGCACCGACACCGACAGACTCTACATCGGCATACAGTACACTGACAGTAAAAGGAAGGATACCGACACCATGGCCGAATTCAATTTTGTTTAAAATGTATTTTGTAATTAATTATAAAATCATTGTAAGTAGACATGGCGAGTTGTAATATGACTCATATATGTATGAGATCATTGTAGATCATTTTGTAAGTGAGAAGGATATAGGATGCAAAATATACATACCTAATATGCGAAATATTGGTTAAGGGTTTATGTTGTAGCATAGCTTAAACCGGTACTGAATCTGGCATAGCAGATGCTGATCTGAAGTAGTACAAGACATTGGATTAGTATAATCCATTTTTGTAAGTCAGTGAGACTTCTTTTGTAATTGAGCAGTGACTCTAGGTACTTGGCCTTCCTGCATGTGCATGCCCCTATTGTAAGAGTAATATTCCCTTATTGGCTAGTAAGCGAATATTGTGGGTCACAAATCCCACCGAGGTTTTTCCCACACTGGGTTCCTCATTAAAATATTGTGTTATGGTGTGCTTCTCATGTTTTTGTTATTGTTCTTAGTCACTACATTATTTCTGGTTTACCGGTCCTCATTTTAATATGCTTTCCATGTTTTAAATCAAGTAATTTGATATACCAGTTAGATACTGATTCACCCCCCCTCTCAGTATCTTTAGGAATCCTAACAATTGGTATCAGAGCCTGGTCCTCTATTTTTAGAAGCCTAACAACTTGAGGAAGATCTTGTCACCGGTAGAGATGGAAAACTTGAGAAAGTAATTGGAAACAACTCTTATAGACTATGATGCAGAAAAAGTGAAGAATATCAAACTTGAGGATGATCTAAAAGCTACTCAGGATATTATTCAAGAACTTCAAGAAAATTTTACTATTAAAAGGAACATGAGGAGAGAACTTTGTGAAAAGATGCAGAATGAGGAAAATGAAAAGGAAACTCTTAATGATTTGGTAAACAAGCTAAGACAAGAAATCAGTACAACAAAGAATGAGATGCAAGATATGACTATGAGATTCTATAAAGAAATTGAAGACAAAAAGAAGAATGAAGATGACTGGGTTAGAAGACTAAATGATTTGGAAATGAAAACACAAGAATCATTCATGAAAATGATATGTTGAAGACAAATCTTAAGCAAACAAAAAATGACATAACTAAACTCATGAGACAGAAAGGAATCTTGGAGAATGAACTGATTACTGCAAATCAACACAAGGAGAAATTCAAGAAAAGTTCACAAGAACTTGGTGACATGCTGAAGAATAAGAAACCTAATGGTGATACAAATGCCCTTGGCTTTGAAGTTGGTGAAAGCTCTGGTACTACAAACAATCATGATCATAGCAAACCGGTAAGACAACCTACTGGTTACAAATTTAATGGCAAATGCTTTAACTGTAACAAGTATGGTCATAGAGAAAATCAGTGTAGATCTAGAAATCATCAGAATACTAATACACCCACCGGTCAATGTTCTAAATGCAACAGTGTTGGTCATAATTCAAAGAATTATAGAATGAATGTAAGATGTTATATTTGTGGAAGATTTGGACACTTATCTAATCAATGCAGAACACATACTAGCATAGGATATGGGAAAGCTATTCAGAAGAACAATGTGACTTATTATGCTTGTAACAAAATTGGACATATTGCAAAATTTTGTAGAAGCAAGTCCTCACCAACAAATACAAAATGTCCTAGTTTGAAAGGTAAAGAAAAGGTTGAAGAGGTAAAGCAAGAATTCTCAAAACAATGGATTAGAAAGTTAGATCTGAATGTTGATGGGAATACTCCTCCACCAGTAGAACAAAGTGACACTCCACCGGCAAGAGACTCTTCATCTAACTGAAGAAAAATCCTTTGGGGGTTTAGCAACGAAATGAAAAACTTTCTATTATTCCCTCGGTTGATGGTAAGAAGTTGAAATTACTTCTATATTGGTAGATGAGTTAAGTTGTGACTTAAATGATGAGAATTAAATATGGTAGTTGGAGAAAATAACATTATAAAGCAAGTGTTTTTGGCTACTTTTTCCATTCACCGAGTATTCAAATCTTCGAGAGCGCGAAAATTCCCTAGCGGAGGCATTCCAAGCAAAGAAGTGAAGCAATCCATCAAAGCATTCATCCCTAAGGAAGATTGAGGTATTTATAGTTATGGCATCTTCATCCACTCCTGAATTTATTGCAAACCCTACTGTTGTGGAGGTTATTAAGCGCCCTAGTCCTATTTTCAAACTAGTTCCCGAAATTGCAAAGAAAGATGATAGCATAGGTGCATTTTCTCAAATTCCTAAGGGAGTAGTATATGCTAAAGACCCCAGGATGTATATACATTGTCATATTGAGGAACTAGGTGATGATGAGATTAAGAATATGTATAAGTCTTTGATTTGTGACGAGTTTGGAAATGTCAAGCCAGAACACAAAATAGTGGAAACTCTAGGTTTTACTGAAATTCTTAGTATCCCGGATTTTCCCAAGGATATCATAAGGATTGTGTTAAGAAGAGTACATGGTGAATTTTTCTGGTTGGATTCAATCCATAAAATCACAAAAGAAGCTGTAAAAGTTGTAACAGGGTTACCTTCCACCGATAACAGACCTGACAAAACAAAGAAGATCTCAAATGACACAGTGACAAACCTAACTGGTGCAACATTTGATAAAAGATCTCTAAGGGTAAACGATGTAAAAGACATTAATGTCAGATTTATTAGTATGATCTTAGGTTATAAGGCTACACATGCAAATAGGTTAAATTCAGTTTCTAGCCTATTTATCAAAAGTGCCTATGATATGGTCAATGATAATGCAAGAATAGATATATGTGAATGGCTTAAAAATAAGTTGATAGACAATTTGGGAAAGATTAAAGGAGATAAGAAAGGAACATTCTGATTTGGAAACTTACTTGTTTGTTTGATGCTGTACATAACCAAACAAGTACCCAGTATTGGTGCTAGAGAGTTTGGCTTTAACATACCGGTAAGAAAACAACTGTTAGATTTACTAAAAAATATGGGAGAGAACCGAGAGAAAAACCTAAACGAGTATTTTCAAGCATTAAAGGCTCAAATGAAAACTAGAGTAAGACTATCATAAGCTATTGTGGATAAGTATTAGAAAGAAATCTATTTTGTGGTCAAGAAAGATGAAATTTGGATGGAGGCAGTTATCCACAGAACTATTTGGGTAACTGAAATGGGCTATGAAACAAATGACAACACCATAGAAACTTATGAAAAAGCCCTCCTTGAAGCTCCAAAGGAACCGGAAGAGAAAGTGTTTGGTAGTGCTGAAATAATAGAAAGTACTATTCAATCTAGAAAAAGGGTTAAGAAAGTCGAAGAAACTGTAAGAAAAGGAACCCGACAGACAAAGGCAATCAAGGAAGATGTTTTAAGACAAATTGGTACCTCAACTGGAAACTCATCTTTCACCAGTTGGAACTTCTTCTGAGAGTGATATACCAGTAGTATTCAAAAGGGTAGAACGGAAAAGAAAACCCATACCGGTACCCTCTCCTACACCAAAAATAACCAGACAAAAACAACAGGCAGTAAGGCCTCCAGCAAAGAAAATGACTCCTAAGAAGAAGAAGGTGAAACAGACTATTGCTTCTCTAGACAAACTTCTTAGTGAAATTACAGGGAATGGTAATTTGAAGAATATAAACAAAATATACAATACACTATCAGCTAATGATAAGGAATGCATAGAGAATAGTGTAATTTTACACTTAGATATATACAAGAAATTTTTGATGCAAATTGTTGATGAAATTCCAAATGATCTGTATAGGAGACTTGAAGCTAGAAGATTAGCCATTGTTGAGCTGGATAAGAAAATTGAGATTGAAAAATTACTTGCAGTGCATCCAGTTAACTCACTTGATGAAATCTGTCTTCAGACATGTAGTGTTGCAGTTAAAACACTTCGTTGGTCAAGCAGCCACCAAGGTTCAAATCCCTGCTAGGCCATTGTGCTCGCAAGGCCTTGTGCCTTCGCTGGGTCATTGTGCTCGTAGATTTGAACAAGTGAAGTGTGGGGATGAGGTCCCCCATTTGTGGCTTCACTCATTCATAGCTCCAGGTCAAAAGCATTCACGTGGAGCCGGAGGGCTTGCCGTGCCAACGTCACCGGTCACATTAAAAAGTTTACCAGGCATAGTTCTTAAAAAAAAAGAAAAACTCACTTGATGAAATAGACAAATTAATCAGTGAAGCAAACCGGACAGTATTCTCCACTGCTCACTGACATGTAGCACTAATGGCTGGTAGAGTAAATGAAGTATCCGAGGAAACAATAGATGCATGGGACATATTCTTTGTGGAAAAAGAAAAAGAGGAAGAATTACTTAGGCCAAAAACTATTAAAGTATACCAAAAGGATAGAGATAAGGGGAAAGGTAAGGTAGGTGGACCACCAAGCCTGAAAATAACTGACAATGTGCCCCCACCTCTTTCAGATACTCCACTGGTAGACACTACTGACAGACAACTGGCCACAGAGAGTATGGAAACTCCGGTAGAGGATACAAATCCTAATTCTAAAATTTTGTGTATGGTAAATGTAGACACACAAGAAGTTAATGTTGTGGTTGACAGAGAAACCACTGAGGATAAGGACAAAAATGTGACTACTGAGTCACCGGTTGCAGAGGTTGAGATGAACATAGAAAAACCTACATAGGCAGAGCAACCGACAGAGGATACCACTGAGAAACCGGTAGATACAATAGAAAAACCATCTGAGACCAACAAAAGAGAGTTCAGAGGTACAAACTGAGATTACATGTGAGAAACCAGCATTTAGAAGCTCAGAGAAACCTTCTGAGACACAGATAGAGAAACCAAAATAGGTACAAGTTGAAGATTAGGTTCAGACCTAGACAGTGCCACTGGCCCAAACTGAAAAGCAAAAACCTTTGTTTGTGGAAATGCAAACACAGACTGACCTACTAGAGGTCGAAACAAGAAAGGTAATTACCACAACTAGTAGCATGGCTATTATAAAGACTATTGGACAAACATCTGGTACATTTATGGTAGAATTCAAACCTACAAATGTAACAAAGGTCTTGTTAGATTCAATAAAGAAGATCACAGAATGCAATGCACAAGCCTATAAGGCTATTGATGATACAATTCCAATTCTTAAATTAATTGCACCAAAGTGCACAGTTGATAGTAAGGATTCTTTAGGAAAACTAGACACATTGTCTAAGTTTATCACCGGTAACTTATTGACTATTGATCAAATAAATGAGGACACATTTAAGGAAAGAATGATAAAGGAAAAAGAGAATTTCTTTGAGGATATTGTAAATAAGAACAAGGAGAAAATGGATACCCTTTTACCGGAACTTGGAGAAATAATTCTTGACTCCAAGAAACTATACAGGGACACTTGTAAAACAAATATTTTGATAGAGGATCTTGACAGGGAGGTTAGCAAAGCACAAGATAAGATAAACAATATTGCTGACAATCTGATAGGTGCATCAGATTCATTTTTGGAGTTAGAGAAGAAGATTGCAGAGCAAGAAGAGAAAATCAAGAAGTTAGAAAATGACAAACAGGGAATAAAGGATAAAGCAAAGGACTTGAAATGCAGACTTAGTCCAAGACTATAATACCTTATTTCTTTGAGAAAAGAAATATTTGAGGCTCTGGTTCCCAGACTGAAGACATTGGAAGAGAAAATGCACATACTCACCGGTACAGTACAGAGAACACAAGAGGCAATAAAAGATAGCAAAACATTCAGTAATGGTATAAATTTGATTTTGACAGATATCTTTCAGATGGTAACCCACCGGTTACAAGAATCCAGGCAGGACTCCATTGACACCGAATGACAACCTTTATCATTGATGTCAAAGGGGGAGTAGTATAATGAGAAAAATGGTAAAAAAAAAAGGTCAGAAGAAAGGACATCATTTTCTCAGGGGGAGCATACATTTTTTGGCACATAGTTTTGGTAAGACAATTTTGGCAGACTATTTTTGGATATCATTTTGGACACTTTTGATTTTTCTCATGAGTGTTGGCATCAATGCCAAAGGGGGAGATTGTTGGTAAGTGCACACTCCAATGAGAAATTGTAGGTGATTGAAGGTTTTGTCATTGATGGCAACCTTGCAATCATATGGCACTGACACCGACAGACTCTACATCGACATACAGTACACCGATAGTAAAAGGAAGGATACCGACACCTTGGCCGACTTCAATTTTATTTAAAATGTATTTTGTAATTAATTGTAAAATCATTATAAGCTGACATGGTGAGTTGTAATATGACTCATATATGTATGAGATCATTGGAGATCATTTTGTAAGTGAGAAGGATATAGGATGCGAAATATACAGACCTAATATGTGAAATATTGGTTAAGGGTTTATGTTGTAGCAGAGCTTAAACCGATACTGAATTTGGCATAGCAAATGCTGATCTGAAGTAGTACAAGACATTGGATTAGTATAATCCATTTTTGTAAGTCAGTGAGACTTCTTTTGTAATTGAGCAATGAGCTCTAGGCACTTGGCCTTCTTGCATGTCCAGGCCCCTATTGTAAGAGTAATATTCCCTTATTGGCCAGTAAGCGAATATTGTGGGTCATAAATCCCATCGAGGTTTTTCCCACATTTGGTTTCCTCATTAAAATCCAGTGTTATGGTGTGCTTCTCATGTTTTTGTTATTGTTCTTAGTTACTACATTATTTTTGGTTTACCGATACTCAGTTTTAATATGCTTTTCATGTTTTAAATCAAGTAATTTGACATACCGGTTAGATACTGATTCACCCCCCCTCTCAGTATCTTTGGGAGTCCTAACAACTACCGGTTGTAGTAATCACCTTGCTTGATTTGACCTCTGGTAGGTCAGTCTGTGTTTGCATTTCTATAAGTAAAGGTTTGGGCTTTTTAGTTTTAGCCAGTGGCACTGTTTCAGTCTGAACTTGCTTCTGTTCCGGTTTTTCAATCTGTATCTCAGAAGGTTTCTTTGAGCTCTCAACAACCGATTTCTCAATCTGTGTCTCTGTATGTACTTCTGATTTCTCTATTTGTACCTCTGCACTGTCCATTGCCGGTTCTCCTGATTGTTTTTCAATTTTATCTACCAGTTTCTCTTATGGTTTACCAGTGATGTCCTCTGCCGGTTGCTATGTCTGAGTAGGTTTTTCTGTGTTTATATTTATAGTTTCATTTACCTCAACTTTTGCATCTGCAGCCGGTGACTCAGTAGTCACATCTTTCTTTTTGTCCTCAGTGGTTTCTCTATCAACCACAACATTTACTTCTTGAGTATCTATGTTTACAGTGTACAAAATTTTAGATTCAAGATTAGTATCCTCTAGTGGAGTCTCCATACTCTCAGTGGCCGGTTGACTATCTGTAGTATCTATTGGTGGATTATCCAAAGGAGGTGGGGTTAAGTTATCAATTATTTTTAGGCTTGGAGGTCCACCTACCTTACCTTTCCCCTTATCCCTGTCCTTTTGGTATACTCTGATAGTTTTAGGTCTTAGTAATTCTTCCTGTTTCTCTTTTTCTACAAAGAATATATCCCATACATCTGTTGTTTCCTCAGAGACTTCATTCACTCTACCTTCCATCAGTGCTACATGCCGGTGAGCAGTTGAAAATACTGTCCGGTTAACTTCACTGATTAGTTAATCTATCTCATCAGGTGAGTTTACTGGATGCACTACAAGTAGTTTTTAAATTTTAATTTTCTTATCCAACTCAATAATGGCTAACCTTCTAGCTTCTAGTCTCCTATACAAATCATTTGGTATCTCATCAACAATTTCCATAAAAAATTTCTTATATATATCCAAGTGTAAGATTACACTTTTGTCTATGCTTTCCTTATCATCAATAGATAATGTGTTATATGTTTTGCTGATGTTTTTCAACTTACCATCCTCTATTATTTCACTTAAGAGTTTATCCAGTGGAGCAATATCTTGTTTTACCTTCCTTTTCTTCTTAGGAGTCAACTTCTTTTTCACTAGAGGCCTCAGTGCCTGTTGCTTTTGCCTTGTTTTCCTGGGTGTAGGTGAGGGTACCGGTGAGGGTTTTCTTTTCCTTTCTACCCTTTTAAATTCTACTGGCATATCACTCTCAGAGGAGGTTCCAACTGGTGAAAGACGAGCTTTTGGTTGAAGTCCTTCCAACTCACTTTCCTTTATATCAGTTTGTTTCAAAATATCTTCCTTAATTGCTTTTGCTTGTCGGGTTCCTTTCCTTACTGTTTCTTCAACCTTCTTAACCCTTTTCCTAGAATGAATTCCACTTTCTATTGTTTCAGCATTTCCAAAGACTTTCTCAGTGGGTTCCTTTGGTGCTTTAAGGAGGGCTTTTGCATAAGTTTCAATAATGTTGTCATCTATCTCATAGCCCATTTCCGTTACCCAGATAGTTCTAGGGACAACTGCCTCCATCCAGATTTCATCTTTCTTGATTACAAAACAAATTTCTTTTTGATATTTGTCCACAATATCCTGTGACAGTCTTATTCTAGTTTTCATTCGAGCTTTCAATACTTGAAAATGTTCATTTAAGTTTTTCTCCTTGTTTTCTCCCATGTTCTTCAATAGATCCAATAGTTGCTTTCCTACTGGTATGTCAAAGCCAAAATCTCTTCTACCAATACCAGGTACTTGTTTAGTAATGTACAACATTAGACAAACAAGAAAATTTCCAAATCTAAAGGTTCCTTTCTTATCTCCTTTAATCTTCTTTAGATTGTCTATCAATTCATCTTTGAGCCATTCACACACATCTATTCTAGCATTTTCATTAACCATGTCATATGCACTTTTGATACATAGGCTAGAAACTGAGTTCAACCTATTTGCATGTGTAGCCTTGTAGCCTAAAATCATACTAACAAATTTGACATTGATGTCCTTTACATAATTTACCCTTAGAGACCTTTTGTCAAAAGTTGCACCGGTTAAATCCATCACTGTGTCATTTGAGACTCTTTTGGTTCAGTCAGGTTTGCTACCGGTGGAAGGTAACCCTATTACTACCTTAACGACTTCCTTGGTAATTTTATGGATTGAATTCAACCAGAAGAATTCACCATGAACTCTTCTTAGCACAATTCTTATAATATCCTTAGGAAAATCAGGAATGCTAAGAATATCCACAAAGCCTAGGGTTTCTACTATCTTGTGTTCCGACTTGACATTCCAGATTCATCACAAGTCACAGTGCTATACATGTTTTTGATCTCATCATCACCTAATTCCTCTATATGACAATGTATGTATATCCTAGGGCCTTCAGCATATACTACTCCCTTAGGAATTTGAGAGAATGCACCTATGCTATCATCTTTCTTCGCTATTTCGGGAACCAGTTTGAAAATGGGTCAGGGTGCTTAACAACCTCAATCACAGTAGGGTTTGCAATAAATTTAGGAGTGGATGAAGAAGCCATAGTTATAAATACCTCAATCTTCCTTAAGGATGAATGCTTGGATGAATTGCTTCACTTCTTCGCTAAGGATGCCTTTGCTCGGGAATTTTCACGTTCTCAAAGATTTGAATGCTTGGTGAATGAAAAAGGAGCCAAAACACTTGCTTTATAATGTTATTTTCTCCAACTACCACATTTAATGCTTTGCCGGTTAAGTCACAACTTAACTCATCTACTGGTATAGAAGTAATTCAACTTCTCACCATCAACCGAGGGAATAATAACATGTTTTTCATTTTGTTGCTAAACCCCCAAAGGATTTTCCTTCAGTTAGATGAAGAGTCTCCTGCTGGTGGAGTGATACTCTATTCTACCGGTGGAGGGGTATTCCCATCAACTTTTTGATCTAACTTTCTGATCCATTTTTTTGAGAATTCTTGCTTTACCTCTTCAACCTCTTCTTTACCTTTCAAACTAGGACCTTTGTTATTTGCCAGTGGGGACTTGCTTCTACAAAATTTTGCAATATGTCCAATTTTCTTACAAGCATAACAAGTCACATTGTTTTTTCTGAATAGCTTTCCCATATCCTATGTCGGTATGTGTTCTGCATTGATTAGATAGATGTCCAAATATTCCATAAACATAACATCTTACATTCATTCTGCAATTTTCTGATTTATGACCAACTTTGTTACATTTAGAACATTGACCGATGGGTGTATTAGTGTTCTGATAATTTCTAGATCTACACTGATTTGCTCTATGACCATACTTGTTACAGTTAAAACATTTCCCATTGAAATTGTATGCATTAGGTTGTCTTACCGGTTTATTATGGTCATGATTGTCTGCAGTACCAGAGCTTTCACCAATTTCAAAGCTAAGGCCATTTGTATCACCATTAGGTTTCTGATTCTTCAGCATGTCAACAAGTTCTTCTGAACTTTTCTTGAATTTCTCTTTGTGTTGATTTGCAGCAGTCAGTTCATTCTCCAAGATCCCTTTCTGTCTCATGAGTTCAGTTCTGTCATTTTGTGTGTTCATCAAATTTGTCTTCAATATATCATTTTCATGACTGAGTCTTGTGTTTTCATTTCTGACATCATTTAGTCTTCTAGTCAAGTCATCTTCATTCTTCTTTCTATCTTCAATTTCTTTACAAAATCTCATAGTCATATCTTGCATCTCATTCTTCATTGTACAGTTATCTTGTCTGAGTTGGTTCACCAGATCATTAGGAGTTTCCTTTTCATCTTCCTCTTTCTGCATCTTCTCACAAAGTTCTCTTCTTTTATTCCTTGCTATAGTGTAATTTTCTTGAAGTGCTTGAATGATATCCTGAGTAGCCTTCAGATTATCCTCAAGTTTGATATTCTTTACTTTTTCTTCATCATAGTCTAAAAGAGCTGTTTCCAGTTGCTTTCTCAAATTTTCCATCTCTACCGGTGACAAGATCTTCGTCAAGCTGTTAGGCTTCTAAAAATAGCAGACCAAGCTCTGATACCAATTGTTAGGATTCCCAAAGATACCGAGAGGTGGGGGGGGGGGGTGAATCAGTATCTGACCGATAATAATATTTTCTTAACTTATTACATGAAAAGCACATTAACACTATGTACCGGTAAACCATAAATAATGCAACAAATAAGAATAACAACCACAACATGAAAATAACACCATAACAAAATATTTTAACGAGGAAACCCATTGTGGGAAAAACCTCAATGGGATTTGTAACCCACAATATTCACTTACTAGCCAATAAGAGAATATTACTGCTACAATAGGGGCTTGCACATGTAGGAAGGCCAAATGCCTAGAGCTCACTGCTCATTTATAAAAGAAGTCACACTGACTTACAAAAATGGATTATACAAATCTAATGCCTTGTACTGCTTCAGATTAGCATCTGCTATGCTAGATTCAATATTGGTTTAAGCTCTGCTACATACATAAACCATTTACCACTAATTCACATATTAGGTCTGCTACCTTCTATTCATATTTCGTATCATATCATATCACAAATGATCTACAATGATCTCATACATATATCAGTCATATTACAATCCGCCATGTCGGATTACAAAAGATTTTACAATTAATTACAAAATACATTAATACAAAATTGATGTCGGCCAGGGTGCCGGTAATCTTCTTTTTCGGTGTTGGTGTTCTATATGCCAGTGTAGAGTCTGTCGGTGCCAGTGCTGGTGTCTTCCTGCTAGTATCACATGATTGTAAGGTTTCCATCAATGACAATACCTTCAATCACCTACAATATCTCATTGGAGTGTGCATTTGCCAACAAAACTTATCAGTGCTCTCGAGGAATTGAGAAAAAACAAGAAGAGAACTAAAATAGGTGAAGCTTGCTATAGTAGATGAACAAGATCTCTTGAAGCAATCCTTGGATGAGCCCAGGCAGGTTATATCTTGCTTGAAATTGCAGCTGGAAGAAACTAAGAGGATATGTGAAGCTACATCCTCTGATCTGACAAAGAAGGAAAGGGAGCATCAAGAGTTTGAAGCAGAGATAGTGAAGCTCAGAAAGGAGCTTGAAGAAAGTAAGGAAGAAATAAAAATAAGGAGCAAATATGAAGGAAACACCGAGGCCTTAGACAAGATGTTGAGAAAACAAAAGCAATCCAAAGACATTGGTGGTTTAGGCTTTGAAGTAGGTCAATGTTCAACCCACAAAGATAAATCCGGCAAAGTAATAAAGTTCACCTCTTCTTTTGAAGGTGAAGAAAAGAAGACATTCACTGTAGGCAAGGATACCGACAAAAAGACATATGCAGATGCTGTTGGAAATCACCACTCAAATCGATATACAACAATAAACCAGAGGCCACAATTCTTGTATCAACATGCAGATCCAAGGAGAAATGCAAGGGTTGATCATGAAGGTTTCACTAGATTCAACAACATGAAGGGAAGACCCCCGGTGAGGTAGTCCCATTTAGGACCAAGGCAGACTAACCGATATGTTTCAAACTTTCATGGTTACTGTTACCGATGTAACAAATTTGGGCATAAAATGGCTGATTGTAGATTAATCAATAAGACCTCTATGAGTTATGAAATTATAAATCCATTTAATGCACTCTGTGATATGAATGTTGTCTGCTATTAGTGCAATGGTTGTGGTCATAAGAGTTTTGAATGTAGGAAGAATAAACTGATACCCCACAATAATTTTAAGGATGTTCCCTTATATGAAGATGTAAAATGCTATAACTGGATCTTCATTCTGTACTGGTGGGTTCAATGTAGGTTCATTTGTTAGAATCTTTGTTGTCGGTTTAGAGTCTATATACCTTGAAGTTTCTCTGAATTGTTCATCAATCTTCACATTTGTACTCTCAACAATTTTCTACAATCTTTTGTTAAAACATCTATATGCCTTGCTCTTAGATGAATAACCAAGAAATATCCCTTCATCACTTCTAGGATCAAATTTTCCAATATATTCATCCCTTCTAATATAGCATTTACTTCCAAATATTCTAAAATATTTAAGAGTAGGAGGAATACCAAACCATAGTTCATGAGGGGTCTTACCGATTTCACCTTTGATGTGAACTTTGTTGAATGTATAGACCGTTGTACTTACTGCCTCTCTCCAATACACATGTGGTAGATTTGCTTCTGATAACATACTTCTTTCTACATCCAAGATAGTTCTGTTTTTCCTTTCAACAACTTCATTCTGCTATGGTGTTCGGGTGCTGATAGTTGTCTTCTGATTCCATTCACTTCATAGAATGCATTAAATTCCTTAGATGTAAATTCTCCTCCTTGATCTGATCTCAGACATTTGATTTTCTTACCAGTTTCATTCTCTACCATTGCTTTGAATAGTTTGAACTTTCCAAGTGCTTTTGATTTTTCTCTGAGAAAAGTAACCCAACACATTCTAGAGTAGTCATCAATGATTAGCATGAAATATCTATCACCTTGCAAACTTTTAGTTTGAGATGGACCACATAAATCAGTATGAATTAAGTCAAGAGCATTATTTGATTTTTTTGGAATACTTTTAAAAGTAGCTCTAACTTGTTTTCCAAATTGACATTCCTTACATACTGTATTGTGAGGTTTGATAATTTTAGGTAAATCTCTAACTGCCTTAGTATTACTGATTTTTACCATGCAATCAAAATTTACATGACAGAGTCTCTTATTCCATAGCCAACTTTCATCAATATGTGCAATCAAGCATGTCTTTTCACTATTATTGAAATGAAAGATATTACCTCTAGTTTGATTACCGGTTGCAATTTCCAAACCAGTTCTATTCATGGTTTTGCATTTTCCATTTTTGAATTGTAACTAAAATCCTTTTTCAACTAATTGACCAACACTCAAAAGATTATATGCTTTAAACCTTCAACATAGTAAACATTGTCAGTATTATGCTTACCATCAAGAGATATTGTACCTTTACCTTTGATCAAACAAGCTTTATCATCTCCAAATCTCACTAAGCCTCCATTATATTCCTGAAAGTTCAAGAATTTAATTTTATCTCCAATCATATGATGTGAGCATCCTAAATCAATGATCCATTCATCCTTAACTTCAACTTTAGCTACCAAGGCCTGCTCTACCTATTGAATAGTAGGTGTCGGTTGATCTTTTGTTATAGCAACAAAAACCCATCCATTGTTTGCCGGATCTTCATCAGAATCATCAGTCACTCCTTCATCAACAAGATAACAAGATATATCTTTATTCTTCTTAAATCTGTATCTCTGATATTCAAGATTAGGCTTGTATGTTCTCCTAGCTTCTTCTCTTATTCTAGCATGTCTATTAGAGCATCTAGAAGCCATATGACCAATCTTATTACAGTTAAAGCATTTAAAGGGTGCTTTACCTTCATACTTACTTCCAACTGGACCTTTAGGCATTTTTCTTGCAAGTAGTGCTTCAAGTTCTTCATTTTCTCTCCTGCTTTCCTCAAGTTCTCTTGCATAAAAGGCTTTCCAATTAGACTTGTCAAATGATGGTGTAGATGATGTTGATGCCTTAAAAGCTAAATCTATCTTTATAGTAGCAACATGACCAAATTCCTCAATTTCAAAAGCTGAAAGTTTTCCAATCAATGTATCCCTAGTTACTGATGTATTAGGCATTGTTCTTAACTCATTTATAGTAGTAACCTTCATTTTATATGATGGTGGAAATCCTCTTAAAACTTTTGAAAAAATTTCATCTTCACTTAAGGTTCCTCCACAACATTTAATACCCAAAACAATTTCATTAACTCTTTCCATAAAAGCAAAAATCCTTTCATCTTCTTCCATTTTCAGATTTTCATACCTGACCTGGAAGCTTTCAAGTTTTGCAATTTTGACTGTGGAATCTCCATCATTCAGTGTTTCCAAATGATCCCAAATTGCTTTAGCAGTTGATCTATTTGATAATCCCATGATTTGCTGATCTGTTAATGTGCTCAGAAGTGCTTCTCTTGCTTTGCAATTATTTTCTTCATCTTTTCCCAAGGTAGGTGGATTAGGTTGACGGGATTAGGAGTAGTATAGCCATTCTTTGTAACTTCCCAGATGTCCTTTCCAATGCAATTTAAATGTGTCTCCATTCTGATCTTCCATATGCCATAGTTGGTTCCATCAAGTTTAGGACTGTCCTTTCTGAAATAGTTAGTAGACATTGGATCTCCTCAAGTTGTTAAACTTCTGCAAAAAGAGGACTAGGCTCTAATATCAATTGTTAGGTCCCGGAGACAACTGAGAGGGGGTGGGGGGGGGTGAATCAGTTATCTAATAAATTCAAACCAAAAACAACTTTACCAACTTAATGCTTAATACCGGTAAACCAGTCTTTTATGCCGGTAGACAGTTTTATCAGTTAATTGTAATACCGGTAAAGATTAATGCATGAAACAAAAAGACAAAGTCATCCACAACACATAACACCAATATTTGTACATGGAAACCCTGTAAGGGGAAAAATCACGGTGGGAAACCTTACCCACAATCAGATGATACTACTGCAGATAGTATATGTATACAAATGGGGTCTACACATGTAGAAAGGCCAAGCGCCTAGAGCTCACTGCTCAAACATAAATAGGAGTCACACTAACTACAATTGGATAGTTAAATCCAATAAGGATGTACTACTCAAATTTGCATCTTTCTATGCTGGATTCAGTACCGGTGTAGTTCTGATTGTCTTTAGAAAAACCCTCCTTCAACCTTGAAATGATGTCTGTGTGTATAGCTCTGCTTATTCTCGCATATACCTTCACACAATTCTTTTTCACATTCCACACATGATCTTACAAATAAGATCTTACATTTATATCATAACCTAAGACCAATTTTAGTAGGTCGGATCTAAAAGATATTACAATAAAATAAATTTACAAACAAAACAATGTCTGATGCAATAACCGATTCAACATGTTGGCTTGATGCATTTACAACAATAATGAGACATCTCCATAGCGTGTCGTGCTGATCTGGAAAAGATAAACTTGTTGGTGTATATCTTGGACCTATTTGCCGGTAACAACAAATATGCATATACGAATATGCCAATGAACAAAACTCCAAGACAAAGTGTCCAAACAATGTCTTCGACATAACCAGGTGTTTTCCATGCTATTCCAAGTGCCAGTGAACATTATATCCTACTGGTGTACCAGATACCGGTGACTGTGCATAAGTCAGTTGCTTGCCGGTGAATGTTGCTGATTCTCCAAAGTGCTAGAGTTGATAAGTGTTTAGTAGGTGTTGAAATCAATGACAAAATCATACCAAAATACCAACAAGAAGCAGATTGATCTAGTCTATAAACATTTAAGATAAAACATGCAACACAAGTTGAGATTACAAAACTTGATCCAGATTAGAGGTTTCAGTCCCCACATAAATAGTCAAATTAATCAGAAAAGAAACACATACATCTATCCAAGACTGGGATGAGATGCAGAGTTTTCCCAACCATACTCTGACTTAGTATGTTGAGATATTCTACATCCATTCCACCATTCAAAGATTAAACAATTCATCAACAACATTAAATTGATAGCATACTATCATTTTCAATGCATATCTAGGAAGATATCTTTCAGATTCAAACATATTGTTGTTAAAAGAATAATGTATAACTACAATTAATAGAGCAAGGCATTTACTCTTGCTTGGACATAAGATAGTAGAATAATCTGCCATAGAGATTCCATGGCTAAGACCACCCTCTCAACTTCTCCCCAATTGCAATATCTTCACAAAACTAATTCACAACTTTCTCAGTTTGAACCAGCTAAATGATAATACAACAACCACAATGCTAACACTTATCATACAAGAGTTTGATAGTATCATCCAAACATTTAAACAACCACAATAATCTCTTTCCCCCCTAGTATTACCATCGAGCACAAAATCAACGTTAAAAAAGAATATCAATACTATGCTTCACTGATCAGAAAAACAAACCCCATGACTTCTTCCACAAAAAAATAAATAACCATGAATTTCCCCCCCACAAACGTAGCAAGAATAGACATCTTTAATCCAACGCACAACAGTTACAAGAAGCTTGGTCATTGAGTTGGTTGCCACTACGTCCACCATCAATGACCTTCAAACAAGAAGCACAATCCAAATGCAGAGATAAACATCCATAACATAAAATGAGAATGGTATACTAGTATCCATACATGTACATTTTCCAATGTACGTGTGTGGGTATTATTATACTCATAAGTTGTGAAGCCTATGAAGTTGCCAAGAAATATATAATGAAATATATATACATATATATACATATACTTACATACATATATGTATATATACATATATATATATGTATATATATACACATATATATATATATATGTGTGTGTGTGTATACATATATGTATATATACATTTATATATGTATATATACATGCATGTATAAGTTGTATATGCATACACGTATGTATGTATATATATACATACATATACATATATACATATATGTGTACATATACATATATGTATATGCATATATATATGTATGTATGTATATATGTGTGTATATATATATATGTATATATGTATGTATATGTATATATGTATGTATATGTATATATGTATATATATATGTATATATATCTATATATATGTGTATATATATGTATGTATACATACATACATACATATATACACACACACATATATATACATATATGTATGTATATAGATATATATACATATATGTATATATGTATATTACATATGCATATGCATATTCATATGTATATATATATGTATATATGTATGTATACATGCATACATATATATATAAATATACATATATATATACACACACACACATATATATGCATATGTATATGTATGCATATACTATATGCATACATATACATATACATATATATACATATGAATATGCATATGCATATGTATATATACATGTATACATACATATATGCATATATATGTGTGTGTATATATATATACATATACATATGTATGTATATATACATATACATGTGTATGTATATATATGTATGTATGTACGTATATATATACTCACATACAAGAATTAAAATTGAAACACATGAACTAATTATTATACTATTATCAAAGAGAGAGAAACATCGATAAGTAATAAAAATAACAAGGAATAGACTCAAACATAGGATAATTGACAACTTGACGGTATGAGGGTGAGAAATCACTCAGGATTGACATCAATAGGGTGATATGGACCTTACTATACCATGTACAAGATTCTCAAGATGTTTGTCCAGTCAATCAAACTCATGACTCATTGACATTGCTCATTTCTAGTATCTGCAATCCTCTACTTGATGATACTCTCCCTCCATTTGAGGGTAGTGTACATCCCACATCCACTTGTTTACATGAAAGGAAATTTATTAGTCAATTATTAACCATCAATAATTTAACATAAGAAACATCAATTACTAAACTTATTCAGTCGTTTCCCATTCAATAATTATTTCATTCACATGAGAAAAATAGATATTTAACCTTTTTATCCAAACAAAAAGACATAATTATATTCATCATTCCAAAATTAAGAAGGTGGTATGTAACATATTCCCCCACTTGTGAATCATTTTCCTTGATGATTATTAAATTTAAATTAAAATACAAAACAAAATCAAGTTCATATTACACGAAGAAAAATTTCAATAGTTTTAGAACAGATGAGGAAATTTTTGATGGATTTCTTCATAATCTTCCCATGTGGCATTTTCTTTTGCACACTGGTCCCACTAGACCTTGCATTGGTTAACTTCATAGTCATGTAGGTGCAACTTACGTACCTCAAGTATTCTGAATGGTTTGATCATAACCACTCTTAGATCTTGCACCTGCAAGGAATTCTAGTCAATCATGTGCTCAAAATCCGCTACATACTTAAGATAAGAAACATGAAAAATATTATGCAATCGGGCGAGAGATAGTGGTAGAGAAAGTCTGTAGGCTACTGGGTTAATGAATTCCAAGATTTCAAATGGTCTCATGTATCTTGAGGCTAACTTGGAAGCTTTGCCAAACTTCATGGAACTTTTCTATGGTTTTACTCTAAGGAGAAACTTCTCTCCTATCACAAATTGTCTGGGAGTTCACTTTGCATCGACATAACTCTTCTATCGATCGTTGGCCTCTACTAACTTTTGCTTGATCAAATTAATCTAATCTTCCATTTCTTTAAACATTTTTGGTCCAAGGGTGATTTTATCCTCCAACCCATCCCAACTAATGGGTGTTCTGCATTTCCTTCCATACAACGCTTCAAAAGGTGCCATATTTATGATGGATTGATATGAATTATTATAAAAAAATTCTACTAGAGGAAGGTACTCTTCCCGTTTATATTGTTGATCCATGCAATACATCCTTAAGAGTTCTTCTGAAACTTGGTTTACTCTTTTTGTTTGACCATCTATTTTTGGATGATATGCTGAACTGATGTTTAGTTGCATTCTCAATGTTGCAAATAATGTTTTCCAAAATCTATACATCATTTTGGTGTCCCTGTCGGTGATGGTTTTATCTAGTATTCCATGCAATTGAAATAATTCTTGAACAAATTTTTGAGCATTAATATGTGCTCCATCAGTTATATTTCTAGGTATGAAATGTGTTACTTCGGTAAGCCCGTCAACTACCACAAGGATTGAATTATTATTGTTTCTTGTCATGGGTAAACCTCGCACGAAATCCAAACCAATAATCCACCACTTCCAATCAGGTATGGGATGGGGTTGCAGTAGTCCTGCTAGATGCCAATACTCCATTTTCACTTTCAGACACTCAAAGCAACCTACAAATATTGCTACATTCTTCTTCATTCCCTTCCATAAATACAAGGGTTTTAGCATCTCTTAACATCTTTGTCATGCTAGGATGTTCCGAGTATGGTGCCAAATTTACCGGTTGAATATCTAGGCAATTGAGAGGGGGGTGAATCAGTTGACAATTAAAATCTTTGTTAAAATTGTATGCGGGAAAAGCGAGTCGATAGAACTCAAAATGTGGAAAACGGAGCTCTATGGAGCCTTGCTCACACACCCACAGGACTTCTTGGTGCAAGCTATGGAGTCATGAAGTATAACTCAGCTTCCCAAGGTTGGTTCCATGGTTCTCTATCTTGCATGGTCCCTCAAACCAATGTTTTTGCTCTCAGATATTTGAGCAAAATGGTTTAGGGATGGCAAATGCAAGAATGAGGGATGCTTTTGTTGATTTTAATATGAGATGCATCCTAAGCAATGCATGATGCTACAAATGCAATAAACTAGCTATAAGATGACAGGGTTAGTAAACAAAACTATCCTAGCATGCTATATTAGTTCATGATTTAAGCTATATGATAAGGAACATACTCTAAATTAGCATATTTAGATTAATTCCTGATTTAAAAGAGAAGCTAAATGATGAGCATATAAAATATGAAAGCTTGAATGGATTTTGAGTATAAGTGAGCTGCTAAAGTCTCGGATCTCCTAAAAATGGAGGAATGAGAGCTCTATTTATAGCAAAAATAGGGCAATGGATGGCTAGGATTGAAAGGTTTAATCAAGGGCCAAGTTTGAAAGTTGGGAATCCATGTTTGTAATTGGCACCAATGAAATGGTGACAATTGTCAACATAAGGCTGGTTGAGAGGAGGTGTACGAAGCATTAAATGCTTGAGAAGACCTCATGGTTACCCTAGGGGTTAAGGGTTAAGGTTAGGTTAAGGTTATCCATTGGATAAAACTTTTACCCAAAGGATAAACTCTTGTGCAAAGGTTTAAGGATAACCATGGTCAAAGCAATAAATGCTTGATGAGACCCTTGGGTTAGATGGAGGTTGAGTTTATGGAAATTCTTTAACCATGTAAGAGGGTTTGAGTTAACCATTAATGGTTATGAAGACTTTGGGGATAACTTTGTAAGAGTCCTTCCAAATTTGGGGGCATTTAGCAAGTTAGCTTGTTGAATGGATAAAGGATTTAATGCATTTTGAAGACTTTACTCCAAATTTGAGAAGTGACCTCCTCAAATTTAGGGGAAAGGAATAATGGATGGGTTTGGGTTAATTAATTAGGATTAGAGGAATCTAGAAGAGGTTAGAAAGAGGGTTATGTATGCAAGTGGGAGGTGTAGGTTTTTGCAAGTGGGTGAGGGAAAATAGGTTTTAATTGAATTTAATTCAATTTGGTTGCAATTAAATAAATTAGATTTATTTAATTTAGGATAACTATTTTAATTAAATTTGAATTTAATTAAAAAGTGGATAGGGGCTTTAATTGAATAAAATGGATTTATCCTATTAAATGGAGTACTGAATTTAATTGAGTAATTTACTTAATTAAATAGAGGAATGCATATATTTTAATTAAATTGAATTTAATTAAATAGAGAAATGAACATAAAATATTCATTTAGGAATATGGTCATTTTTATACGTCTACAAAAACTTTATCCACAGATCCGAAATAATTAGAAAAGTTAATCAAGATAGATTAAACATCACAACATATGCACATAGTAAATTAGACACAATGAACACCAGGATTTATGTGGAAAACCCAAGAAGGGAAAAACCACAGAGAATGCTAATTATCAATATAAAAACACTAGTTAAGGTGACACCGGTTAAGGTGATTTTTACAAAGGATGAATCATTGCCAAGAATTCTCACTATAGGAGGGCTCATCGCCTAGAAAGCCTCATTGCCGAAGAAAGAAATGTAGAAAAGAAAATCCACCACTAAAACATAGTTTGCACTACCAAAACTACTTCTGGTAACTATCCACAATACACTTCACAACAACAACTAGATTCTTTCAATCTCACATATCTTCAACATAATTAGTCGTTCATAAAAATGTCATGCTAACTCATCTAGATCATACACATACACATACACATACTGTCTTCAAAAAAACATAATCTTCCAAGTCAGCCAAGACAAAGATCTAAAATAGGTCAATACTAAACATTTTAGGTGGTGAAAAGGAATGAGAAGTAGACCACATCACAACATTCCTCATTGAAAAAAGATAAAAGGAGCGATGGGTGTGGAGCAAAAAGGAGTAGGATTCCCATATTTCAAAACTGGGAATGGCGGACTTTCTGGGGAAGGCGGATTTCTTGGGGAAGGCAGTTTTTCTGGGGTCGGATTTGGCAACTAGGCAAGAGGACATACATCTTAAGGGTTAGAAGAGGACAAGGAAATAGTCAAACCAGGGGAGGACAAAGATTCTACAACTGGGGTCCCACATGACAGAGGTAAAGGTAAAAAATGGTCTTCGCTCTTTGGAGTGAAGCCGCTGGCTAAATCAGAGCTCCTAGAAGTTACAAATATCTCAGATCCAGTTTCAGGGCTGGTTGCTATTTCTGTTCCAGATAAACTGGTAGATTTGACTATTGCTGGTTTAACCATGACCTTAGTGGGATGATTTTCTGGCTTTAGGCCTAACATTGATGTTGTTAGGAATTTCATAAGGAGGAAATGGATTTTAAAAGGTCAAGTGGATGTGGTAGTGTTACCTAGGGGGTTTTTTTCCTTTTCTTTTAACTCTGAAGAAGATATGAATAAGGCTCTATGTGAAGGCCCATGGATGTTCGAAAAGTCAACTTTGGCTCTTCAGAGATGGGTCCCAAATCTCGCCCTTGATGATTCCTTCTTTGTTTCTGTGCCAGTCTGGATTCGCCTCTCGGGTCTCCCACTGGAATTTTGGAATGAGGAAGTCTTCAAGGGTATTGCAAAATCTTTTGGAGAACTTCTTTCGATTGATCTGATGACAGTGGCTAAATCAAGGTTGGTCTTTGCTCGCATTTGTATAAATGTAAATCAAATGACTGATATGCCCCAATCTATAGATATCATTTCTAAACTAGGAAAATGGACCCAAGCCATTGAATATGAATCACTTCCATTTGCCTGTTTCCATTGCAAGAAATCGGGGCATTGGACAAAATCATGTCCGCTTAAGAAGAGTAAGGAAAGCAAGACTGACAACAATGTCAAGTATAAAAAGACCTAGCAAATGATTGATAAAAAAGGAGACTCATCTGTTGAGTCTGATCAAAATAAGGATGTAACGAAACTAGTAAATGAAATCAAGAAGGCTGAGAACAGTAATAATGAAAAACAAGATTGTGTCTTCTCTAATAACCAAATAGAGAGTTCTAAAGAAGGGGAGCAAGGTATAGAGTTGAACAACAAATATAACCATCCAGGAGGTTGCATCCGTCAGTCAGGAGAAGGAAGAGGCAAGCCCCAATGAAGCTGTTCCTGTTTCTACTCTCTCAAAATCAGTAGAGGAAAACTATAATGAAGCTCAAGAGTTTAACCCTTCTGATATTGAGCCTTTATTGCTTTTAACTAATGGAAGCCCAAAGCCTCCTCTATGTAAAACCCCATCTCATAGTGTGGTTGTGGATATCCTGGAAGGGAATCTCCAGATTCTTGGTTCAAAAGAAGGAAAAATGAATAAGGAGGATCTCAATGGAGGGATTTCAACTAGAAGCAGGAATAAGAAAAAGGCAGATGTTGGAAGCTAGAACAAAAAGCAAGGAAGGCCATCTCTAAAACATCAAAGGGAACAGGAAAGTTGGAAGAACCATGCTAATGGAACACAGTGTTCCATCGAGTCAAACCTATCTCCAGTTAAAGTATGAAGATAATATCCTAGAATATCAAAGGGATGAATGCCCCTCATAAGCAGGATGTGTTACAAAACATCATAAGAGATCATAAACCGGATGTGGTCCTCATTTAGGAAACCAAGATGTCCAAGGAAAAAGTGGAAAAGATTAGAATTTTTAAGAATAATGGTGTCATAGGATCTAGCTCGGAGGGAGCTTCTGGAGGAACTGCGATCTTTTGGAACCAAAAAACCATCAAAGGTAAGGAAATTATCTCTGCTCTTAATGGGAACTCAGTGCAACTTGAGCATATTAACGATAACTTTGTGTGGGTGTTAACTAATGTCTACACGCCCAACACCAAAACTGGGAGAGTTAAATATTGGAGAAGCCTTGCCGATGACAGACTTAAGTTTGCTAATCAAAGCTAGATTATAATAGGAGATTTCAACACTCCGCTAAAAGAGGAAGAGAAGATGGGAGGTCTCCCCTTGTAGCTTGATGGGAAACAAGACCTTATGGAGTTCATCAATGATCAAGCTCTTATGGATGTGGATCTTCAGGGTATTAACTACACATGGACTAATAGAAGAACCAGAGCTAACCTGATCCAAGTAAAGTTAGATAGAACCTTAATTTCTCTTGAGTGGTTAACCAAGTATAGCTGCTCCCTTGCTTCTGTTATCAAAATTGGTTCAGACCATTATCCTATCTCTTTTACTGCAAACTCTTTTTCGGCTAAGAGAAACTTCCCTTTCAAATTTGAAAAAGTGTGGCTATCCCACCCCTCTTTGGAAGCTTGTATTGCTGAGTGGTGGAATTTTGAGGTTGAGGGTATGACTCTATTTATAATAGCTAAAAAGCTCAATATTTTAAAGGCCACAATCAAAATCTGGAACAAAGAGATTTTTGGGGACATTTTCAAGAGTAAAATTCAAATCAAAACTGAAATTAAAGATGTGCGGGTAGAATCCAAGAGATTGGGTTGTCTGAAGAACTCAGGGTGGCGGAAAATGTTCTTTTGTCTAAATACCACACCATTATTTCTAATGAAGAGACATTTTGGAGACAAAGATCAAGAGCCTTTTTCTTGAAGGAAGGTGATAAAAATACCCGGTTCTTTCACTTAACTGCTCTTAAGCATAAGGCAGCTAACGGGATTTCCAGATTATCCTGTAATAAAGGGATCTTAATGGAGGATAATGATATTAGAAAGGAAGCTATGGAGTATTTCGGCACCCTGTTGGGAGAAGTGGATAACTTGGATATCAGTAATCAAAACATCCTCTTGCAAGCTATTCCTTCTACCCCGACTATTGATGATAATAACTTTTTATCCCGTATTCCCTCTAATCAGGAAATCAAAAAGGCGGTGTTTTCTTTTCAGGGAGATAAATCCCCTAGACCGGACGATTTTCCTATGTTTTTCTTCCAAAATTTTTGGCACATCGTGGAGGCAGACATCTGCAATGGTGTTAAAGAATTCTTTGGCTCTAGAAGGCTCCTAAAGGAATTGAATGCTACCTTCATTGTCCTTATTGCAAAGATCCCAAGTGTTGACTCTCTCAATAAATTTAGACCCATTAGTCTGTGCAACTCTGTGTACAAGATTTTATCCAAGGTTCTGACTTCCAGGTTGCTGGAAATTCTTCCAAGAATTATCTCTATCCAGCAAAATGGTTTTCTCCCCGGTAGACAGATTCTGGATTCCATCATATCTGTTCATGAAAATATCCACTCCTTGAAAGTGGCGAATAAACAGGATTTCTTCCTGAAGTTAGATATGGCTAAAGCTTTTGATAGAGTGAATTGGCAGTTTCTCCTAAGGATCATGAAAGCATTTGGTTTTGGTGAAAAAGTTATTCAGCTTTGCTCTCAACTTATGGAAACCTCCTCTTCTGCTATTATTGTCAACGGTTCCCCGTCTAGTTTCTTCAAAAGCTCTAGAGGACTTAGACAGGGGGATCTCATATCCCCTATCTTGTTTACTATTTTAGCTGAATGCCTGGGTAAATTTATTCTTAAAAATGTGGAAGATGGCAATCTTAAGGGTCTGAAACCATCTTCATCCAATGTCACTTGCTCCCATGAACAATTTGTTGATGATTCTATTACTATGGGGGAAGCTTCCATCTTGGAAGCTAAAAATATGAAGAAGGTGCTGAATACTTATGAATCTGCCTCTGGTCAAAAAATTAATTGGGATAAAAGTTCTTTGTTCTTCATCAACACCCCTGTTCAAAGGCAACTAAGGATTGAAAGAATTATTGGTTGCAAAATTTATGAGCTTCCCTCTTCTTATTTGGGGCTTCCTCTATGTATTAAGCCTGAGGATTCTTTCTAGAATAAGCCAGTGGATAGATTTAACTCAAAAATTGCTGGTTGGAAAGGGGCTGTCCTTAGTCAAGCGGGCAAAGTTACTCTCCTTAAAGCCACTCTCCAAAACCTACCTGTTTATGCTCTCAGTTTGTTCAAAATCCCCAAAAAATTTGCGGAAGCTATTGAAAGAATCCAAAAAAAGTTTCTTTGGTCGGGGGTGGAAGTCAAAAACAAAATTCCCCTAATTGCTTGGAATAAAATCTTTTCTCCTAAGGCCTCAGGTGGGTTGGGTTTAAGGAATATTAGTTCCATGAATAAGGCTTTATTAGCCAAACAGATTTGGAGAATGAAAGGGGAGGAAAGAGAATGTAACTCTATCTGGAATAACAAATATCTCTATATGCAACCTTCTGAGGAAGAATTCTTAGACGATTCTTTTATTGTTGAAGGTTCGGCTATATGGAATGCTGTTCAATATGCTAAAAGCTGGGCTGCTGCTAGACAAATTTGGAACCTTGGGGATGGTAGGAGAATAGGATTTTGGGAAGATAGGTGGATATTGGACAAACCTCTGGAGGATGTTCCAATCATTAATGAATGGAAAGAGTGGTTCAAAAGCAGGTTTGGGGAGCTGGTCAGAGACTACTGGAGAAATGGGAATTGGATTGATTTCAGCCAGCAGTGTCCGAGGCTTAAGTTCCTTTAGATTGCTCTCTCTACTAAAGTTCCTAGAGACAAAAAAGATGACAGACTGATATGGAGGGAAACCCCAGATGGGAAATACTCTATCTCCTCAGGTGTGGCTATCCATAATGAATCTATGAAAGAAATTCCTATTTGGGCTAAAGTCTGGAACAAGAAGTTAGTTCCTAAAGTTAATATCTTTTTTTGGATTTTCATCCAAAACAAGGTTTTAACCCTGGACAACCTTCAAAAGAGAGGTTTTGTTTTTCCTAACAAGTGTTCTCTTTGTTGCAGGGAAGAAGAGAATGCCTGCCATATTCTTAATCAGTATACCTTTAGTTAGGATATATGGAAAATCATCTTAAGTAGGTGGAACTTGAGCTGGGTTTTTCCGAACTCCCTAGGGAAAACTTGGCAGCAATGGCACTACCCTAATTCTAATCCTAAGATTGTGGAGACTTGGAGACTTACTCTTCCGAATGTTATCTGGAATATTTGGAAAGAGCGCAACAATAGGATTTTCAAGGATAAAAGTGTTACTCCTGAAGTGGTGGTGGATAAAATTTACAGGAGTACATTTGAATGTATCTATGGCACTGATTATGGACCAACTGCTAAAGATGACTTCAAAGATAGGTGGAATTTCTCCACTACTACTACTAGCAAGGAGAAGGGAAGAGAAGGCCTCTTTTGGTGTTTTCCTCCTCAGGGGTGGATTAAGGCTAACTTTGATGGGGCCTCTAAGGGGAATCCGGGTAAAGCTGGATATGGGGGCATTGTCAAGAATTTTGCTGGAAGTTGCTTAGTGGCGGTGGCTGGTCCTTTGGGGAGTTAAACAAGTCATTTTGCCGAAGCGTCAGCTGCCCTGAACACCTTAATTATAGACAAGAATCTTAATCATGATAAATTATGGCTCGAAGGAGACTCACTTAATATTATTAAATGTTTGAAGGGGGAGTCGAAGCCATCATGGTCAATTGAAAATATTATCTTGCAAGCTAGGGAAATTATTGCTAGTTTTAAAGATATTATAATTCAACATACCTTTAGAGAAAAAAATACGGTGGCGGATTGTCTGGCGAACCTAGGGGTTAATTCTGATTCCCAAATGATTTGGCACGGGGAAGATGTCAACATAAACATTAAAGAGCTCCTTAGAAGGGACAGATATATGGGAAGGGAAGGACCACATAATCATGACAAAGCATATGAATAATTTATGCCTTGATGGAAAGGTAATTATTACCTAGCAAAGCGGTAGATCCCCAACCATTTCTTATAATATGTCGCATGCTTTGTGGGTCACCCAGTTCAAAATATCGAGTAACTACAGGAAAAAAGTGCTGAGTTTGTAGAGGAACAGAGTTGATAATCCGAATTCAAAGATGGGAGGAGACTTAAGGAGGGAGGAACCAGATAATACATCAACATGGAAAGCGATGCCGAAGGTGTGGGCAAAGCTGGAAAAAGGATCCCTCACAAGCTTTATGGAGAAGCTAGTGGATTATGATAAAGGTAGGGTAAATCTCGCCGTTACCAAATTTTTTGAAAATTGGTGTAATGGTTCCTTTAAAATCTATGGAGTTAAGTTCAAGCCAGATGCATGCCTCATAGCTATTGTGACTGGCATGCCCCATACTGGGCTTAATTTTTTTAGAGATCTTAAAGTCTCCAACAACATGGTTAATTTGTTCCCGTGGAAGGAAAAAGAGAGGGATAGAATTGGCAAAGCCACATGAGGTTACTATGAAGCTGCTATTATCAAGAAAATCTAGGGTTGGGTTTGAAATTCTATAATGGAATATATCATGACTGAGGGTTGTTTCTCTAGGGCTCACACCTACCACTTTGTTCTTTTTAACCATTTCAGACACGACAAAAAGGTATCCCTGCCCTACTACCTTTTCAGGTCCCTCAATAAACATAGTAAGAATCCCTCAAGTCTGGTTCTCCATTGTGGGCTCTTACTGCTCATCTATGAGCACTGCAAAACCCTTTCTCTACTAGAAAACAAGAGGTTATCCACCTCCCCTGGGAAGAGAAAGATGGAGGGAGGCGATTCTAGCAAGGAGAAGGCATCTTCTAGCAAAAAAAGAAAGAGTGCCCCTGGGATGGAAACAAAGGAAATTGAAAAAGAAGGCAGCGAAATGGAGATGAATGACTTCGATGGTGAAGACAGCTAGAAAGATGAGGAGGTGGGTACTGAGGAGGAAAGCGGTGATAATGAGTCTGACAATGAAAGCCCTATCCACAGCGAATGCCCTGGCAAGGACAACAACCATCCTTTGGAGGATGTGGATTACAAGGATAATGAGGAAATAGATGCGAATTCTGAGAGGGAAAGGAACAAGGAACCTGAGAAGAATATGACTAAGGATAGTTTAAGCGAGGACAAGGAAAGTGTGGATAATGGGTTATTCCTGGATAACCTCAAAAAACTTACCGAGGCGAGACTGGATTATGACAGATGGACCTATGAACTCTTGAAGAACCTGGAAAAAAAGGGGAAAAATACAGATGAGAATAAGGAGAATGACGACAGGGAGTAGATAAAATGGAAGCAGGATATGGAGGAGAAGGTTAAATCGCTGGAAGAAGGGAGAGAGGCCATGAAAAATTTGATGGGCATTATCCCAAATATCTTGTCAGCTGTCACTAAAAGCTTGGAGGATATTGCTAAGGTCTTTGATCATACCAGCTCTCCTAAATTGGTGGTGGAACTTGACATGGATGATGAGACTATCCAGATTGGCAGTGGTGAAGCTACTCTGGTTGGTGGTGGTGCTAAGAGGACTAGGGCAAGTGTCAAGAAAGTTGTGGCTGGTTCTACTAAAGATATCCCAAATCTCAGGGATAACATCAAATATCTACATGGGATTAGCAACACCTTGGCTAATGCCCTGAAAAGAATCAATTAGTTTATCTTCTTAAGTCTGGCAAGTTTTGCTGGCTTTGTGGGGCTTTAGTTGGTTTTCTTTGGTTTTTTGATGGCTTTTCATTGGCCTATTCCTTTTTGTCTCTTGTTGCTTTTTCTATTAAGCTTGAATTGTAAAGGGTTTCGGGGCCCCTTCAAAACCTTTTTTTACCTTAAACAAAAACATTCCTCATCGAACATATCAACATATTACATATATTACCAATGCTGAACCCAAAGAAAAAATGTTGTTACACATCCTCAACTTCTGAATTAACACCTCAACTTCCGGATCAAGCCGGACCTAGAAATAGCACTAACATTAGCAACACATCTTCTGAGAAGTCAAATCTTCCAGGAAATCACCAAATGACCATTGACATCACATACATACCAAACTCCCACTGCTTCTCAATATACCACATCCAAACCTAACTAGATTATAATATTTGACATCAATGACAACATATAACATAACGCTAATAATCCCCACCTTTATCATTGATGGCAACATCCATCAAGATGATAAGTATATCAACACACATCATACTCTCTCTCCCCCTTTGACAACAATGACAAAGGCGGGAAAAACTCCCCCTATGAAACTCACTCTTGCTCCCCCTAAGAGGAAGCACTCAAGCATCAATCCAAAAAAGAATATGCAAGCTTCTCACTGGACCAATGCACATCCAAATGCACATTAGTTCAAATTGGAAAGGGGTAATACCCCTAACTTCTTCCAGAGATACTCAAAAGTATCTTTACACAATTTCTTAGTGAAGATATCTACAATCTACTCCTTTGTAGGCACATATTCAAGTCTTCATTATCCAACACATTTTTCCCTCAAGAAGAAGTACGAAATAGATATATGCTTTGTTCAAGAATGTTATATTGGATTATTTGAAATATTTAATGCACTAATATTATCACACATAATTGAGATAGGGTCATCAAACTTTACAGGAATGTCTTTCAAATTTTGCTTCATCCATAAAATCTATGTGTGACATGGCAATGCTACAATGTATTATTCTTCAGCTGTAGATAGAGACACAAAGTCCTTCTTCTTACTTGACCAAGCAACCAACCAGGACCCAAGAAATAATGCTCCTCCACTTGTACTTTTCTTGTCATCAACACTTCTGATTTATTTTGCATCTGCATAAGTTGTTAGGATAAATATGACTTCCTGGGATACCATAAACCAAACTCTTTTGTGCCTTTTAGATATTTGAAGATCCTTTTTACAACCACAACATGTGATTCTTTCGATTCTTGTTGAAATCTAGCTACCAAGCATACTGCATACATGATATTTAGTCTAGAAGTAGTCAAATATATCAGTCTTCCAATCATTGACCTGTACCGACTTGCATGTACCTTAGGAGATTTATCATCTTTGGTTAACTTGCAGCATCCAGTGATCATAGGTGTACACACTGGTTTAGAGGTCTCCAACCCAAACTTCTTTAACAACTCTTTGATGTACTTAGATTGAGAAATGAAAATTCCTTTATCATTCTGATTAATTTGCAAACCAAAGAAGAAATTTAACTCACCAATCATGGACTGTTACTACTTATCAAATTGCCATTAGTTTTATATACAAAGTCATTCTATTTACTCTAGTCAGTTATCACTACCGAAATATTTAGTCGGTATGAACAACCTAGTTGGTTACAGAAGGAAAACAGTCACAAAGCCCAATATACACCGAGCTGTCTACCGAGTGTTATTTCATGTCTACTGAGCAGTAAAGATAATACACTGAGTTGATATACACCGAGTGAAACGTGTTACCAGATTCATTGAACCTGGACACACATATGAAAACGTGTTACAAGATCGAGGCACACAGAACCATTATCACATTGGAAATTGCACATACAGATTTTGTATAATTTTGAGGTCATCTAACCAATGAAACATTTTTCATGGTTATTTATTCGAGAAATCATGTTTGTAAGATCAAAGCAATGAATCAGATCACCAACATAAGAAGTCTATTTATACAGCATGAATTTAGGGTTAGAAATAGATGTGAATGTGAGAAATGTGTGTGCATATGTGTATGAAGAAAGACTTATGTGATACATGAGAAATCACATAGTATTATGACTGTTACAGAGACATAGAGGTCACCGAGAAGGTTATCAGAGAACAGTTGAAGAACAGAGTAAACAGAAGGGTTTACCGAGTTACTCTATGAGTTATCGAGGTATGCTATAGGCAAGGTAATCTTATTCAGAGCACATAGAATCTGCTTTAGCATTTCAGATGTAAAGTTGCAGATATTTGTAATGATTATATTGTAATATTTTGAAGTTGTAAGAGAAACCTTTAACAGGGTAAAAGACTCTAACCAAGTCTATAAATTGTAAATCCTTTAACCAGGTGCTACACTTATATAGTGTTGTATAAATCCTTTAGTAAGGTAGATCTAACTGATCTTAATACTCCTAACAGGGTAAGTTATCAGAAACAGCTAAATGTAGCTCTAACCGAGCACTCTTTATTATTGCAGTAGTGAAGTTGTGGGTGCCATCCCCACCGCAGTTTTTCTCTCTAACCAAGAGTTTCTGCGTAACCAAAATATATGTGTTATGGAGTGAATCATGTATGATTGTTACTCATTTGTTTTAGCTTTATGTTATGTTACAGTAGTTTTTGGTTTATGCATAATAGTAAAGATATTGTTGGGAAAAGGATTTGAAGTACTGATTCACCCCTCCCCTCTCAGTACATTAGCTTTCCATATTGGGCCTAACAATTGGTATCAGAGCTTGAATCTTGGAAAAGGGTTTAACTACCTAAAGAGAAAGATCTTATCAATGGAAGGCTATAAACAATCTTGAAAGATTGTTTATGTACAAGAAGAGCTGGATAATGCAAATCAAGTGATTGCAGACATGCAAAGGCAAATGCAAAAATCTCTAAAAGTAAGGAGAAGATTATCTGATGACTTGCAGGATTCTCAAGAGTTAGTGGAACAAATCAAGACATCATCTGAGAATAATATATCTGAAGAAACTAAAGAAATGATTGGAATATTAAAAGAAAAGAACAAAGCATTGGCTGATCAACTAAAAGCAATGAAAAGAGAACATGAACATTTCAGTACATAGATGACTGAAAATCTAGATGCATTAAGGATAGCCGAGGATAAAGCAAGAGATCTACAAAGAGAGAAACAACAACTTGAAGTCTTAGTATCTGACAAGAATGATGAAATCATAAGGCTAACTGGTATTCAACAAAATCTGACAGATCAACTAGGTTATACAAATCATGAAGCAAATTTGAAAGATGATGAGAGTCAAGCATCAAAGATGTTGGATGAGCAACTGAACACAAGACGACCCTACAAAGAAGGAGGACTCGGTTACAAAGGAAAAGACTCTACCGAGAAGGGAATCTGCACTACCGAGAGAGGAGAATCATCAAAACAAGCTGGAAAAAGGAATAACATCAAAAGGAAGAAGCCTATTTGCTACTACTGTGGAAATCAAGGTCATACTGCCAACATGTGTCAAATCAGAAAAGGTAAGCAACCGAATACCACTAAGACCAATGGTTATTGTTACAATTGCAATAAATATGGTCACACATCTAATCAATGTAGGACAAAGTCTGTTAACAATTATCAGAAGGCAAAATTTAAAGGGTTTTGTAAAAACTGCAATAGATATGGACATAGTACCGAGAAGTGTTGGATTAAGCAAAAGAACCACATGTGGTCTTCACACCGAGCAAATACTAGAGGTTACCAAACTCACACAGATCCTTACCGACAATATTCTGCAGTACCATGGGATTACAATACAAGGATATGGTGTGACTGTTGTGGAAGATATGGACATATAAGTGCCAACTACTTTATAAGGTTTGGAATGAATAACCAAAGATCATGGAGAAATCCTAGTATGGCATGTTTTCATTGTCACAAAGTTGGACACTTGGCTGGAGATTGTAGAGATCAACCTAGAGAAGACACTGAGGAAATAAAAGAGAAATTAAAGATGATTTGGAGAAAGAAGGAAATTGTGTCAAATAAAGAAAGCACCTTACCTACCGAGTTAGGTGCTCCCACTCCAAATTAATCGGTAAAGGTATAAAGGGACTGCATTCTCACAAGGTTAAATATTAAACAGTTCCTATTTTAGTATGTACTGAATTCAATATCTGCATAGTAAGATGTAGTAGTAAGTTTGAAATTCTATCAAAGTCTTTTGGAGCACTTTACAGGAAAACTGTTAAGTCGGTGAATTTAGGAAGCCTGTCAAGTCGATATATGAAGGAAATCTGGTTACTCGGTTAAAGTGCAAAAAAAAGGGGAAAGAAAGTTAAGTGAACCGAGTACATTTAATGTCTTTGACCTAACTTGCACAGAGCCCGATAAGGTATTTTTGAGTACTTAAAAGGTTTTTCGCAGTCATTTTCATTCACTAAGTTTTCGAGAAGTAGAGCAGAGCGAATCAAGGTGATCAAACCATCTTCAAAGCAAAATCTAAGGTATTTACATCGAATCTCATCGCATTGCTAAGCTAGTTTACCGAACTCATTAAGTTGTTATTATTTGCTGAGTGTGAAGCGTCTGCCATTTGTTAAGTTCTCAAACCCTAAGGTTCCTGTGTCAATTTTTATCTGAAATCAAAATGTCATCTAAGATCCAAGACCCCATTGCTGTCACAAATGTAGAAAAGCCCTCACTAAAAATACTCCCAAAATTGCATCTGAACCGGATGACAAAACTGCTTTTTCACTCATCCCGGATCGAGTCTTGTTAGTCGAGGATGTGAGATTCTTCACAAAATGTCATGTTGAAGAACTCGATCATGTTGAGATCAAAGATGCATATGATGAATTATGCACAGATGGCATAATGGATAGCAAGTATGAGCATATCAAAATCAAGGTATTGATTGAAGCCCTAACCTATCCTCGTGTGTTCAAACCCCAGTGGGTCAAGTTTGTACTAAGCCAAGTGCATGATGATTTCATGTGGCTACAAGAGCAACCGTTTAAGATCACTAAAGAAATCATTCATCTAATCACTGGTTATCCTATCTATGATCATGCTCGAGCACAGAAAATGATATCACAGAAGGAATTCATCAGTTTGACTGGAGTTGAATCGGATTATAGAGTTCTGAAGTTGAACAATGTCACTGATCCTAAACTCAAATTTGCCATTAGAGTAATTGGTTATTGTTTCTTCCAATCGGCAAGGGAAAATAGTGTACCCTGTGCAACAGTGGACTTAGCATACAAAATTGTTAAGAAAGGCATGAAAATTGATTTGTGTGAAGTATTGCTAAAGAACTTGTTTGAAAATCTGAACACAATCAGGAAGCCAAAGAAGAACAACACGACAAACAGTCTAAAATTTGTATCACTACTTGTATGTATGTTTTTCTACTTTGAGAAGTTTTTTCCAACAGTCAGTAAAGTTGTTTGGGAACTACACCGACCAATCACCCATTAGATCAATGACTTCATCAAGAAGTTAGGTGATAACTTTAATGATATAATGGATGATTACTTCAGCAAGTTCCAAGAGAAAATGCATAACAGGTACCGGATTCCACCATCGTTGGTAGAAAAATACAAAGATGAAATATGTTTTGAGGTCGACACCAATTACTGTTATGTGAATGCTGTGGAACCGAGGACTCAATCTTTGTCACCTATGGGTTACGAGATTGATTTTGATATCACACAACAACAAATTGATGCCTATCTATCATTGCCAAGGCATACTACCGAGCTGAGGTATGGAACCTATGAAGAAAGGAAGGAAAAAGTAAAAATGAGCATTGTAGTACCTAAGGCTACAAGAAAAGCTACAAAGATGATTAAGGCATTAATTGAGAAATTTGGAGAAGAGTCTTCCTCTACACCCGTCAAAGGAGTTCTAGCCATCACCGAAGAGGAGACATAAGCCCAAGAAGAAGCCATAACACTTAGCACCGAATTGCCTAAGGGAAAAGTGTTGAAGAGAAAGAAACAGGACACTTCAATGGCCCTACCGACCCCTCCAACAAAGAGACCTAACACAAGGGCATCTGCTGCATCACCGAGTTAGAAACAAAAGACTGTTGCCATTCCTAAGCTAACTAGAACTTACAAGAAATCTACTCGGAGACTCATTTTGCCAAAAGAGTCGAGTGATACCGAATCTGAAGATGCAAATAAATTTCAGATTGTGAAAAGAAAGAAGGTAGATGTACATAGTGTAGAAATTTTTTGTCATAATCTAAAGGAATATGGTGGATTTGGTGGATTCAAATTTGTCAAATATGAATCTAGATCTGCTGATGAAAAGAGGCAAATTGAAGAAGCTGTCATTTGCACACTTCTCAAATTATGAGTGGTCCCATTAGAAGTATGTAATTCTATTCCTAAGGAATTATATGCACATATTGAAACCAGATGGCAATATGCCCTAGACTCAGAAAAACAAATCAGAGAAAGAAGTTTGGTGCATCTCTTTCCTAATATGTCGGTTGATGAAATACAAGAACATCTAACAGACAGCCAAACTCAATTTATAGTAAAACAAAAGGCCTTGAAATTGATGAATGGCCTGTATATAGAAGTGGAGAAGGAAACAAAAGAGCAATGGAAGACCATCTTTCGAAGAAAGAATGCTGGTGAACAATCTACAGTGGAAATAGTCAATGTCACCGACCAAGAGCCTGATGTCACCGAGAAAGACCCTGCTGACACCATTCAAATAGATGAAGATATCATGGATGCAGAGGCACCTGAACAAGAAATGATAGAAGGCAATGATTATGCAAAACTTGTCTCCAGTGAATCTATTTTGGAACAAGTTCAGCCTTACACACCGATCAATCAACCTACTACAACCGAAGCTCCTCAGGCTACAGGTGAAGGCACTGAAGGCCAAAAGTCTACAGTAGAAGGTACTTCACAAGAACAAACCTCTCAAGCACCTTCTAGCACAAAAAATGTTACAGTTGAGACACCAAGCACCGAGACACCGAAGGGCACTACCGAGGCTAAAGCAACCAACAAAAGTGTTGTCTCTATCAAGCAACCTACCGAGGGTCCTCAAGCCTCTCAAGCTATTGTAGTGGTTCACCCGATGAAAGGTAAAGAAAAGAAGTTGAAAAAGCATAGTTTCAAAATTGATTTATCAAAACTGATAGTGTTGCCCAATGTAGACATCTCCAAATTGAAAGGGCAAGCACTCACAAAATTTGGTGAACTGTGCAAAGCAAAGGCCGAACAAGAGAAGCAACTGGCCATACAAAAGAAGAATAAAGTACTTTAGAAGGTAAAGACCTTACTATAAGATATGCTACCTTCAGCTACGGTATCAACTGATGCAGCCATCCATATTCAATTGGATGAACTCCTAAATTAGATTGAGACATCTACAGTAGATGCATCCGAATACTTGAGCAAACTAAAAGACAAGGAGTTAACTACTAAAATGATAGAGGAAGTACAGATATCCATTGCTATTGGCAAGGTAAAACTTGTCAAATTTATTGCTGAGTTGTCCCCTCAACTCAAGCACATTCTTTCATTATTTCAGAAACTCTGCACATTTTCTTTATTTCTTAAGGACATTAAGAATAAAACAGAAGCAATTGAGAAAGAGATCACCGATCTCTCAAATAAGTTGACCCCCGAGCCCAATTCAGTTCAGAATTTTTATACTAAGCTACAATAACTCATGGCTCAACAATTGGAACTGAGGAATGAAGAACACAAGATCCGGATGGACATAATGACACTTCAAACATTATTCCTTCCTCATCTTTCATCCGTTCAAGAACAGCTAAATCGAGCCACTTATCTCTCTACTACAAAAGAGGGAAGCACTTTAGATGACTTAATTTCATTATTGGCTGATATTAATGCATAAAATTATTTAATGGACAGTGTAAAGGATGCACTCTCTGTCGCTCTCACTGAAGCCAAGACAAAGTACAAATCCATTTTTGATCAGTTGCCACCTCCCAATGGTAACTAAATTTTGATGTTTGTCAAAAAGGGGGAGTATATCAGAGTATATCATCAAGAGTATATATAGCATCAAAGTACACAAGGAGAGTGTATAGTATTCAATGTATCAAACAACTAGAGTGTAGTATACAGGGGGAGTATACCGAGCAGAGAATGAGTAGAATATGTAGAGTATCCAAGAGCAGTGAACCGAGCAATGAACAGAGGAAAGAACAGTGATTACAGAGTTTTGTACAACATATTGATAAGGGGAGTATATTTGATTATACTATTTCAATGACTAATGTATATTCTGCATGTTTAGTCAAATTTTGTAAAGTATAGAGATTTTTGAGTAATGAATTTGTAAGTAGTTTTTGTCAAACATCTCAGCTAATGTCAAAAGGGGAGATTGTTACTACTTATCAAATTGCCATTAGTTTTATATACAAAGTCATTCTATTTACTCTAGTCGGTTATCAATATCGAAATATTTAGTCGATATGAACAACCTAGTTTGTTACAGAAGGAAAATAGTCAGAAAGCCCAGTATACACCGAGCTATCTACCGAGTGTTATTTCATGTCTACCAAGCAGTAAAGATAATACACCGAGTGAAACATGTTACCAGATTCATTGAACCTGGACACACATATGAAAACGTGTTACAAGATCGAGGCATAGAGAACCATTATCACATTGGAAATTGCACATACAAATTTTGTATAATTTTGAGGTCATCTAACCAAAGAAACATTTTTCATGGTTATTTATTCGAGAAATCATGTTTGTAAGATCGAAGCAATGAATCAGATCACCAACATAAGAAGTCTATTTATACAACATGAATTTAGGGTTAGAAATAGATGTGAATGTGAGAAATGTGTGTGCATATGTGTATGAAGCAAGACTTATGTGATACATGAGAAATCATAGAGTATTATGACTGTTACAGAGACACAGAGGTCACCGAGAAGGTTATCAGAGAACAGTCAAGGAACAGAGTAAATAGAAGGGTTTACCGAGTTACTTTATGAGTTACCGAGGTATGCTATAGGCAAGGTAATCTTATTCAGAGCACATAGAATCTGCTTTAGCATTTTAGATGTAAAGTTGCAGCTATTTGTAATGATTATATTGTAATATTTTGAAGTTGTAAGAGAAACCTTTAACAGGGTAAAAGACTCTAACCAAGTCTATAAATTGTAAATCCTTTAACCAGGTGCTACACTTATATAGTGTTGTATAAATCCTTTAGTAAGGTAGATCTAACTGATCTTAATACTCCTAACAGGGTAAGTTATCAGAAATAGCTAAATGTAGCTCTAACCGAGCACTCTTTATTATTAGACTAGTGAAGTTGTGGGTGCCAGCCCCACCGCAGTTTTTCTCTCTAACCAAGAGTTTTTGCGTAACCAAAATATATGTGTTATGGAGTGAATCATGTATGATTGTTACTCATTTGTTTTAGCTTTATGTTATGTTACAGTAGTTTTTGGTTTATGCATAACAGTAAAGATATTGTTGGGAAAAGGATTTGAAGTACTAATTCACCCCTCCCCTCTCAGTACATTAGCTTTCCATATTGGGCCTAATAATGGACATCTCAAACTCCTTCTACATCTCATTAGCAAACCTTCTGCACATAACTTCATTTCTTTCAAAGATTATATCATCAACATACACTACAATAATTAGGATTTTAATTGAATTAATCTTGAAATATATATTGTTGTCAGCCCAACCTTTTTGCAATCCTTGATCATTTAGGTACTTGTCTAGTCTTTCATACCAAGTTCTAGGGGCTTATTTCAATCCATACATGGCCTTCTTCAATCTACAAACAATGTTTGGATCATCTTTCAACCTGAATCCTTCTGGTTGTTCAATATAAACTCCCTCTTTCAATTCTCCATTCAAGGATGTTGATTGCACATCCATCTAATAAACCTTGAAATCCTTAAATGGTGCAAATGCCAAGAACATCCTGATTTCCTCCATCCGAGCAACCGAGGTATAAGTTTCATCAAAATCAATGCCTTCAATTTGAGTATAACTTTTGCAAACCAACATTGCTTTGTTTCTTACAACCTTTCTATCTTCATCTTGCTAGCAACAATGAAGGAAAACTGAGAGGGGGGGGGGGTGAATCAGTTTTTGACGGATCTACAAACTTAACCACAAATACAAATTTGATAAACTGTAGCAATAACAAAGATAAGAAAATTGATAGCACAACACACAACACCAAGATTTTGACGTGGAAAACTTGGTTAAAGGAAAAACCATGGTGGGAACCTACCCACAATAAGATGATACTCTGTAGTAGTATGTGAAAATATTACAATGGGGAATGCATATGCATCCAAGCACACTTCCTAGAGCTCACTGCTCAAAAGATAATGACCTGAAAGGATACAACCCTTACGGAAGTCTCACTGACTTACAATAAGATTCATACTACAATCCAGAAGGAATGAACTCCAATAATAGCATCTGCAAATGCTTGATGACAGTTCTGGTTAAGCACAATTGTGTGCTCTACAATACCAATCTCTACTCAATCACAATGTTGAAATATGAATCCTTGTTTGCATATACACCAACCTCAATACCAAAATTACATGATAATACCACCTATTTATACAATTCATCAACTTTGGTAACAAGGTTGGCTAAACCCTCAACTCACAATTACAAAATTACATCACCTGATACAAAGATCAACCATTAGACCAATATAATGATATACATGACATAACATGGACCTAAATAAAATCTCTAAACACACAACACCACTAGAAATCACACTAAGATCAATCGCAACACGCTACACCATCAAGAAAACTGTATAACATGAAGAACATCATCGGTTCAACAAAATCACCAAGAGATTGCATAATAATCAATGTGGATTATCAAAAAAAATAGGAAGCAATTAGGAAACACCAACAAGCACATTAGAATTATTAGAAACAACTGCACCAACACCACTTATCAAATCTTCATTTGTCAACGTCTAAAACTCAAGAACACTCAAACAACAACAACTGTCAAGAAGAAAGATAACTTGCAGAGCACCAAATCATGAACCATCTGAAATGAAGATACACAACACCATCCCAAACAATCTACCAAAGACTTAGATCTTAAGATGATCACACTGGAATATACCAGAGCAAATACTAAACTCTGCAAAGTACTGATCAAAAAAACAAATTGTAAAACCAGATCATGTGATATGATCAATTAAGCTTCCCGGATCACTAAAACTAATATAGAAGAATATGGTGATACTAGAATAATTCATACACCAAACCAAGATGCCAATAAACCAATTTGCAATCACCAGAGCAGGAATATGTTGACATCAATGAAAACAACATATCCTAGCAACAACAATGTCCAACACATCCAATTTGTTCTGGAATACCCACTTAATTCCTATCAACCTCTTGTCTTTTGGTCTATTAAATAATTCCCATGTTTGATGTTTTTCAATCTGATCCATCTCTTCTTTCATTGCTTTCATCTAAATCTGATCATTATAAGCTTATTCTATAGTATTTGGCTCAAATTTAGATAGTAAACATAGAAAAAATTGTTCTTGAGTTTGTTTTCTTCTTGTGATGATACCTTTACTCTTATCTCCAATAATTTGATCTTTTGAATGATTCTTTTGAACATATCTTGGGGTCTTGGATGTAGATGTCAGAGCATCTTAAACATTCCTTTCTTCATTTATGATTTCCTCTTCCTTTTTCCTATCATTGGACTCATCAGATTCATATCCTGCCAATATCTCAGAGTCTTTTGAAGTATTTTCATCAATTTTCACATTTGCACTTTCAACAATCTTATTCAACCTTTTGTTGTAACACTGATATGCCTTGCTCTTTGTTGAATATCCTAAGAATATGTCTTCATCTTCTTTGATGTCAAACTTTCCAAGTTTATCCTCATCTCTCTAGATATAGCACTTGCTTCCAAATACTTTGAAATATTTCACTGTCGTAGTTCTACCATACCAAAGTTCATATGATGTCTTCCCATATTTCTTCCAATATAGAATTTTTTTAAGAGTGTATGTTGCTATGTGAATTGCCTCTCTCCAGTAGACTTTCAGTAATTCTTCTCCTTTCATCATAGTTTTGGTTGCCTCTTGTATAGTTTTGTTTATTCTTTCTTCTACACCATTCTGATGTGGTGTCCAAGGGGCACATAACTATCTTCTAATGTCATGTTTCTCACATAAATAATTAAACTCATCAGAAATAAATTCTCCTCCTCTATCAGACCTTAAACACTTTATTTTCCTATCAACTTCATTCTCAGCTTTTACCTTGAATATCTTGAATTTCTCTAATGCCTCAGACTTCTCTCTTAAAAATGCAACCCAAGTCATTCAATAATAATCATCAATTAGTAACATGAAATACCTCTCACCTTGAAAGATCCTTCTTATGGTTGGACCACATAGATTTGTGTGTACAATCTAAATGTGCTCTTTGTATGCTTTCCTAATTGACATTCCTTGCAGATGTTGTTATACAGTTTGGTCAGTCTTAGTAAATCTCTCATTGCACTCCTTGAACTGATCTGTACAAGGTTATCAAAGTTCTAATGTCATAGCCAACTATCATCAAGTTTAGATAACAAACAATGTCTTGTATCTCCTTCCAACTGATACATATTTTTAGTTATCCTTCTTCAAGCCGCAATAATCATTCTAAACTCCTTTCAAATCTCACATTCATTATCTTGAAAAACAACATTATATCCATTTTTGCACATCTATACAACACTCAAAGGATTATGATGCAAACCATTCACATAGTAAACATTATCACTGTTATGTTTTCCATGAAAACTAATTGAACCAATCAAAACAATTGTGTTGTCTAATCATCTCCGAACCTAACAGAACCTCCATAATATTTTTTAAGTTTTATGAAATAATTCTTATCACCAGTCATATTATTTGAGCATCCACTATCAATCAACCATTCATTCTTATCTCTTCTAGCATGAAATGCAGTAGCAATAGTCTTAGAAATATCCAACCTAGGTGTGTCCTTTTCTACCAGAAACAAACAATCACCTTCTTCATAATTTAATTCATTATGCCAACATCATCCTTAACATAATAGGCTTTCTTATTGAACTTTCCTTTGTTTTCCCTAAAATTTTATCTTGTTCCCTTTTTTGGACATCTAGTAGCTATATGACCAATCTTTCCACATATGGAACATTTGTACTTGCCTGTGCCTTTCTTCAATTTCCTCACAAAGTTTGCTTCCATCTCATCTGGATTGTTGTCATCATCTGGACCATCTTCAGATTCTCTGAATGCCATCTCAGATTCTCTAAATGCCATCTCTAATTTGTCTTTATCATTTCCAAACTTTCTCACTTCAAATGCAGTCAGGGTACCAAATAGCTACTCTCTAGTGAACTTCTTCGGATCATAGGTTTCTTCAATAGCTGAGATATTATCACTGTAACTCACCTATAGAGTCATCAAGATTTTTTCAATTACATCTTCATCATTCAGAGTGCCTCCGAGTTCTCTGATTTCATTCATTGCACTATCAACCTTCTCAAAATGGCTTACTATATCTTTTCCTTCTTCCATCTTAAAGTTTTCATACCTTCACTTATCTGTTAGCCTCTTTGTCAACTTAACTCTCTCATTTCCTTCATATCTTTTAGCTTTTGCCAAACCTCATAAGCAATATTCAAGGAAATAAATTTTTTCATTTCAATTTTTGATAATGCACTGAAAATAGCATACCTGGCCTTTTCATTTTCTTCATAGGCTTGAATCTCATCTGGAGTAGTAAGACCATTTTCTGGTTGTACATACTTAGTCTCCACTACCTTTTAAGTGTTGTAACCTAGAGAAACCAGATAACCTCTCATCTTTACTTTCCATAAACTATAATAAAATCCTTCAACGACAAGAATAGAAAATTTGTGTGCCATCGGATCAACATCTACCTCAAGAAGTTAAGCTCTATATCAAGGAACCAAATCTTTTATACCAATTGTTGAATATCTAGGAAACTAAGAGGGGGGTGAATCAATTGACAATTAAAATATTCTTTAAAAATTTATCCACAGATCCAAAACAATTAGTAGAGTTAATCAAGATAGATAAAACATCACATCATATGCACATATTAAATCAGACACAATGAACACCTAGATTTACATGGAAAACCCAAGAAGGGAAAAACCATGGAGAATGCTAATTATCAATATAAAAATATTAGTTAAGGTGACATTGATTAAGGTGATTTTTACAAAGGATGGCTCACTGCCAATAATGCTCACTGCGGGAGGGCTCACTACCCAGAAAGGCTCAATGTTGAAGGGCTCACTGCCTAGAAAGGCTCACTGTTGAAGAAAGAAAGAAAAGAAAATCCACCACTGAAACATAGTATGCACTACCAAAATAGCTTCTGGTAACTATCCACAACAACAAATAGATTCTTTCAATCTTTCATATCTTCAACACAATTAGCTATTCACAAAATACCATGCTAACTCATCCAGATCATACACATACATATACTATCTTCAGAAAAAACACAATCTTCCAAGTCGACCAAGACATAGATCTAAAATATGTGAATACTAAACATTTTGGTGGTGGGAAGGATATGTGAGAAGTAGACCACATCACAACATTCCTCATTGAACATATCAATACATTAGATATATTACCAATGTTGGACCCAAAGCAAAAATGCCATTACAAATCCTTAACTTTGAAATTAACGCCTTAAATTTTAGATCAAACTAGACCCAAAAATAACATTGATTAACATCAACAACACATCTTCAGAGAAGCCAAATCTTTCGATAAATCACCAAACAACCATCGACATCACATACATACCAAACTCCCACTATTGCTCAATATACCACATTTGGACCTAACCGGATCATAGGACTTGACATCAATGCCAAAATATAACATAATGCTAACATCACCTCCTTCTATATTAGTTTCCTCAATTCTAGAAGGTCAGATATGTACATCCTTGATATCTTAACAAACCATTTGGTTCCATGCTATATCCTTCATATAGAGGGTCTTAGAAACCACTTTGTAAGGCTCCTCATACTTGATTGTAAAGTTCACCCCTTTTTAAATTCTATAACACTCGAGTTCTGAGATCTGTATTGACAGTTACCATAGCTGACAAATGCCTTCGGCGAATTAATGCATCAACCACCCTAATTTTGTTCACCTTGATATCATTGATTTCAACTTCATAGTAAAAAAATAAATCCAACCATGTTTTATGTCTGGCATTCAAATTATGATGAGACTAGAATTTGAAGGGTTTTCCAATAAGGAAATGTAACCACATTTGTAGAGTATGCATTATCATTGCTAACTCCAAATTGTGTGGTGCATAATTCTTTTCATTATCCTTTAGCTTCCTGGATTCGTATGCAATTACCTGATCATTTTGCATGAGAACCCCTCCTAAACCTTCACCTGGCATGTCACTAACTTCCACAAACTAACCTTTGGGATCTAGTACATTGAATATGGGTGCAGTGGTCAATTTCTCTTTAAGATATTCAAATGCCTTTTGACGCTTTTTGTTCATTCGAACATCTTTCCTTTTCATTGGAGGGAGGTCATAGGATGTGCTATCTTAGAAAAATTCATTACAAACTTCCTATAATACCCAACTAATCCCATGAAACTCCTCACCTCTTGCACATTTTTAGGTACTAGCCATTCTACAATACCCTTTATCTTAGTTGGGTCCATCGATATTCCTTCTGTAGGGATTATATTTCCTAAATACTATACTTACTTTTGGAAAAAGGTGCACTTGGATAATTTTCCATATAATTTATTCTCACGTAGACACTATAGAACCATTCGCAAGTACTGCAGGTGTTCCTCTTCAGTTCTTGAGTAGATCAGAATATCATCTAGGAATATTAAAACAAAATTGTCCAATAAATTATTAATCACACTATTCATTAGGCTCATGAAAGTTGTAGGAGCATTTGTGATTCTGTAGAGTAAGTGTAATGTGGAAAAATGGTGAACGATGGATCAAGAGGAAAACTACCCTTTACCCCCAAGGAGAGATGATAGTTTCACTATTGATTACCCTTCAAACACTTTTTACCAAATTACATTTCGAAGAGGAGAGGATAATTCACTAGATTCAACCTTCAAAGATGAAGATTGAATTCTGAATGAAATGGGAAGGAATTGATTGAATTATGTAGTGCAAAAGTGACAAACAAATGATTATAACTTGAGATCAGATTATGGGATGAAGTTGTACACCTGGATCTGGTAGTAATATGTTGAGATGAAGTCACCCTGCAAATTTAAAGAAAATTTTCTCGGACTGTGGTGGGAACGTACATGGTCCTCCGAAAAATCCGCGAAATGAAAAGGGTTTTTCTGCCTCTGCAAATGGAGCTTGAATCTGAAAGTACATTTGCACACATGCAACCTACACACAAAAAAGAGAGGAAAATGGGTTGGGATTGGGGTTTGCCTTTAGATCAAACCCCAGTTTTGGAATTAACCAAGTAATGAAAGAAAGTACTTGCAAGTAGTTGTAAATGAAAGACTGAATTGTAAATCACCTCAAGAGAGGTTGTGATAGCAATGTTGATAGAAATGCTTGTGTGGAATTGAATGTTGGAATCAATCTCCTCTTCAATGGTTGAATCCTTGACTTGAATGCAACACCTAGCCTTGAAGGGAGACTTGAGAATGCTTAATGCTAGAAAAGAATGCTTGAATGCTTGAATGCTCTTGAATGCTTGATCACTCATGCAACTTGAAAAACTCCAATCTTATCTAACTTTTTTTTTTTTTTAAAGCAAATGAGAGGACACATGCCCATTAAATACATGTTAGTGGATTTGATTTTCATCACAGGTCGACATCAGGGGAGTTTCCCACCCAATGCGCAATCAACAATGCAACCCTAGGAAGGGTCCTGCCCCAAAATAGGGTAGGGACAGGGGTGACATGCCCCTATCCTGGGGGGATAGTGGCGCCACACCCATGTCCTAGGGGGGACAGTGGTGCCATGCTCCTATCCTACCCCTTTCTCTAGGGCAGAGTGTGGATGGGATGATGCAGAGGCCAAGAAAGAAGCTGTTTCTGAGGGTTGAGCAATCTTCGGTCTCCGATCAGGCTAGAGGATTCAATCTCGCATGCGTGGGGACCCTAATGCACTCTAAAATTTCTAGGGTCACAATTTTATGACACTATAGTAAGACCATAAACTCGTAGTGTCCATATCTAATTTTGAATGCTATTTTATGTATATTTTCCTCCATATCTAATTTTGAATGCTATTTTATGTATATTTTCCTCCTTCAATCACAATTGATTATAGCCGGACTGCAAATCTATCTCTGAGAATGCTACAACACCCCTCATTTGATCAAACAAATCATCTATTTTGGGTATTGGATACTTCTTCTTGATGATGAGCTTATTGAGAATCTGATAATCTATTCATAATCATAGAGTCCCATCTTTCTTTTTAACAAAAAATATGGGGCTCCCCATGGTGATACACTTGGCCAAATTAACCCCTTCTCAATGAGTTCTTGAAATTTTTCTTTATCTTGGTTAGCTCCATAGTTTACTTTCAATGGGGAACCTTAGATACTAGTTCAGCACCTGGCACCAATTCTATGGAGAAGTTGAAAACTCTTTTAGGTTGTAATCCAGGTAGTTCCTCTAGAAAAACATCTTGGAAATCCTGCAAATAAGGATATCTTTTTGCAAAAGTCCCTACATTTTTGTCTTCTTCTATTGCCCCCTTACCACTATAACTAATTGTCTCATACTCCTTCAATTCAACTTGGTATGTAGATAACCCATGTTCCTCAACCTCTTCCATCTTGATACCAAACAACTTGCAACCTTCCTTTTGTATCATTTGGTTTGCATGGAGGATATTTGTTGCACTCTAACTTTTTGTTGGATTCCTTGAAAGCTTACCTAATTCCCTAAATTATCATTTCACTCTACCTTCTTAGTTAAATAGTCCACAACCACCTTATGTTCCCTCAACCAATTCATTCCTATAATTACATCATAATACCTTAAGGGAGCCACATAAAGATTTACTTCAGTCACAAATCCTGGTAACTCAACCCTAGCTTCAAACAAACATTGCTCTACCAAAGCTCTCATCTAGTTGGCATATTCTACAGTCCACATATTATCCATGTAACTAGTTCTTTTTGGAAATCTACTAAGAAGTTTAGGCAAAACAAAATATTTCTAGCACTAGTGTCTATCGTCACTGTGGTGGAGTTACCATAGAGGTTAACTGGCACTTCAACTAGTGTAACTTAATATTTCACATGCTTTTTGTCCACTACTGCATGGATCCTTTGTTGAAATGTTGTATACTAGGCGATAATGGGTTTTATTGCAGTTGGCCACCTTGACCCTTCACTGTGCATTGATTGGCGTAGTGATATCCTCCACAAGTAAAGCACCCACCAGGGAGTCATCATTTTTTGGTACCCTTGTTGCCATGATCACCTTCTTTTCAATTATTATTATTAAACCCTTTTATATCTCTCTTATGATTAGGTTTGTCTCCTTTTAAACTCTTTTTCTTAAATTGTGAGGAGGATTGATTCCAATTGAAATTTTTATGGTTCTTATCATGAAAGGTATCATCCCTTTTTACCCTTTGCTCCTATCTCACCACATTTTCATATGCCTTGCCCATGTTTCTGGGTGCAAGTACATCTATTCCTCCTCCTATTATATGGTTGAGTCCCATGAAAAACTTATTGACTTGGTAGTTATCCTCATGATGAACAAGGGACATGTACTTGATCAACCTAGTAAATTTTTCCTATTATTTGTCCTAGTATTTGTTGTGTAACATCTTCCCTTGCTTAAGATCTTGAAAATATTGCAGTTTCTGATCATAGTACATTTGTGGAAGCCATCTTTCCCTTAAAACTCTCACAAACTTCTCCCATGAATTTTTTATTATTTTAAGTCCCATTACAACCTTTTAACTCTCCCACCGAGTGGAGACCTCTCTTGAGAGTTGATAAGAACCCTGATATGCTTTGAAGTTGTTGAAGTACTTTTGAATTTTAAAATATTTCTCCATCTCAGTAAGAAACACCTTAGCAATGTCCTTAGATGTAGATCCTTCAAACTTAGGGGGTTTGATCTTCTTCATATCATTGGATAGATCTGTTGCTAGCTGATTCTTCTTAGTATTGAATTCTAGGGTTTCTGCCTCTTCCTCCTCATGTTGACGAGTTGTTCTAGATTGCTTGTCTATCGACATTAACTCTAGATTGAGTTTCAGATTCTTTGTCTCTAGATTCCTGTTGACTCTTGAACTTCCTTTCAAGGTCATCTAATCTATATTGAGTTTTGTTCATAGATTCCAAGAGTTTCCTCATCATGACCATGTTAGTGTCTTCGCATATAACCATTTAAGGCAAATTGAAGGATGATTGTCCAAGAACATTCCAAGTCCAAGGGCAAAAAAATAGACACGAAGCATGCCAAGGCATGGAAGAAAGATTAAAGCATAAACAAAGGTTGGCTAGACTTCATCCAAGTCTGCCATGCCAGGAAGAAATAAATTTGATAACACAAGCACATGAATCAAATTCTTCTCCAAATTCAAGGCACCTAAAAGAGTCTCCAGGCATCAAGAAGGAAAAGTCTTCAGACTTGGCGAAAGCATGGAAAAAAATTATAGATTTCTTGAAGGGATTCATTTCTGAATAGTCAAAGACAAGTTCCCATGACCAACATAAATTGGTGGCAAGAAGAGTATTCCGGACAAATTTCCATACTTAGGCAATTTTTTTGGCACAAATTGGGGAATTCAAGTCAACATGTCTAGGTTAATTGAACATACTACCTCTCAGCAGAAGAAAGTGTTGTAATCCTAAAAAATAGCATCTTGCACCACTTGTCTCTCATCCAACGGATATTTGACCTATTTTGGGAAAAATTGATTAGGGTTAGGTTGATTTAATCATGACTGTTAATTGGAAACGAATCCTAGCCATTGATATGTAATTGGGGAGCCTATAAATTGAGCTCACCCCTCATTTGTAAATTATGGGAGCATGTTGCAAAACATATTGAGATAAGCAATTGTTTCTTAAGATTGTCAAAATAATAAGTAATACATTGTTTGAATTGATGGTGATTATTTCCATTATTTTGGAGTTTGCATGGTTCTTATCCCTCATCATAGTTTAGATTTTATTTCATGTATGTTAGATGAATGAAATATTTGATAGTTTAGATTGGTGAAACTTTTTGCTCATACTTTTGTTGGATGGATGATTTTCATTCAATGTGTAAAGTTAGTCTGAGCTTTTGATGCAGATGCTTAACTTCTACTTTGAGTAATATTGTTCAATTGTTGGTATTATTTGTAAGTGTGAAAATCTTGAGCACAACCTTAGAAGATTGCACATTCTTTGCATAGTTGTCCTAAGTGTGGTGAAACAAAGTGTTGTTATTAGTTTCACCCATACTTTACTGTCTCTTGAATTCTTAGGAATAGATTAAAATTTCTGAACCCTTATCTCCTTTTCAATTTTCTTGAAATCCATTATCCAAAACTCAAATGACAAATCTCGTATTTTGACATACATAACCAAGGTAGATATCCAACATAAAGTTGCTTGTTCGCACATATAGACCTTGGAGTTGCCTTGTGGTCTTTCTCACAATATTGGCACAAGTAGTGATTTTGTTCAAGAGAAGATAGCGTATCCTTGGATATTTTATTCTAATGTTTGGTATATGATAAAACATACACCAACAAAACCTAAAATAAAAAATATTACAAATTAACAACCTGTTGCCCCATTTTTGGCATGCCTAATATTTGAACTTCAAATCGGTCTCAGTGTTGAGTAAAGATCCAATAGGTGTTTATGTGTAAGCAGAGAGCATGTTACTCAAGGTCATTGTTAGTCAGAATATGCAAAATGCATGTGTTTTAAAAATTACCAAGAATTGAGGGAAATCTTTTGATAGGTAGTTTCTAAGCATCATTTTGTATCACGTAGCTAACTTTCGCTTGAACCCAGTTCATATTTTACTATATATTAAACCTTCAAATTTTGGTGTTCGTTGCCTAAACATGATTGAATATCTCATTTTAGGATTTTTCATGAGGATTAAATAATTTTATTGGCCCGTTTCTCCACCATCGACATGTGTTTCAAATTTTAGAACCTAACTCCCTACCATTTGGAAGATATGGTCATCTTTCTCAAGCTTGAGCATTAAATTTATAATATTTAAATTATTTTAATATTTGAGGTCATTCGCCTCCATGGTTGATGGTTTTTGAGGTCGAGGTCATTGTATTTTTAACCCATTTTCATAACCTCAAGAGGAAAAAAATTAAAAAAAGGGTTAAGAATGCTCCAGAATGGAGCATTTCTAACCTTATTTCCTAACCTTGTATGGGCCCGCTTTGTCAAGAAGGTTAGAAATGCTCCATTCTAGAGAATTCTTAACCTCCTCCTATAGAGTTAATTTAAAAAATATTTGTTTCAAACAGTAGTATGTACATTCATCAAGGCATTAAATAATAGAGGGAGTTAATTGCAGTTGGCCTGGAGACATGCATGTTAACCGTGGAAACAAGACTACATCGCAATTCTGCATTGGTAGACATAACTGCACTACAGATTATGGAAGCATGGACATGTCGTGAGTTGTTAAAATGTATGCAAAATGTGGAAGGTGTAGCCAAGGCAAGTGAACTGGCTGACAGAACATTTCAAGGAATGTGATTTCATAGACAATGGACGTGAGTTGTTGTAGCGTCGTAAATTGTACGCACTTGCTAGGGTGGTACAATTTCACACCTAGTTTAGCACCCGCCTTGGCACATTTTGCATTTTGCATTGCATTTCCCCTTTAGCACTTAATTAATTAAATTAATTAGGTCTAAGGTCCTATTTTATCATCTCCCATATCATAAAGTTGGGCCCTTTCATTAAAGTGTGCCCCTTTCATTTTATTCTTCCAATACATCATTTAATCAAAAACCCTGATTAGGTCCTATTTCGAACTTGGGGGCTTGATTTCGGGGGTCAAAACATCTCGAAATCACCTGTAACTTCGGGATTCTCTCTAAAATCATCATATCCAATGGCCCTGAAAATTTGGTGAAAAGTTGTCGGGACCATGGCGCCCGGAGAGGACCATGGTGCCCGGAGTGCAACATGGTCCCGGACATTTTTCCCGAAATTTTAGGAGCATGATCCAATCATAAAATAAAGCTTAACCTCAAGAAATTGGCGGGATATTCAATCTCTAGGTCGGCCAAAAGTTGAAATTAAGACCTAGGGTTTCATATATAAGAGCTCTCTTTCTTCATTTGAAAGGAGGCGATTTTTGATTTTCAGGACCTCATATGTAGCGAAAGAGCAGATCTTTGAAGACTTCAACAACAATCAACATCCATCCATCAAGCATTCATCAATTTCATTCATTCATTTAGGGCTTGGAAGACATTGAAGAACAATAGGAGATTACCGACTGAAGATTGGCTTGTACTCCTCCCTTGAGGGTTGGGTATGATTTCATGTTGTTTTCATGTCTTTGCATAAGCTTCAATATATCCTTTATTCATGCTTTAGATCACTTTGCATCTTGATTTAGAGAATTTACATTATCATTTACAAGCAATTAGGGTTTACTTTTTAGGTTGCTCTAGTTTGCTTTCTTGCATTTTAGGACCTTGCACACACACTAGGTCTGCACACACAATACATTTTACAATACAACTTGGCTATTCGTGGAGGTGGAAATCACCGAAGCGGGGGTTTGACTAAGGCAAAACCCTATATAGCCGCCCAAACACCTTTTCAGATATAAGTGTAGGTTTCGGGACTCGGACGACGCCGCAGGTTGCAGATCCGGAAGAAGTAGACTGAGACCGGCCTTCCCACCAAATTTCAGAGCAAAAGACCAGGACAGGGGCGTGGGGCGCCCTGGTCCTGCCAGGATAGGGGCGCTGGACGCCCTGGTCCCTGGGACAGGGGCGCTGGGTGCCCTGGTCCTCCTGACAGACAGCATTTTCAGCATTTTTGATAGCTTTTTCCATAGTGCAAAACAGCAGTTTCCGGAGCAGTTTCAGGGTCAGAATCAGGACAGTGGTGCCCGCACCCCCGTCCCGAACATTTTCACTCAGATTTGAACTCCGGGTATGCATTTGCATTCTTGTTTTTTCCTTGTGTTTACAGCTTTCCATCATTCAAGTTCAATTCTGTAATCTTGTTATTAGTTCATACTTGCACTTTGGGGTTAGGGACTGAACTTGCATCATTTCATCTTTCAATTACAACAAAGGAATAGAAATCCTAATAGGTATCCCGTGGCTCTCTCTTCCACAAAAAGAAGTAGCCAATTGTGTGATACCTCTAGGCTCTTTCATATTCCGCAAATGTGTGATTGAAAGTGAGATTAGGGCATGCTTGCTTAGTTTCACTTTTTCTCCTACACATTTTGGTGAACTCGACGTGAATCTATCATTGCTTCCTCTTGCATTGCATTTGTTAGATCTAGATCTAGATTTAGTGTGTTTTCATTTCATTTTCATTAAAAAGAAAAAAAAAAAAAAAGGGTGTGTTTCTTTGCATTGTGTGTTTAAATTTTATGCAATTTCAAAATGTCAGATTTTTATTTGCAAGATGTTCATATTTGTGATGATTATGAGTTAGATGAAGCTTTAGATGAGTTTTTAAAACCTAAATATACCAAACCTTCATTTTACCAAAAACTCATAAACATTGTTACTATGCCATTTCGTTGTGATGAGAAAGATAAGTTGAATGATTCCTCTCAAGGGTACATTCCTATCAGCTCTTCCACTAAATCTAGTAACATGGTTATTTTCAATGATCCTCTCTATGAAGAGATATCTCCTTTTGAATCAAAAGATAAACCTTTTAATAGATATGATCATGCTTTGTTGAATGATGTCCTTGATGCCTCTGTGTCTCCTAAAAAACACTCCCTTCATGAGGATCCTTTTGTGCAAGAAGATGACATTATCCCTACATTTCCTAGTGATGGCCTTTCCTTTTCCAACAAAATTCCCACTAGAGATGATGAATTACTGATAAATGCTTACCCTTCTCCTAAAGTTGGTCTTACCCATAAGCATCCCTTTGAGAAAGAAGATGAAATAATAAGCAATTTCCTTAATTCTCTCTCCCCTAAAGATCATATTAAACATATTTTGAGGAAAGAGGATGAGTTTAACACATCTATTGATACTCTCCCTCCTAAGGATGAGGAATTAATAAACAATGTTATCTCCTCTCCCGAAATTAACAATACTTCAAACATTCCTTTTAACCACTTCACTATTTGGGATGAACCATTAGAAGAAGGTGTAGATTATTCTCTACCCTGTGAGAGAACCCTAGCCAAAGGGGATGAAATCAAGATTGAAAACTCCCTTGATAGTTTCTCACCTTCCTTAAATCTCAATCATTCTCCATCTAAAAATAAAGCATCTCCTTCTCCTCAACTTGGTTCTACTCATAAGGATACCCTAGTTCAAAGCAAGATGGTTAACATTTCTTTCAAAGATCTCCCTCTCAAAAGTGAGACTTTAGAGAGTAATGTTGATCCTTCTCCTAGAGAGTTTATTCCCCATGTAGATCCTGTGATGATAAAGGATGATATGACCTTTCCTAGTATTACTTTTCCTACTAGAACATCAATGCCTATCCCTTGTCTCTCTCCTAAAATTGATTTAATCCGTGATAAGATTTTAGTGCAAGAGAAGACTATCAATAATTCTTCCAACACTTTTGTTCACTCCTCTAAACCATCCTCAATCAATTTGATACATGTGAATGAGACACCTAACAAACCTCTCTTCACTGTCCAAGGTGCTTGTCCTTCTCAAAATTCTCAACCTTTAAATAAGCCTATCTTAGTGGTTCAAGGTGGTTATGCTAATGATTCTTTTTGCACTCCTAAGAAACCCATTATTACTGTGCAAGGAGGTTATTCTTCTAAGAGCCCTTATGAGTATGTTAAGCAACTAACTAGAGAGAGTTATCATGCGGTTGCCCATACCTATAATACAAGAAACAATACGCAACCTAATCCTCCTCCAGTTATCCCCACTTCACTTCCTCCTTCTCAACCTATTCTTCCTCAAGCCCCTCGTATTTCACAAGTTCTTGGTAAGGAATATGATCTTATTGAACAACTTAAAACTACTCCGGCAAAGATATCTCTTTGGGATTTGATACAAACTTCTTCTGTTCATCATGGAATGTTACAAGATGCCTTGAAAGATTTGAATGTTCCTCCACCTAATATATCTAGTAATATAGTGTCTTTGGTTAACTCTGTGATGAATCCTAAAGCTCAAATTGTGTTTACCCAAGATGAGTTGCCTACTAGTGAAATTCAACAACAATATGATCCCTTGATGATTGTGGTTATCATAAATGACACTGCTATAAGACGAACACTGGTAGATAATGGCTCTGGCCTTAATGTGTGTAGCATTAATCTATTGCATAAGATGAATGTGGATACATCCCTTATTGAGCCTGACTCTCATCCCATTCGAGGCTTTGATAATGTGGCTAAGTCTTCATTAGGTATTATCACCTTACCAATCACAGTGGGACCTGTTACTTTGCCTACTCCTATCCATGTTATGTCGGGAAATCTAACATACAACTTGTTATTAGGGAGACCTTGGATTCATAGTATGCAAGCTGTCCCCTCTACATTGCATAGACAAGTTAAATTTATTTATAACAATAAGACATATACCTTGATAGGTGATACTAATCTTCAGGCTTGTTTGCAAACATCTACTTCCAAAGGGAGTTCTTCTAAGCCTTCCTCTTCTAGTGATGACTCGTTAAACAAGATACCTATGGATGAATCATCACCCTCTAATAATCAAAATTCTTTGGATGAGTCTGAAGCTCCTGAAGAAGATCCTTCTCGACTTGAATATACACATAAAAAGGCTTTTGATCCTGAGAAGGTTCTCGCAGATGACGATTGGGGATCTCTTGACTTTAATCCCACCTTTGTAGGTGAGTATAGGGTTCCTCCTAGAGAGCTTAAAGTTAAAAAGAAGGAAGAAACTAAAAATCAATCAGTCTTACCTGAACCTATGAGCAATAATTTTGTGGCCGCTTCTCAAACTTCTTCTCCTCATACCTCTGATTATGAAGAGTTTGATTCTTTGTCTTATGAAAAACCACCTTCTCTTCCTGAAATGGCTGATCGTTATGGTCGTGGTTTTCGCATTTTTGCTAAGCATGGGTATCATGGAAATGGTTGTGGTGCTCATGAACAAGGGATAAAAGTTCCTCTAGAGACTAATTTTTACAATTATGCCTTTGGACTCGGCTATAATCCCTGCAAACGTACCAAAGCATCTAAAAGACCATCTCTCAATGTGAATGCTATATTTAGTAGTGATGATGATCTCACTTCAACTAAATCATCTTCTACTTCTATCAACTCTCATTCCCCTCATAAGGAAATCTTGGCGATGAACAAATCCCTTTATGACTCCCCTCAAATTTCTAAATCCACTTATGAATCTTTATCTCCTATTCATCATAAAGTCCTTTCCTCTAGGGATAAGGCTCTAATAAATTACACTCATCCCTCTTCTAAGATTTCTTGTGACTTTTCTTCTTCAATTTTTATCACTTTATACATGTTTTTGATCTCACTTATAGTTGAGCATTTAGCATGTCATATTCAAATACCTCATTCAATCTATCATGTCTTTAAATAACATTAATGGCTGTTATGTTGCTCATCATTATGTGACATTGGTAGCTCATTTACTGGGGGCTCATTGTCATTCATGATGGTACAATTTCAAGTGCAATCATATTTTTTTGAAGCAACATAATAGCCTAATTTTCTTGTTCCTATGGGGACAAGAATGATTTCATACATCTCTTCTTTTGCTTATGTCCAAATCTCTCCCTAGAAGATTGTGTAAGTCCTTCTCATTGTCCTTATCCTTGGGAGGCAATGATCTTTCCTTATTTTTATCTAAGGATCCACTTTTTCCTATTTCGTGGATGGTGTGAACTTTATTATTTGATGTTATTCCTTGTATGCATTTGTTGTTGTTTGTTCAAGGATTCTCTCTTACAAGAGGTGTAAGTCCTTGACTACAACCTCTTTTGCACTTGGTAAAATACATCCATAATGAATTCACTCTCCTAATTGGGTTAAAAAGAGCGTCATCCTTCATTAAGAAATCACTTTCACCTCGCAAAAGAAGGAAGTATTGCATTCTTATTCTCTTCTTTGTCTTATTCTAGAAGATGTTATATTTGTCTAAGACAATTACTCTCGGGGATAGGTGTCTTTTGTACAAAGATCTCTTCTCCTCTAAGGATCTCCTTTACACATATTACAAGATATCCCTTTTCAACTATCTTATCCTTGCTTAAAGAGTGTAAAACTCTCTTGCTTGGATCTATGACATTGTTGCATTTTTGGGGTATCTTCTTTTGTGATGAAGGTAGGTATCCTTGTTCTACTTTGCTTATGACATAAATATTACACTTTTTGAGCAATGGGTCATTCTTGAAACCAGAGCACAGACTCTTAGAGCGAGATGTCACCTTTTTGTACTATACATATACAGGTTGTAGCATACTCGGGCATAGACTCCTATGAGGTGCTTCTAACCTCCCTTACACACACATGCACGAGGTTGAGTGGAACTAGCGGCATAAGGCTAGACTTTCTCACTCTCCTCCCTTACATGGATCACCTAGACAGACTCTAGGGGCTAGTTTTCCGTGTCCTATTCTTCTCATGGATCACCAATGTGTGTATTCATGCTTTTTTTCCTTTCTTTCTCTTTTCATTTTGTTTCCATTTACATCCTTCATCTTGTGTTAGAGAACTCCCAAATCCTCACACTCTTTGTTGTGTTGGAATTGAGATTTAGTCCTCTTTCTTACCAAATGATTCTCCATTAGTTTTTGATCTCATATCAAATCTTCTTGTGAGCATTTGTCATCAATATTCTTTAACAATTCGAAGTGGTAAACATGATACCCTGTTTCAACTCACTAAAATTAGCAACCCGAAACAGGGGGGGCATATAGCTACCCTCGAATTTTTTCATCACCTTCCTTAGTAAGCATTAGGTGATTTTGTGATCTAACGTGTGTTTTGTAGGGTGCGGTTCCTAACTGTGTACTGCAGATACCGCTGGGGGCTTCGTTCGACAGACTTATGGATATATCCTTTTTCAAATAATGTTTACTTTTTTGTACTTTAGCTTGCATATGCACGTAGTGTTCATATGACCGCTAAAGTGGGGGCTAAATGTAGCGTCGTAAATTGTACGCACTTGCTAGGGGGTACAATTTCACACCTAGTTTAGCACCCGCCTTGGCGCATTTTGCATTTTGCATTGCATTTCCCCTTTAGCACTTAATTAATTAAATTAATTAGGTCTAAGGTCCTATTTTATCATCTCCCATATCATAAAGTTGGGCCCTTTCATTAAAGTGTGCCCCTTTCATTTTATTCTTCCAATACATCATTTAATCAAAAACCCTGATTAGGTCCTATTTCGAACTTGGGGGCTTGATTTCGGGGGTCAAAACATCTCGAAATCACCTATAACTTTGGGATTCTCTCTAAAATCATCATATCCGACGGCCTTGAAAATTTGGTGAAAAGTTGTCGGGACCATGGCGCCCGGAGAGGACCATGGCGCCTGGAGTGCAACATGGTCCCGGACATTTTTCCCAAAATTTTAGGAGCATGATCCAATCATAAAATAAAGCTTAACCTCAAGAAATTGGCGGGATATTCAATCTCTAGGTCGGCCAAAAGTTGAAATTAAGACCTAGGGTTTCATATATAAGAGCTCTCTTTCTTCATTTGAAAGGAGGCGATTTTTTATTTTCAGGACCTCATATGCAGCGAAAGAGCAGATCTTTGAAGACTTCAACAACAATCAACATCCATCCATCAAGCATTCATCAATTTCATTCATTCATTTAGGGCTTGGAAGACATTGAAGAACAATAGGAGATTATCGACTGAAGATTGGCTTGTACTCCTCCCTTGAGGGTTGGGTATGATTTCATGTTGTTTTCATGTCTTTGCATAAGCTTCAATATATCCTTTATTCATGCTTTAGATCACTTTGCATCTTGATTTAGAGCATTTACATTATCATTTACAAGCAATTAGGGTTTACTTTTTAGGTTGCTCTAGTTTGCTTTCTTGCATTTTAGGACCTTGCACACACACTAGGTCTGCACACACAATACATTTTACAATACAACTTGGCTATTCGTGGAGGTGGAAATCACCGAAGCGGGGGTTTGACTAAGGCAAAACCCTATATAGCCACCCAAACACCTTTTCAGATATAAGTGCAGGTTTCGGGACTCGGACAACGCCGTAGGTTGCAGATCCGGAAGAAGCAGACTGAGACCGGCCTTCCCACCAAATTTCAGAGCAAAAGACCAGGACAGGGGCGTGGGGCGCCCTGGTCCTACCAGGACAGGGGCGCTGGGCGCCCTGGTCCCTGGGACAGGGGCGCTGGGCGCCTTGGTCCTCCTGACAGATAGCATTTTCAGCATTTTTGACAGCTTTTTCCAAAGTGCAACACAACAGTTTTCGGAGCAGTTTCAGGGTCAGAATTAGGACAGTGGCGCCCGCGCCCCCATCCCGAACATTTTCACTCAGATTTGAACTCCGGGTACGCATTTGCATTCTTGTTTTTTCCTTGTGTTTACAGCTTTCCATCATTCAAGTTCAATTCTGTAATCTTGTTATTAGTTCATACTTGCACTTTGGGGTTAGGGACTGAACTTGCATCATTTCATCTTTCAATTACAACAAAGGAATAGAAATCCTAATAGGTATCCCATGGCTCTCTCTTCCACAAAAAGAAGTAGCCAATTGTGTGATACCTCTAGGCTCTTTCGTATTCCGCAAATGTGTGATTGAAAGTGAGATTAGGGCATGCTTGCTTAGTTTCACTTTTTCTCCTACATAGTTGTTTGGATTCATTTGCAATGTTGCAGAATATGCAAGCATAGACAAAGCACATTGAGTTGTTTAACAAAATGCCATGGTTGTGGCAAATGTATGCGATAGTGGAAGCTAAAACACAACAAGTGAATTGTTTGACATAATGCCTTAAAGAAATGTGGTCTCATTTAATGCAATGATCGTAGGATATGCACAAAATTGTCACGGTATTCATGAAAGCACAGAGGATAGAGGAATTTTGACAGTCGTGGTAGTTGCAGCTGCTTTGGTAGGCTTGTATGCAGAACATGGAGCATACTCATGACAAGTGAATTTCTTGACAGAATGCCTTAAAGAAATGTGGTCTCATTTAATGCAATGATCACAGGATATGATTGTATTTTTATAAAGACTTTAAAAACTTTCAAGCAAAAGCAATTGCCTCACGAACATGCATACAAAATATGGGAGGATAAAACAAGGCATGTAAAGACATTGACAATGCATAAACAAAGTATGTAAACTGTTTTGACAAAGTCACAAACATTCATTAAAATAGGGTTGAGTGAGTATTATATTTATTTGTCATAATGAAATGCAAGTTTCATAGCCCCGATTATGCTCCCACTCTCAAATGTACACTTTCAGATATTGGAGATACCAAGTTGGGAAATGTGAGTCTTTTAGATTTTTGGAAATTGATGGAAAGGAAAGATAAGACTTTGACAGCCCAGAGGTTATTAGACAATGCATTAGATCATGCAACAGGATACCCCACATCAATCCAATGTCCGGAATTAGGTTTGGAATGGATGAAAGCATTTAATCTAGCTACAAAGGAGATTAGGACAACAGAAGGTAATGTGGTCGCTAAACTTGATCCAGCCTCTATTGCCATAATTTTCAGATTGCCTTTCAGAGACCAATTCGCAAAGGTAGATAGGGAATATGCAGATAATTACATTATCAATAATGAAACCCAGTGTTTGAATAATATAGCCAAAAACTGGTTAGAAAAATGAAGGAAAGGAAAAACACAGCTTCCTAAAATAATTCACAAGTCTCTGCTGATGGAGGATATCGTTAATATGGTTATTTTATTGAACTGGGTCATTCATTAAAATAGGGTTGAGTGAGTATTATTTTTATTTGTCATAACGAAATACAAGTTTCATAGCCCCGATTATGCTCCCATTCTCAAATGTACACTTTCAGATATTGGAGATACCAAGTTGGGAAATGTGAGTCTTTCAGATTTTTGGAAATCGATGGAAAGGAAAGATAAGACTTTGACAGCACAGAGGTTATTAGACAATGGATTAGATCATGCAATAGGATACCCCACATTAGTCCAATGTTCAGAATTAGTTTTGGAATGGATGAAAGTATTTAATCTGGATACAAAAGAGATTAGGACAACATAAGGTAATGTGGTCGCTAAACTTGATCTAGTCTCTATTGCCATAATTTTCAGATTGCCTTTCAGAGACCAATTCGCAAAGGTAGACAGGGAATATGCAGATAATTACTTTATCAATAATGAAACCCAGTGTTTGAATAATATAGCCAAAAACTGGTTAGAAAAACCAAGGAAAGGAAAAAAACAGCTTCCTAAAATAATTCACAAGTCTCTGCTGATGGAGGATATCGTTAATATGGTTATTTTATTGAACTGGGTCACAGGAAATGAGAAATCGAATGACTTGGAAGGGTGGATGTTCTTGTTTATCAATATCATCTGTGAGGGCATACAATTTATTAATTGGGCTGAGATTATTAGCAATAATCTTTGTGATCAGCTACTCAAACTGAAGAACAATTGTAATTTCTATATGACATCATACCTCTTTTATGTCATTGTTGGGATGAAGAAATAGCCAAGATTGAATGTTGAAGGCATTTATGATGATGCAAATCAGATTTCCAATTATCATCTATAGCTACAGTTCGAGGAAAGCTATCATCACTTCAGGCGGCTTAATGATGCTTTCATTATGTTGACAGTAAGAGAAATACACGGTAATATTGGACTCAAAATATCCTCAGAAGCCTCAACATTAATTCAGAAATATGGTACTTACTTTATACAATTTCTGAAGTTCACATACATTTAGATAGGAGGTTATGATGGCCGCCCTCACATGTTGCCAAGGTTTGTTGAAGATAAGTTGATCCTCATTGAGGTATGCCGATAGATTGCACAAGTCAAGAAGATTTTCCAGAAAAAAAAGAAAAAGTATCATTCCTTTTCCCATTGGACTTAGTTATTATAGCTGTGAGAGCTATTCAGATGCTCAAAGTATTGAGAGGTCAATAACAAAGATTCACCTATATCCTTATGATATGAGGTTTCCCTTCGATAGAAAAGGATATGCTATAGGAGAGTTAGAGCTTGGTGCCGGATTTGAGCACTTTCCTAATATAGAAGATTTTTGGTAAGATTGTGAAGATGATTTTGAGGTGCAAAAAAGGGATTGGATGAGATTTTTTGTTAAACAGATAATTGACTATAGAATTGAAATAAATGTGAATGGTATTGAGGATGACGAATCTGATTTGATTGATGGTTTTTACTTTGAGAGGATTCAACTTCTTCCACTTCCACCTATTAATTGGTCAATTTCAGAATTAAGAAGTATTCAAGAAAGATCAGCTTATGTGGTTTGAAGGACGCTTGAATGGGTTAAAAGTAAGAGGATTGAGTCTATGACAACTAGACCTTCATATAAAGATAATTCCTCAAAAGATAGAAGTGGAGCACAAGGAAGTTCTTCCATTCTATCTAATTCACAATGATCAAACCCACTGATGAGTCTACACAAAAATATTTCCAAAGGAGGTGATGATGGAGAAGATCCAGAAAAAGGCAAGGATCTTGCAAAGGTATGTGAAGTCAGCTCAATGAATCTTGTCCAGGAGCTTGAAGATGAATTAGAAAGTGTTTCACCTCAACACCCTCCCAATGTTGAAAGTTAGCAAATTCCTTCCGTCTCACCATCTATCATTATTTCATCACCCCAACATGATGGTTTTGCCATTCATGAGGAAACTGAAATGAATGATACTCATGTTGAAATTCAATCTCTGCTCTTCCTAAATAATTTAACCTCTGCATATGTGAACAATCAAGAATCATTGTTATCATCTTCATCATTATAGTTACAACATAGTTTGCAGAATAAGAAGAGGATTGTTCAGCTGATAGCTCCTAGTTTTGATGCAGTTGCAAATGCACTTCACAGGACAACCAAACCCAAGAAAACCAAAGTTGCATCCAGATTGGGAATTAATCCATCATCAGGAAATTTATGTGTTGAAGTAGCTCAGCCCATTGTTGAAAAAGATGTAAGTGAAGCTAATGAGGTAGATTTTAGCGTGACCCAGGTGGATTTAGGTCCTACAATGCATGAGGGAGTTGTCCATAATTTTCAAATTTCAGCAGCTATTCTTGTTGACAAAGCAAATAAAGATAAAGAAACAAAGGATCAACTAAAGCAGCAAATACGGGTTCTTTCGTCCTATATCAAATCTATTGTGGATTCTTCAGATACACAATTGGAGTCAGCCTCAACTTTGACATTAGCACACACCGAAGGAATTATTGAAAAGAAGGTGATGGAAGATATACACAAATGCAAGAAACAGAGTAGGATGTTAGAAGAATGGATTGATCAAATGAAGTTAGAAACATTAGACTTCATTGAGAAGGCCAAGGATGTTCATATGAAGCTGGATGCACAGGAACAGGAAATTGCAACAGAGTTGAAGAATGCCAAAGAACGATAAATGTCTTGGCAGGATACTTTGAAAGAATTCCAAAGGATAGCAAAAATAGACATGAATGTACTCATTGTTGAAAAGGTCTTCTCTTATAAAGAAGAAAATCAATCCAGTACATGGTGCAAGAGTAGAAGTTGGAAATTGGAGAATATCAAGCAATGCTTGGATGAGTATCTTAAACTCTTGATAGCTTGTGAACAAACAAAGATAAAGATAATAGAAGATACAATGAATATCATTGGTGATGTATCAGTAAAAGAGCAATTTCAGCAAAAGGACATTCAACTGCTCTTAAGCAAGTTTCATGACAGAATTAATACTCAATTAGAAGATGTACAGGTGTCAGATGCAAATAGAATGAAGAGACTCAGTGTCATTTCAGTTGCTTGAGATGCTTGCGACATGCCTTCATATTATCAGTATTTGGTTAACATTCAGGATGGACAAGCAACTGCCAAATTAAAAATGGATAATGTAATCATTCCCAGGTACAAGTTCATTGTAGATGCACTCAAATCATACAAGTTTTTCAAGGCTAAAACACCAATTCAACAGAAACAAATGATCAGCTAGCATGCTCTTCCATGATATCAAAAATCAACACCATGTTCATATCCTTGTATATTCACCTTTGTCATGTGTGTTTATTTTTGGTTTCATTGTATAAGTTGTGATTTTCTATCTCATAGAGTCAAGGTTAGTTGGTTGACTTTTTTTGCGCATAAATAGGCTAGTAATTAACTTGTTGTAATTTGTGCTGAAATGAGTTAGTTTTTAACTCAGAATCAAAGTTGGTTATGATGTACTGATTTTGAGAGGCTATAAATATTAGAAAGATAGATGGTAGAAGGACTTTTTGGACTTTGTGAGTTGGGGACAACTAAATTTTTTGGATTGTATAATTTCATCATTTTGAATACAAGGTAGATTGGAAGTGTTTCCATGGTTGTTAAGCATTCATTTGCTCCATGTTATGTAACTATCATGTGATATTAAAATAACAAGCTTGCAAATTACTTTCCTAGTTTCATGAAGAAAATGGTCATATAATGTTATAGATTTCTTTCCGCTCTCTGAAAAATATAGGCGTTATGCAAACTTAAAGTTTTGTTTCTCTATCTTCTTATGCATAGTCTAGAGTTTATAGTGATAGAGTTAGAAGTCAATGAAGTCTGAGTGGCAATTGCATGTTTGTTGCATAGATTTCTTTAAACTCCATTCATAGTTATGTCCTCTTTTCCTTTTCAAAGATAATTATACCTAAAAATTTAAATACCCCTATCATACGAGGGAGCTGCCCCTCTCAAATGCAGAGGAAGATCGTGTTTCAAAGAACGATCTATCCAACTGTTGGGAATTTTTTGTCATTTCTCCATTGGGCATATAGTAGAATATTTTGAAGTGACAAATTTGTTTACTAACAAATTTTTTGGCGACTCCGCTGGGGATCGGAACAAGAAGATGGTCGCCTTGATATTTTCTTTCCTTTACCTCACCATGAAGAAAAATGGTTCTTCCGCATGAAAATGTGTTTCCTGTGATGCAACCAAATCTTAATTGGGTTTAGGCCAAGCAAGAAAATATAATTTCTCAATTGGATACTTTAGCTTGGAGAAATAGAAGAAATCAAGTTGAATACGAGAGATTGAATTTAATTCTTGAAGAAGAACAAAGACAAGCTTGAAATCCGGTGGTGGTGTTTGAAAGAGCAGATGAAAGATTTCCCGTTGTATTCCTAGTAGTAAATCTAGTTGGTCAACCCAACCAGCATCAAATGCAAAGACAACCCAGAAGATAAGATATTAGATGTGATATCACAATTCAATAGGCTTGCATGGAAGAGTCGTAAAAGTGATCAAGAATATCAACAAGTACATCAAGTGTTGGTTGAAGAAGCAAAATTTGGTGATCTTCTTAGGAGAGTACCTATTGGACAAGAGTTGATCATCATTGAAAGAATTATTGTAATTCCAAGGTGCAATAGGCAAAATTTTCAACACATGCAAGATCAGTTGGAGCAAACTAGTCAATAAGTACATTGACAAGCAAAAGATATACCAGAGGTGATAGAAGTAAAGGTATTATTGATCCTGATTTTTCTGAACTAGATAAAATCAACTTTTCCTCAGCTTTCATACCTCATAAAAATAAAGTTAGGTCTACCAGTAGACCTTCTTCTCCATAGAAAGCAAGTATATATTCACCATCTTTTCAAGATTTAACCTTACTTGCACCTCTTGTTATTAATTTTGTGCCACCAATCATGCAACAAAACCCTCCACCAATTCCATGGGGTGCTGCCATAGGTCCTTTGGCTTTGGGAAATCAATTACATGACTTGCCAACTGGCTCAAGGAAGCATCTTCCTAAATTTTCAGGAGATGGAAAGGTTTCCATAGAAGATCATATCAGTGCTTTCTTTACTGCATGTACAATCCTTGGAGTCCAATACAAAGATGTTTATGTTCGAATTTTTGTTGAAAATCTTATCGATGCCACAACTGAATGGTTTAATCATCTCTCAGCCGGTTCTATTAATAATTGGGTGACTCTAATGCAAAAATTTGAAGATAGGTTCAAAACTATTGATGATGGGCACTTTCTTCTTGTACAGTTGACTCAGATGAAAAAACAAGTGCATGAACCTATGAGAGAATTTGCGGCACAATTCAGCAAACTTGTCAATAGACTTGCAACTGATAAGAGACCCACAAAGGAAAACCAAAAGTGTTTCTTTATTAATGCACAACCTCCTGATATAAGTTTCCAAATAAGGCGAGGACGAGTTACTGATCTTGCAGGAGCACAAAGGTTATCTATTGAAGTTGAAGATGACATATTGAGTGCAGGAAAATGGAATAAGGAATTGCAAAAGGAAAGATGCAGCAAGTCAACCCTGCAACCATTGATCCAATGGTTCAAAAGTTAGCCAATGAATTGCTCCTATCAAAGAAACAATTGCCACAAAATCCACCACCTTTATATCAAGATATTCCTAGGAGGAATTATATTCCTTATCAACAAAATCGGCAACCAAAGCTTCCTGCTCCAACACTAAGGTTGGCCATTGAACATCCATCCACAAGTAATCGCCAAACAACTGCAATGTGTGACTTTCACCTCACAATAGATCATGATGAAATTTCATGTCCTGAAATGACTAGGTTTATGCAGATGAATCAAACCCGTAAAAGATTGAAGAATATATTGAAGATAAAACTGATCAGCAGTTTAGTCCATCTACAGTTAACTTTTTAGAATATGAGTCTGGTGAGGAAGGTGAGAAAGATAGTGACATTAACAATCATTCTTGTAATGTCTTTACAAAGAGTTAGCGCCAGAAACTAGAGGAAAAAGATAAACCTGCTACCAAAGATAAAGAAGCGGAGGATATACCTAAGCGAATCTTATCCAGGAAGCAAAACAAAGAAGAACCAGGATCGTCAAGAAAAGACGACAAAGATGTTGATCATGGGGAACCTTCCCTTGAATATTCTTTTGATTTTCTAGAACATTGTAAAAATACCAAGGTGCAAATTTCTCAATTTGAGTATCTCAATAAGAACCCATAACAATTGGATAAATTGGTGCATTATATCAAAAAGGATCTTAAGCAGTCTCATTCAGATATACACCAAGAATTAGGTGATAAATTTGATGATGATGATCAAGAGAGATCTATTTCAAAGGAATCATCCCTTGTTGCCACCTCCTTTTCTGATAAGCCAGATCCTTTCTATATATCTTTGTATATAGCTGGTTGTAAGTTAAGAAATTGTATCATTGATTCTGGTGCATCTGATAATGTAATGCCTTCCAAAGTTTCTCATGCGTTAGGTTTATCATTGAACAAACCAACCAGTAAAGTGTTTTCAATGGAGTCTAAACAAGTTCCTCTTGTTAGACAAATCAAAGATGCTCAAGTTGCCTTAGCCACTCACCCCCAAAAGAAGTTGAAACTTAACATTTTGGTTGCTGATATTCGAGCTAGTTATGGCATTCTCTTAAGTCGTAGTTGTTGTAAAGACCTAGCTAGTGAAATTCAGTTAGATTGGTCCCATGCTTTGATACCTCTGGGCAACAAGAAAATCAGATTAGATCCAGAGCCTAAAGCAAAATATACAATCCTTAAGTCTGATGATCCAAGAGCAGAGATATTGTATGTTGAAACTGGTCTGGGTACTTATATGATATCATCAAAAGAAGAGAATATTCCTCGTCTTCTAGTTCAGGTGCAGGAGTGGTGTTGATTTCTCCTTTAGATGAAAATTTTCCTAAAGTTTGCAAGCTCTCATTTGATACTACAAACAATACTGCAGAGTATGAGGCTCTTCTCTTAGGGCTGGATTTTTCTAAGGAGAAAGGGATCAAAAAGTTGTAGGTTATGGGAGATGACGAACTGATTGTAAATCAAGTAAAGAATAGATACCAGAACAAGAACAAGAGGCTAAGATCATATCGAAATAAAGTGTAGGATGAGATTAAAGGTTATGATTCTTTTTCCATACAAGCCATTCCAAGAGAACATAATACAAAGGTGGATTCTCTTGTTGTCTCAGATTCTTTATTACTTATTCATCCTGAGTTTGATAAGAAAGTTTATGTTGTAGAGATGATCTATCGACCCAGTTTTCTAGATAATAATCAGAATTGGCAAATCTTTGATGATGACAAGCATATCATCTCATTCTTGGAAGGAAGCAGAAATTTTACCAATCTGTCTTTTGATGGGAATCAACCTTCAACTAATCAACAAACTACTAAAGAAGAGGAAAAAGAACTTGAAATTCTGCAACTTAAAGGTAATACCATTCCTAAAGGCTTGATTTCTCTCGAAAGTTTGTTTGATAAACATGATCAATTTTTGAAGAAGAAATGTGAACAAAAGTCCTTAGGATCTTCAGAGGTTGAGAAGGTAAATATAGGTTTTGAAAATGATCCCAAAGTTGTTTTGATTGGGAAATGTCTTACACACAAGGAAAGAAAGATATTCATTGATCTATTGACAAGATACATTGATGTCTTTGCATGGTGCTATGATGACCTTAAAGAGTTTATGAATGGTGAATTCAAGCATCAAATTTCTCTCAAACCTAATTCAATTCCATTTAGGCAAAAGCAGAGGCAATTCAGTCCAAAGATAGCAGATGCAATCTTTGTAGAAGTGGATAAACCGTTGAAGACTAAAATAATTTATCCAATTCATCATTCTACATGGGTAGCAAACATAGTTCCTGTTAGAAAGAAAAAAAGGGGAGATAAGAATTTGTGTTGATTTTCGCAATCTAAATCAAGCGTCCCTCAAGGATAACCATCCTCTTCCAGTTATGGATCATCTTCTTCAAACTGTTTCTGGATTTAAAATGATGTGCATGCTTGATGGTTTTTTTGGCTATAATCAGATCAGTGTGGATCAAGAGGATCAGCATAAGACCACCTTTACTACTCCATGGGGAACTTTTTCTTACAACTGAATGCATTTTGGTTTGATTAATGTTGGTGCCACTTTTTACCGTGCGATGGATCTCTCCTTTGGTGATTTAAGAAACAAGATTGTTGTTGTTTATTTGGATGACTTGACTGTCTTTTCTAAGAAATGATAAGAGCATGCATATCATCTTGAATGCATGTTGTAGTGATGTAGGCAGCAAGGAATCTCCTTGAATCCAAAGAAATCAATTTTTGGAGTGACCAGAGGGAGGTTGTTGGGTCACATTATTGCAAAGGAAGGTATCCACATTGACCTTGAGCAAGTCAAAGCTATTCAACAATTGCAGTTACCTTCTAGTAAGCCTGGAGTTCGCTTGTTCTTTGGCCAAATCAATTTCATAAAGAAGTTCATCCCATATTTCTTCGAGATCATAAAATAAATTATTGAGATGATGAAAGGTGATGTGGTTTTCAAATGGTCAGAGGAAATAAAGTGAGCATTCAATCAAATCAAGTCAGCTATAGCATATGCGCCCACATTAACGTATCAAGGCTTCAACAAGGATTTTAATGTTTACTGCTATGCTTCAGATTCCACATTGTCTGCAATCTTGATTCAACATCATAATGATAATGCCGAGGCGCCGATCACTTTCATGAGCATTCCTTTGAAGAAACACAAACTGAAATATCCTCTAGTTGAAAAGCAAGCTTTTGCAGTGGTGAAGGTTGTGAAGCAGTTCTGCTTCTATATCTTGAATTCACACTCTAATGTATATGTTCCAGATACTGCTGTGAAGACAATCTGTACTCAACAAGAAATTGGATTGAGAAAGAGAGCCTCTTGGATTGCGAAGGTTCAAGAGTATGATATTGAAATAAAACCTACTAATCTTGTCCGAGGGCGAGGATTATGAAAGTTGTTGGCTGAAAATACTTCAGAAGGAGAGGTTGTTTCAGAGTCTGAATTGTCTTTAGTTTTGTTCGTCAGCACCATAGATGATTGATTCACTAATATATCTTACTTTCTCACATATGGAGAATGTCCAGCTCACCTCACCCCTAAGGAGAAAAGGACCATCAATTTGAAGGCGACCAAATATATCATCTGGGGTGATGTTCTATACAAAAAGGGAATCGATGGTACTTTCCTAAGATGTGTGGATAAAGAGAAAAGAGAGAAGCTTCTTAAGTTCTTTCATAATGAAGCATGTGGTGGGCATTTCTCTTCTTTAGTAACAACATACAAGATACTGAGAAATTGTTACTATTGGCCCGGGATGTTCAAGGATGCTGATGAGTGGGTAAAGAAATGTGACACATGCCAGCAATTCAAAGGGAAAGTATAGCTTGTTGCTTTACCATTAAAGCCAATGATCATTGAAGAGCCTTTCCAACAATGGGGTTTGGATTTCATTGGTCCTATTCATCCTCACTCTAGTGCAAATCACACTCATATCCTGTTAGCTATGGATTATTTTACTAAGTGGGTCGAGGTTGTTCCAGTGAAGCAAACAACATCAAAGGTGGTTTATGACTTTATCAAGCAAAACATCTTAGTGGGATATGGAGTCCCGCATAAGATTGTCATTGATAATGCTACCAATTTCTCTTCTCATGAAATATCATCTTTTTTGTTACAAATATGGAATCATTCTCTCTCATACATCTAACTATTGCCCACAGGGAAATGGTCAAGCTGAAGCCAGTAATAAGAACATCATTACCATTCTCCGAAAGTTAGTTGATGAAAATCAAAGAACATGGCATAAACATTTGTATGAGGCATTATGGGTTGATCGCACCACAAAGAAAAGAGCCATCGGGTTATCTCCTTTTGAAATAGATTATGGAACATAAGCAAAGTTGCCTATTCCTTTAGAATTAGCTTTTCTCAAATTGCAGGAAGTTTTAGAGAATTATGAATTCAAAGATGCATTAGAAAAGCGAGTGTTGTATTTGACCAAGATGGAGCAACAAAGAGAGGCAGTGGTCGATAGAATTAGAGAACACCAAATGCGAGTCAAAGAATTGTTTGATAGAAGAGCAAGAGAAAGATAATTTCATGTTGGCAACTTGGTTTTGTTATGGGATAAATGAAGAGAGACAAAGGGAATACATGGTAAGTTTGATTCGCTTTGGAGAGGCCCTTTTCAGATTAGGCAGGTTTGTGGTGAAAATTCATTTTACTTGGCATATATGGATGGAACACACTTGCCCCTTCCTTATAGCGAGAAACATTTCAAACTTTATAATCAGTAGGGTGGATTGTCATTCATCCATGTACATAGGATAAATAGGTGTTTGTCTTTGTCCTAGTTTTGGTTTGTGGTGGAGGATTTTTCTTTCCTTCATGTTTTTGTCCTTCCAGTCCTCTGCATGTTTTGTATTTCATCTCTCATGACTCTGACCCAATGAATAGTGCACTAGCCTGCGAAACCAAAGATTTTGGGATCATCCCGTGTCCTTTGTAGTCATTGTCTCCAATCAGAGCCAGTTGTTGCCCCATTTTTGGCATACCTAATATTTGAACTTCAAATCGGTTTTAGTGTTGCGTAAAGATCCAATAGGTGTTTATGTGTAAGAAAAGAGCATGTTACTCAAGGTCATTGCCAGTCAGAATATGCAAATTGCATGTATTTTGAAAATTACCAAGAATTGAGGGAAATATTTTGATAGTCAGGTTCTAAGCGTCATTTTGTATCACGTAGATAACTTTTGCTTGAACCCAGTTCATATTTTACTATTGTAGACACCTAAAACACCTTCAAATTTTGGTGTCCGTCGCCTAAAAATGATTAAAATCTCTCATTCTAGGATTCTTCATGAGGATTAAATAATTTGGTTAGCTTGTTTCTCCACCATTGATGTGTGCTTCAAATTTTAGAACCTAACTCCCTACCATTTGGAAGATATGATCATCTTTCTCAAGCTTGAGCATCAAATTTATAATATTTAAATTATTTTTCAAATAAATAGTTTAATATTTTAAATTATTTTAATATTTGAGGTCATTCGCCTCCATGGTCGATGGCTTTTGAGGTCGAGGTCATTGTATTTTTAACCCATTTTCATAACCTCAAGAGGACAAAAATTAAAAAAAGGGTTAAGAATGCTCCAGAATGGAGCATTTCTAACCTTATTTCCTAACCTTGTATGGGCCCGCTTTGTCAAGAAGGTTAGAAATGCTCCATTCTAGAGAATTCTTAACCTCCTCCTATAGAGTTAATTTAAAAAGAATTTGCTTCAAACAGTAGTATGGACATTCATCAAGGCATTAAATAATAGAGGGAGTTAATTGCAGTTGCCCTGGAGACATGCATGTTAACCGTGGAAACAAGACTACATCACAATTCTGCATTGGTAGACATAACTGCACTATAGATTATAGAAGCATAGACATGCCGTGAGGTGTTAAAATGTATGCAAAATGTGGAAGGTGTAGCCAAGGCAAATGGACTGGCTGACAAAACATTTCAAGGAATGTGATTTCATAGACAATGCACGTGAGTTGTTTGGATTCATTTGCAATGTTGCAGAATATGCAAGCATAGACAAAGCACATTGAGCTGTTTAACAGAATGCCATGGTTGTGGCAAATGTATGCGGTAGTGGAATCTTAGACATGGCAAGTGAATTGTTTGACATAATGCCTTAAATAAATGTGGTCTCATTTAATGCAATGATCGCAGGATATGCACAAATTTGTCACGGTATTCATGAAAGCACAGAGGATAGAGGAATTTTGAAAGTCGTGGTAGTTGTAGCTACTTTGGTAGAATTGTATGCAGAACGTGGAGCATACTCACGACAAGTGAATTGCTTGACAAAATGCCTTAAAGAAATGTGGTCTCATTTAATGCAATGATCGTAGGATATGATTGTATTTTTATAGACTTTAAAAAATTTCAAGCAAAAGAAATTGCCTCGCGAACATGCATACAAAATATGGGAGGATAAAACAAGGCATGTAAAGATGTTGACAATACATAAACATAGTATGTAAACTATTTTGACAAAGTCGTAAACATTCATTAAAATAGGACTGAGTGAGTATTATTTTTATTTGTCATAATGAAATACAAGTTTCATAGCCTCGATTATGCTCCCATTCTCAAATGTACACTTTCAGATATTGGAGATACCAAGTTGGGAAATGTGAGTCTTTCAGATTTTTGGAAATTGATGGAAAGGAAAGATAAGACTTTGACAGCCCAGAGGTTATTAGATAGTATATTATCTCACGCAGTAGGATACCCCACATCAGTCCAATGTCCGGAATTAGTTTTGGAATGCATGAAAGCATTTAATCCAAATACAAAAGAGATTAGGACAATAGAAGGTAATGTGGTCGCTAAACTTGATCCAGTCTCTATTGCCATAATTTGCAGATTACCTTTCAGAGACCAATTCGTAGAGGTAGACAGGGAATACGTAGATCATTACTTTATCAATAATGAAACCCAGTATTTGAATAATATAGCCAGAAAGTGGTTAGCAAAAGCAAGGAGAGGAAAAACACAGCTTCCTAAAATAATTCATAGGTCTCTGTTGATGGAGGATATCGCTAATATGGTTATTTTCTTGAACCGGGTCACAGGAAATGAGGACTCGAATGACTTGGAAGGGTGGATGTTCTTGTTTATCAATATCATCTATGAGGGCATACAATTTATTAATTGGGCTGAGATTATTAGCAATAATCTTTGTGATAAACTACTCAAAGTGAAGAACAATTATAATTTCTATATGACATCATACCTCTTTTATGCCATTGTTGGGATGAAGGAATGGCCAGGATTGAATGCTGAAGGCATTTATGATGATGCAACTCAGATTTACAATTATCATCCGTAGCTACAGTTGGAGGAAAGATATCATCACTTTAGGTGGGTTAATGATGCTTTCACTATGTTGATAGTGAGAGAACTACAGGGTAATATTGGACTTAGAATATCCTCAGAAGCCTCAACATTAATTCAGAAATATGGTAGTTACTTTATACAGTTTCCGAAGTTCACATAATTTTGGATAGGAGGTTATGATGGCTGCCCTCTCAAGTTGCCAAGGTTTGTTGAAGATAAGTTGATCCTCATTGATGTATGCCGACATATTGCACAAGTCAACAAGATTTATCGGAATAAAAGAAAAAGTATCATTCCTTTTCCCTTTGGACTTGGTTATTATAGTTGTGAGAGCTATTCAAATGCTCAAAGTATTGAGAGGTCAATAGAAAAGATTCACCTATATCCTTATGATATGAGGTTTCCCTTCGATAGAAAAGGATATGCTGCAAGAGAGTTAGAGCTTGGTGCCGGATTTGAGCACTTTCCTGATATAGAAGATTTTTGGCAAGACTGTGAAGATGAATTTGAGGTGCAAAAAAGGGATTCGATGAGATTCTCTGTTAAACAGATAATTGACTATAGAATTGAAATAAATGTGAATGGTATTGACGATGATGAATCTAATTTGATTGATGGTTTTTACTTTGAGAGGATTCAACTTCTTCTACTTCCACCTATTAATTGGTCAATTTCAGAATTAAGAAGTATTCAAGAAAGATCAGCTTATGTGGTTCGAAGGATGCTTGAATAGGTTAAAAGTAAGAGGATTGAGTCTATGGCAACAAGACCTTCATATAAAGATAATTCCTCAAAAGATAGAAGTGGAGCACAAGGAAGTTCTTCCATTCCAGCTAATTCGCAACGATCAAACCCACTGATGAGTCTACACAAAAATATTTCCAAAGGAGGTGATGATGGAGAAGATCCAAAGAAAGGGAAGGATCTTACAAAGGTATGTGAAGTCAGCTTTGTCATTAAGAAAAAGAGATCAAAGACAAAAGGAAAGACAATGAATCTTGTCCAAGAGCTTGAAGTTGAATTAGAAAGTGTTTCACCTCAACACCTTCCCAATGTTGAAAGTCAGCAAATTCGTTCCGTCTCACCATCTATCATTATTTCATCACCCCAAGATGATGGTTTTTCCATTCATGAGGAAGCTGAAATGAATGATGCTCATGCTGAAATTCAATCTCCACTCTTCCCAAATAATTTAACATCTTTAACCTCTACATATGTGAACAATCAAGAATCATTGCTATCATCTTCATCATTCTGGTTACAATAGAGTTTGCAGAATAAGAAGAGGACTATTCAGCTGATAGCTCCTAGTTTTGATGCAGTTGCAAATGTACTTCACATGAAAGCCAAACCCAAGAAAACCAAAGTTGCATCCATATTGGGAATTAATCCATCATCAGGAAATTTATGTGTTGAAGTAGCTCAGCCCATTGTTGAAAAAGATGTAAGTGAAGCTAATGAGGCAGATTTTAGCATGACGCGGGTGGATTTAGGTCCTACAATGCATGAGGGAGTTGTCCATAATTTTCAAATTTCAGCAGCTATTCTTGTTGAAAAAGCAAATAAAGATAAAGAAACAAAGGATCAACTAAAGCAACAAATACATGTTCTTTCATCCTATATCAAATCTATTGTGTATTCTTCAGATACACAATTGGAGTCAGCCTCAACTTTGACATTAGCACACACCGAAGGAGTTATTGAAAACAAGGTGATGGAAGATATACACAAGTGCAAGAAGTAGAGTAGGATGTTAGAAGAATGGATTGATCAAATGAAGTTAGAAACATTAGACTTCATTGAGAAGGCCAAGGATGTTCATATGAAGCTGGATGCATAGGAGCAGGAAATTGCAACAAAGTTGAAGAACTCCAAAGAACAAGAAATGTCTTGGCAAGATACTTTGAAAGAATTCAAAAGGATAGCAAAAAAAAAAATGAATGTACTCGTTTCTGAAAAAGTCTTCTCTCATAAAGAAGAAAATCAATCCAATACATGGTGCAATACTATAAGTTAGAAATTGGAGAATATCAAGCAATACTTGGATGAGTATCAAAAAATCTTGATAGCTTGTGAACAAACAAAGATAAAGATAATAGAAGATACAATGAATATCATTGGTGATGTATTAGTAAAAGAGCAATTTCAGCAAATGGATAGTCAATTTCTCTTAAGCAAGTTTCATTATAGAATTAATACTGAATTAGCAGATGTAGAAGTGTCAGATGCAAATAGAATGAAGAGACTCAATGTCATTTCAGTTGCCTTAGATGCTTGCGACATGCCTTCATATTATCAGGATTTGGTTAACATTCAGGATGGCCAAGCAACTGCCAAATTAAAAATGGATAATGTGATCATTCCCAGGTACAAGTTCATGGTAGACACACTCAATGAATATAAGTTGTTCAAGGCTAAAACACCAATTCAGCAGAAACAAATGATCAACTAGCATGCTCTTCCATGATATCGAAAATCAACACCATGTTCATATCTTTGTATATTCTCCTTTGTCATGTATTGCTTAGTTAGTCTTGACTTTATTTTTGGTTTCATTGTATAAGTTGTGATTTTCTATCTCATAGAGTCAAGGTTAGTAGGTTGACTTTTTCTACGCATAAATATGCTAGTTATTAACTCGTTGCTAACTCAGAATCAAAGTTGGTTATGAGGTAGTTATTTTGAGAGGCTATAAATATTAGAAAGATAGATGGTAGAAGGACTTTTTGGACTTTGTGAATTGGGGACAGCTAAATTTTTTGGATTGTATAATTTTATCATTTTGAATACAAGGTAGATTGGAAGTGTTTCCATTGTTGTTAAGTGTTCATTTTCTCCATGTTATGTAACTATCGTGTGATATTGAAATAACAAGATTGCAAATTACTTTCCCAGTTTCATGAAGACAATGGTCATATAACATTATAGATTTCTTTGTGCTCTCTGAAATATATAGGAGTTATGCAAACTTAAAGTTTTGTTTCTCTATCTTCTTATGCGTAGTCTAGAGTTGATAGTGATAGAGTTAGAATTCAATGAAGTCTGAGTGGCAATCGTATGTTTGTTGCGTAGATTTCTTTAAAATCCATTCATAGTTATGTCTCTTTTCCTTTTCAAAGATAATTATACGTAAAAATACAAATACCCCTATCATACGAGGGAGCTGCCCCTCTCAAACATAGAGGAAGATTGTGTTTCAAAGAACGATCTATCTAACTTTTGGGAACTTTTTGTCATTTCTCCATTGGGCATATAGTAGAATATTTTGAAGTGACAAATCTGTTTACTAACACAACCTTACAACTTAAATTTTTTTAAATTTTTTTTAGAAATATGATTTCTCATTATACATAAAAAATGTAAAAAAAAATTCAAAACTTAAAAAAAAATTAAGAAAAAAATTTAAAAATCTTCTAAATTTTTTTGAAAACTTGGAAAAAAGGAAATATGAGAAATTAAAAAAGAGAGTTGAAAAATCTTTTAAAAAGACTTACCATAGATGTGCTATATTAAAGGTTGGGATGGGCTTTCTAGTACATGTGAAGCCCCGCCTTAGACAATACTCCTTATTTAGATTATTTTGACATTGGATTATCATTTGATTATGTTAAATAGTTTAACTTTATTTATAGATAAGAGGGTGATTATTGAACATATAAAACAAGGCTGCAATGCAACCAAGTTCTTGCCAAATGTAAGTTACTATTTTCTATAATAGTATACGATATTAAATAATTACAAAGATGTATAAGCAACATACTACATATTGGTAAAGATGTGGGAAAAGCTTACAATATAAATGTCACAAAGTTTGCATGCATTGCTAGTGTCTCCATTTCTTGGTTTTTAAAATGCACGAGCCAAGAGAAAGGTAAAAAATTGTTATGTTATGGTTATGGTGATACTAAAGAAGGTTTGAAAAGTTTATGTTGAACATTATTGTAGAACAAACTACATGTATCCAATATAAGATTATTAAGGTCGGTGGTAAATCTGTTTAAGAAAAGAAAGAAGGTAGTATTGTGTGACCTAGGTCATACTTGTTTATCATTGTGATATAAATGATTTATTTAATATTTAAATATTATATTAATAAAACTCAAATTAATTCCAACATTTGTAATTTTTTGTAAGTTGCTCATGGCATCGAGCTTTTTCCTTGTGCTAAAGAATTTTTCATTGCTTCCTTTACTTCTACTCTTGATCGCGATTTGGTTTTGGGTAAGTTGTGGGCTTGGGGAGATCACTCTCTCTCTATTGAGCCCTGGACAACTTCCTTCAACCCACTTACTGAACCTCTTACTGTTTGTTCGGTCTAGGTCTGCCTTCCTAATCTTCCCCTCCATTTCTGGGAGCCTTCTTGTTTCGAGGCCATCAGTAACTCCATTGGCAGCTTCTTGAAGGTTGATGATGCCATGACTTCCATGGGTCATTCAACCTTTGCATGTCTGTTAATAGATATTGATATATCTCTGCCCCTCCCTAGGGATGTGGTTCTGATGGTTGGGGATAGGCCTTGGATTCAATCGTTGGATTATGAGGGCCTCCCCTTTTGTTACCGAAGATGCTTCTCAACGAGTCACTTGCTTCAGACTATTCTCTCTCCCATCGCAGAGGTGTTGCTACTTGGTGGAAGGATGCTACTGAAGATCACTTGATGATTAATGCTACTAAGTTTGCTTCTGTTGACTCCTCTTTTGAGGATGATGTCTCCTCTCGAGATGAGGTGCCCCTTACTATTGATGAAGCCTTTGTTGATGTTACTGCTGCCATGGACTCTTCCGCCCCTTTGGCTCCTATATCTGTTGCTCCTGCTCCACAACTTCGCTCTTCTCCTGACGATTCTACTCTTGTAGTTGTTCTACAACAACAGTCTAGTAGTAACTCTGTGGGGTCCTCCCTGTCTGATTTTTTTTTGAATATTCCTAATGATAGTGTTGCTTAGACGGTTGTTTGTTGCAGGCGGAAGGGAAAATCTGCCTCCCTTTCCCAACCTCCCCTTCGTCAAGTTCTAAGTTTTTCTCCCCACTCTTGAGATGGGTTGGGTTGTTGCAGGGTTGACAGTTTGTTTGGCCTATCTACCTTTGTTTGTTTGGGGTTTGTAGCCTTGCTTGGCCTGTTTGTCGCCTTTGGGCTTTTGCTTAATCTTTTATAGTCTTTTGGCTATGTTAAGGGTCAATGCCCTAGTTAACATTGCTTTTTTAAACAAAAACATTTAAAGTATATTAAGATATCTAAGTTGAACTATTTTAAAATACATTTATACCAAAACCTTTATGTCTCTATACTAATCACACTAATTAACAATAAATAAAAATTAATACATAAGATAGCTCTTAAAACTAGTCACACTAATTAATAATAATAAATAAAAATTAATAGGTAAAATAGCTCCTAAAATAAATAATCAATAACATTTTTTTTAATGTATAATCTGTGATATAATAATCCAAAAAATTATTTTCTTTTCTACACAACAATTTAAAAATTAAACTGTTCAAAATATTAATGATATAAAAAAAAACACATTTTACCTAATAAAAAACGAGATTAAAAAGTCATTAAAAAACAATTTACTATGAAATATTTAAAAAAAAAAAGTAGTTAAATATTAAAAATAAGTGCAAAAAAAATATTAATATTTTTCAAACATTTAAAACTCAGTATTTTAGTATTCTTTTGAAAAAATCATTTTTCTTGATTAAAATTGGAAATTATTCAATTTAGTCATTTGAACCAACATTTAAAGGGAAGAAAGCATAAAACGATTTTACAATCTTTAAAAAAGATTCAAAATAGAAAGTTCTCCCATATCGCCTAAAGTTTAAGAACCAATTAGATGTAAGATAATTAATTTTCTCAATATTCTTAATTAAAAGATTTGCATCTATACATTAATAAAGATTAATATTTTATTTAATAGAAAAAATTCATTTTTGATTTGTTAATTTGTTTTTTATTAATAACTAGTTAAAGAATAGCCTTGCCAATAGTTCTATGCCTATGGCAAGAACTAATAATTAGTAATCATTTTATTAAATAGAAATAAGTCAAAATAAAATTAGAATAAACAAGAGAATAATTATTATAAATAGTAAGAGATATTTAATATTTTTATTTTTTTATATTTTAAGAGTGTGTATGAGTTGAATTATATTATTTAATTAGATATTTGATTAAATGTAATGTTTCTGTTATAAGCTTAACTATGTATTAGCCATCATTTGTCATTTCCTTAGATTACACTTAGAGCATCATTGGGTAAGTGTTAAAGTCTTTGGCTTGCTCTCTATTCTATTATTTAGTTGTGGGCATGCCTTTTTATGCAACTTATGTAAATTTTAGCTTAAAGACTTATTATTTCCTCTTTTGAGTATAATGACTTATTTTAAGTGATTTTTATTCAACACGTGAAAAAGGGGCAAAAGGGTCATTGGAAATTGAAGAGTCTATTGACTCAATTTTTAGAGTTTTATCTTGAGCATTGGATTGGGCTTGGAATGAATCTATGGTTGAGACTAGATCATTCTTTTGGGAGTCATTATAGAACATATGAGGGTTCTTTGCCTTGAGTAAACTTGGTTTCAAAGAGACATATGGGCTCCCCAAGTCAATAGGGTGTGTTTAAGTGGAAGGGTTTAGGTCTTTAATACCCCATCACATCATTTTGAGAGTTGCCTATTCTTATCGGGTTTTAGAGAGCATTTCGGAGGTGTTATTCAAAGATAACAAAATTAGATTTGGATAACCTACAACAATATTCTTGTATGTTCTTGAGCATCATTAAGGCTAACATTAGCTTTCTAAGGGCTTTGGCAGGGAAAATAGGGTTTTGAAGGCATTTTTTGAGGTATCTTGTAGTTGCATTCATCTCAGAGAGAAAAATAATGAAACTCATTTATAAAATTTCTTGGAAGTTTTAGTTTGTTTTCTATAAGCTTTTTATATTAAAAAATATTCATAAATTCCTATAAAATCGTAGAAAAAAATAAAAATATTTTGAACATAGATATGAATTTGTTGAAGGGTTTTTTATTAACAAATAAAATTTTAGAATTTTCTATTACATATTTTTGGAGATTGCGGTTTTTCTATTATCCTTATTTAAAGATATTACACAGAAGCTATTAAATTTTCTATTATTAATATTTCTAATTGTGCATGCGCTTTAGGATTAAATTCTTATAAAAACATAGAAAATAGTATAGCTTTACACACACGTGGTGAATTGAACTTTGAGGAGATTTGAAGAGTTTTATTTACACATTTATCTAGTAAATGGAATATTTGTAAGGATCTTGTTTCATTGGATTTAAATTAATTTAGGTTTTATTGAAATTGTATTTGGTTGATCTATGAACTTGGTAGTTTGATAGAGAAATTAGATGAAATTTGAACATGATAGTTGTAAATTAGGTAGAATTTAAAAAAAAAAAAATTATGTTAAAAAACCTATTCAATTGAATATGAAAAAGTTGTTCAAATATTTGGATCTAATTTAAAAATCCTAGTAGAATGAATTAGACCTAAACAATATTATAGTGTGATTCTAAATCATTGTACTATACTTGTAAACAATTGAATTAAGATTTGAACGCATATTGTGTGTTTGATTTGATGAATTTCATGAAAGAAGGGTTTGGGAAAAACTCAATGTATTCTCAAGTTTTGTTATGATTCAAGGGCAAGGGATTGGATAAGTATCAAATTAATTATAGAAGAATGTTTGTCTGGCTGGAAATAAAATCTGGATACATTTACTTTATAGAATTTCAACATATTTTGCTTATATTTGTTAATTGGCTTATCATAATTGGACTTTGAGTTGATCACATTTTTAAAGAAAATCTAATCAATAGATATGAGCAATTATAGCTAGAAAAATGTGTTAGTATGGCTTCAGTGCTCAAGGTTGATGCTAGAGTCAACTAAAGCCTCAACTAGGTTCTTAGTCATTGTTGGGCAATAGTGTCTACAACAATGGCACTACTAGGTAGTAGCATCTATACTATGGCCAAGGTTGGGCAATGGAGTTTGCAACAAGACTTGAGAGTTGGGCCTTATAGATTTCACAATTACCCAAGTTCAATGCTAGAGCCATGTGTTGTGATTTTTGAGTTTTTTGTTGATAACTTCAAGTGTTGATTTTTTGTTTTATAGACAAGGTCTATAATAAAATAATGCATATTTATCTTAGTAGAAAATAATGTTTAAGCAAATATGTTGAATAGAAAATTTGATATGGATCTGTATGTTGAGGTAGAGTTTTTATGTCATGTATCATTTGGTTTGAAAATAGTATTTTCAGGTTTTCTTGCACCCCTTAATAGTGAATTCAATGATTAAACAAATGGAGAAACAAAATGCATGAATGCCTTTGAAAGAAATAAAATGACAGATTTAACCTACTCAAACGAATTGAACAAAAAAAACTTAGTAAGAGAATAATTGCATATTGAACTTGATCCTATGGATAAAAGGTGTGTAAGTAGCTTATGGAAGAAGCAATTCCATATTAGTCAAATCACTTAGTATAGTAGTTAGGGCTTTCCTATTACAACATGAATTAGGGTTTGGTAGCCTCATTAGAGAGAGGTTATTTTTGTAGTCATAATGATAGGAATTTAATAAGACTTGCGAAAATAAATGGTTGCATAAGGCTTAGAAAACTGAAAGTTGGCGAACTTAGATAAATTATCATCTATCAAACATTATTGTACTTTAGTGTTGTATGGATAAACAATTGAATCACTTAATTGTTTATGTAAAATGTATTACTTTACTTTGATATGTATTGCACTTATGATATGTTGAAAGGATAGTTGAATGGTCTTAGCTCTTAAGAGAAAAAAATTATATGTGCTTTTTAGGTTTTATTGTGTTACAAATTAATTACAAATTATCCTTGATAGATTTGACAATGGATTGGGGATCTTATGATAGAGGTTCTAGTATCGAAATTTGATCTGAAGTCCAATCCTTCTCGTGCTAGTAATGTAGAGAAAAATACTCACCATAGATGTTCTATCTTGGGGAAGGTTACATTGGGCATTCTATATGATGCTTACAAACGTTAAAGTAATGTCTCCTATTAATATGTACACATTTTACAATAAAGAATTATAACATTAAAGATGAGATCTACTATTCAGGGTTACAACATGCCCTTAATTCTTGTTGAATTGGGGACACTTTCTTTGTTGAGTATTGTTGAGTTGCATTGCGTTTCTAAAGTCTGTTGTTCTCATGTGTTTAGTCGCCTCATACTTGAACATGTATCAATTTGAAATGACTTGTTGCATTTGCAATTGAGTACAACGAAATGCGTTTTCCTTATGGCACCATGTGTTTGATTTTACCTAGTTGTATGTCATCACAATTGCTGCATTTGTCATTGTGCATGTCACACATTGTTGCCGTGTTGCATTTTGTCATTGGTGATGTGTCACAATCCTTTATGCATTGCATTTGGTATTATAAGTCAAGTTTCATTTGTTGCAAGTTTTATTTTGTCACACTTTGACTCATTTTACTTTTTTGTTGCATCACTTTGTTGTCATGTCACATCTTGTTTGCATCTGAATGCATTGCAGTTAGTTATGTGTTTAGTTCGCTAGTTAGGTGTGTTAATTATTTCAAATTCAAATTTTGAAACATCTGGTTAAGTTATTTGAAGTTTAAATTTGAAAATATTAAAAAGTTAATATCTAAGATATGAATTTTAATTCCAATCTTTATGATGAATATTAAAATTTTAAGTTTAAATATTTGATTAGATTAAATAGAAATATATTGTCAAATCTTTAAATTTGATGTTTCAATTTCGAGACATTTATTCAATGTATGAATTGTTTTTACTCGAGATATTAATGATTAAATATTAAAATATTTTTATTCAAATATCAAAATTAAATTTGGTTAATGCATTCGTATTAAGGTTTTTAAAATCAAAATCAAAATCTGGTTTTTTACATTGAATTCTTATATTAACTTGTTTGATTTTGTAGAAGCATGGAACAGAAGTACAAAGGCTCCAACAGAAGTCCAAACACTAGAATGAATACTAATAATAGGTATAAAGAGTTTGCAACCTATCTCAGAAATTAAGCACGCCAACTGTTTGACAAAATGCCTCTCACGACTGGTAGGGATGCGAACTGTCTGTCAAAATGTTGGGTGTAAACCAGAAAGGCCATCCATGGCTAGCAGGGAAGAAGAAAAAAGAGGCTCCGCTGCGTACAAGATGAAAGACTGCTTAGGTTCGTTGGGAAGGAGAATTCTGGTTAATGCCTTTATTTGAATGATGCTTTAGCAAATGCTTCAAAATTTCTTAAATTGAATGTCACTTGTGGAATTTGTGACATTGTTTTAATTGATGAAGTTCACGATGCTATATATTTAATAATTGGTGACTTTGCAAGAAAGCTTAATGATAGCGATTATGTTCTTATTGGAAGGAAAGACCGCATGGCCAAAGTTGATGGGCAGAGGATTGGTTTGGGGAAATTAGAATACAATATGAGAAAACATCCTTATGTAGGAGAGGTTGCTGCATCTTTTCATTACTGTAAACATAATGATAATTATATTGCAGCTTAGATCATTTTGAAAGCAATTGATCAATCCTTTCTGAATAGTAGTAACCTTTGCATGATATTGGAAATACTGTAATCTTGTGTCAGAGAATTAATTCTGATGGGTACTCTCACCTCTGACCAAGATCTCTTGGATCTTACCTCCTACATTCCTCTGCAACTACCAACATTAAATTTTGGGGGTTCTGTTTTTGAAGCTGGTTTGTAGACTTTTTAACAGTTCATATTTGGGGGTGAAAGGGGGGAGGTGGCGGAGGGAAATTAATGTTGGCAGATAAGTTTAAAATTTGAAGAGGAAAACGAAAACGAAAAATGAAAATAGAATAATTTTTCAGTGTTGAGAGGAGGAAAAACAACGAAGAATGTTACAGCAGCAGCAAATTTTGTAAAGCACAGAGGATAGAAGTGAAGGGGGTGCAATGCATCAGCAAGTAGCTCCAATAGAAGAAGAGACAAGTGTGCAGCTCTAGAGAGAGCAGTGATACACAGGAGTTTCAGACAGTTGCAGAAAACTAGTCATACATAGTAACTTCAGATAGTTGTAGAAAAAACTAGTCATATACAACAGTAGTGAAACTATTTGTAAACATTTTATAATCTGAAAAAAGAATTTTTTTAAAATGATATATTTGGATTAAATGAGAAATATCATCAAATTGGTATCAAAACCCTAGATTTTAGAGTGTGTTGGGTAATAGTTTTATGGATTTAAAAAATTATTTGAGTGTCAAAATTGCTAGATATCACAACAACATGAGCTAGCAACAGTTACCAATTTTAAGGGATGTCTTTTGTAGGGATTTCACAATTAAAATCACTTTTAGGTTGACTTTGATTTGGATTTTCGTATGGAGCTAGATTTGATTTGATTAGGACCATCAAATTATCCTCTTGAAATTCGAGGATAAATTCACAGAACTAGGGGAGCGGATTGTAATGTCCCCAAATTCTAAGACGTTATCGAGTTACAAGAGGCCTCGTACTTAACTAATTTCGCCATTGGGTGAAAAAGAAATCAAGAAAGCTTATAAAAGTTTATAAGTTACTTTTTCCTATTAATAGAAAATTTTATTAAAAAGTAACTCTATAAAGTTATAACATGATTTTACCCCCCTTGGCTCAATTTCCTAGGCAAGTTCTTTTTTTTCTTTTTAAAAGTGGGAATTATGTCATGTTGAGCCCACCCTCAAGTTGGTGCCATATTGTGGGAGAATAAGATTCCAAGGAATCTTTTAAAGATGCCTTATGAAGTTCGATTTAGGATTGGAGGATTAAAAGAGCACTTGAGTGTTCATTTAGGTAGAGGAGATTATTTTTTTGGAGCAATTTTGCCATTGCAGGTTTGCAACGACTTTTGTAGAGTTCTGGAGAAAATTTGGGGACAAAACACTCCAAATTGCAGGTGTAGGGCGAAAACCCTCACATTTATCAGCATATTGGTCTTCATTGGAAGCCCTTTTTAGGTCATGGGGGCCAAATTCAAGAGCAAATTGGTGAATTACAACAACATTAGGGTCTGAAATCCTAACCTGGGCAGCAATAACACAATTTCCAGCAAATATATGCTCCCAATCAGTAGGCCGTATCTTTCCTAGGCTGGCCGTACCACTATATCTTGCCTGGGGTTTCCAATAAAATAAAATAAGGGTATATGCAACAGTTTCCTTGTTCAAAATTTGTTGTTAGCAACTAATAAGAAGAAATCAAGGGTTAATTTGGTAGTAATGCATCATTCCGGAGTTGGGTCAGCAAATCAGTGAGGAGAAGTGGCTAATTCTGGGGATTCTATTTGGCAAGTTTCAAGAATTTGCACTAGATCTGTGATTTCTTCACAAATTTATTTTTAGTAATTATCTAATAGGCAAATAAAGCTCGTTGGAGTCATTAGCTGCAATTTGGAGGTGCTCCTATCATTCTTTCCATCTATTCGGGTCAATAAAATCACTCTCAACCCTAGCGTTGGAATTCCTGATAGGCCATTGTTGGCTTGGATTGTTGAAAATAAGTGCTTATTTCCATTTGAGCGTTGTTGATAAATAAAACCAGAATGTCTAAAATTTATTCTCAGTCTGTTATTATTTATGTATTGCATTTATTATTCATTCTCATTGTCAAAACTTAAGGCACAAACTTCAAAAAGTTCAAAAACCTCAAAACTCCATCAAAAAACCAAATCTTAAATTCGCTGGTCAAAGTCTCTTACTGAAACCAATAAGTCAGATTAGTGCCAATTCCTAGTTGGCATCTTTCAGTGGTATCAGAGCGATGATCTTGCTAGCCTGGGGGTCATCGAAGTGATTCTATGTATTAGGGCAAATTTGGTACATATAGGTTGTACACACACATAAGAGCTAAGGTGGATTTGGACTTTGAAACTGAACAACTTGCAAAAAATATTATGGTTGAACAAGAGAATAATAGGAATGAGGCTAGACAAAATTGACTAGATCCTGATGAGATTCTGAGAAGCTTAGCTGATGGGCAACCGAGAATTGTTCAAGCTATTGATAAGTTACAAAATACACTGGATAGAATGGATTTGGGACACCATAGGGATAGGCGTAGAAGGCACAACAGACCAATATTAGTTGCAGGGAGATGTGGTTGCAGTAGGACTCCATCTTCCCTAGGTAGTGCATCTATCTCACCACGACGAGATAGAACTCAGACCAGGACAACCGATAGGCCCATGCTTCCTTGGTTCACTCCTAGAGATGAACTGCCATTGGCTGACCCACATGATGGTATAACATTTTAGGATACAGTTATGGCCGCCGGTGAGAAATGGGCGCATCTTCTAGCACACGTTAGATATGCTTTTCCACTGCACTAGTACTGTATGCAATGAAGAGATTCTATGAGAGGTCATAATGATAGATGGCCAAGACAGTAGAGGAACAATGACTTAAAGAAAGCCTCATACAAACTCACCTTACCTTCGTTTGATGGCAGTGGAAATATTAGTGCACAAGCCTAGGTCCACAAGTTGGACATATACCTATCTTTGAAACCAATGGCTAAAGATGAGGCCATTCAGTTTTATGTTCTACACTTAGAGGGTGTGGCATATGATTGGTGGCACCATGGATTAGTCATTTAGAACCATGCTCTTATTCACTCATACACAAAGTTCATAGAGATTGATTGCTAGGTTTGATAGGAAGGATGTGGAATTATATTACAGGGACTTAGCTCTACTGAAGCAAACAGGACACGTTGAAACTTACATCAATGAGTTTCAGCGTATTGCAATGGTGCAATCATTGATTAGGAGGGACCTCAAAGACATCAATCAAGACTGGGCAACAAGAGTGAACACAACAAAAACAAGAGGATATGATGGAGGCAATGCAGAACTAACTGAATTAGATCATGAAAACTGATTACAGATAACTGGTAACATCTGGGTTACAAGATTCAACTCACTGGCCTACCACATACATGCTCAATTATAGAACTGGTCAGCTTCGGACCTCTAAATCTTAAGGTCTATCTATATGTTCTATTTGACTGATATCTAATGCTAAATTACAATGATTTATATGATCCAAGGAGATCTGGTCGGCCCAAAAGGGATCAAATGTCGAAGAACAAGATCAAACATGTAGAACAAACAGGTCGGCCTCCGCCAAGGAGATTCCTCCGAAAAATCCAAAGGATGAAATGCGGATCAAAGGGAAGGTCAGACACATGCCAAGAAACATTGGAATCCATGAACTAGGGCTCTACAAGCTACGAAAAGGGTCGTCAAGATTCTCTAGTAGCAAAATAGGTCTAGGTGGTTCCGGTGTCCAAAGCTAGAAAATCGTCTTGGAATCCAAAATTGATAACTTGCCGAAAAATGATCCAAATGCTCCACGGTTTAGGAATAAGGAAGATGATCATGTCCTCAAGCAAAATCCATCTCCGCAAGATCTGTTGAGCCAATATAGAAAGAAATGCTGAAACTACAAAATAGAAAACAAACTGAAAAGGAAATGTTTTTTGGTTGATGCAAGATTGCCAAGAACCCGGGATGCTCCTGCATCAGACATCCGAGGTTGTTGAAAAAGCGAGTCTCTCACTTTGCTGGGGTCAGAGGAAAACCAAGGTTGTCTACCTCTTCCTGAGAAATCCACGATGAATCTTCAATTGGTTTTTCCTTCCATTTCACAAGATACTCTTTGTATTGACTGCTCCCGGTACTACACTCAATCCTGCTGTCCAAAATGTCTTCAATCTACTCTGGTTCCTTCCAGGGCAACTGTTTCTCCAAGTCTGCAATATTGTCTTCACTAAATTTTGATTCATGATACTGATGTAGATCTGCAATGTTGAATACAGGTGAAATACTCAAACTATTCGGTAGCTCCACTTCATATGCATTTTCAGAACTGAACTTCTTCAAGATCTTTCAAGGTCCAAACTTCCTCATCTGCAACTTGTTATAGGTTCCAACTAGAAATCTTTCTTTTCTCAGATACACCATCACTTCATTGCCAACTTCAAATCCCTTATGTGTTCTCTTCTCATCTTCTTTCTCCTTATACTTGTTGTTCATATCCTCTAAATGTTGTGTAACCTGACTATGTAAAGCCTTCATGTGATTTGCAAATTCTTCTACCTCTGCACTCCACTTGTCTTTATTACTGATATCTCTTAATTTTGATATTCCTCTAGGGTGTGCTCCAGTAACAATCTCAAAAGGTGTTCTTCTGGTACTCCTGTTCACTGAATTGTTGTAGGCAAACTCTGCTTGTGCAAGAATCAAATCCCAACTTTCGGTTTTCCCTCTAGCTAAGCATCTCAACAAATCTCCCAAGTTTTTGTTAACTACCTCTGTTTGTCCATTAGTCTGTGGGTGAAAAGTAGAACTGAACTTCAAATCTGTCTTTGTCATCTTCCAAAGTGTTTTCCAAAAATAACCAACAAACTTAGTATCTCTATCTGAAACTATGCTTTTAGGTAATCCATGCAATCTCACCACTTCTTTGAAAAATAAGTCAGTCACATGTACTGCATCTAATGTTTTCTTACAAGGTATGAAATGAGCCATCTTCAAGAATCTATTCACCACCACAAATATAGAATCATTTCCTCTTTGTGTCTTAGGTAATCCAAGTATGAAATCCATACTTATGTCCTCCCAAGGTCTTTCTGGTTCTGTCAAAGGCTTATACAATCCCACATTCTGACTACTACCTTTTGCAACTTGACAAACTCTACAACTTTGCACAAATCTCCTAACATCCTTATGAATTTGAGGCCAAAAGTAATTTTCACTCACCAATGCTATTGTTTTGTCAACACCAAAGTGTTTGGCTAATCCTCCATTATGCTTCTCCTTTATCAGATTCTCCCTCATAGAACTCTTAGGTATATATAGCTGAACTCCTCTGAATAACATCCCATCCTAAATGAAATAATCCAACCACTTACTTCTATCTACCATAACCGGGTCTCTACATGCTTTCCAAGGTTCTGCAAAATCTGGGTCACCATCATACAAGGTCTTCAACTCCTCAGATCCTAATACTGCCACTCTCATCTCTGTCAGCAATTTCTTCTCCTACTCAATGCATTAGAAACTTTGTTTGACTTCCTACTCCTATGCTTCAACTCAAAGGTGTAACTCTGTAAGAACTCTACCCATCTCATATGTCTCTGATTCAGCTTATTCTGACTGTTCAAATACTGTAAGTCTTGATGATCATTATATAACACAAATTCCTTAGGCAATAGGTAATGTCTCCTTTTCTTCAAGGCTTGAACTATGGCATAAAATTCTTGATCATACACTGAATATCTCCTCCTGGCATCATTCAATTTCTCACTGAAATAAGCTACCACCCTTCCTTCCTAACTTAACACGGCTCCAATTGTAGTTCCACTTGCATCACAATCTACTTGGAATACTTTGTTGAAATCCGGTAAAGCCAACACAGTCTGCTTAGTCACTTTCTTCTTGAGAAATTCAAATCTTTTATTTGCTCCGATTGTCAACTTGAATTATTTCCTGTCTCCTCTCATTGTCTCAGTCATAAGGCTACAAACAAAACTAAAATTTTTGATAAACTTCTGGTAGAAACTAGCCAATCCATGAAATGATCTAACCTCTCCAATTCCTTTTGGTGTAGGCCATTCAACAATTGTTTTCACCTTCTCCGGGTCCATCTTCAATCCATCCGCAGAAATCACAAATCCCAAATAGACTAACTCTTCCTTCATGAAAGTGCACTTCTTTAGATTTATCATCAACTTCTCTTCTCTTAACCTTTGCAAAACTTTTCTTAAATGCAACAAATGATCCTCTTTTGTCTTACTGAAAATCAGATGTCATCCAAATATACAATAACAAACTTACCCAAGAATTTATTCAATACCTCATTCATCAATCTCATGAAAGTACTTGGTGCATTAGTCAACCCAAAAGACATCACCAACCATTCATACAATCCTTCATTTTTATTGAATGTTGTCTTCCACTCATCTCCTTCTCTGATTCTGATATGATGATATCCACTCTTCAAGTCTATATTTGTGTAGTATTTGGCTCCACTCAAGCAATCCATTATGTCATACATCCTAGGGAAATGAAACCAATACTTCACTATGATCTTGTTTATTGATATGAAATCGGTACACATCCTCCATTCTCCATTCTTCTTAGGTGCTAATACTACTGGCACTTCATAGGGACTCAAACTTTCTCTGATCATACCTTTCTTCAACAGTTCCTGCACTTGTCTATTCAAATCTTCATTCTCTATTGGTTTCAACTGGTGTGCATCTTTGTTAGGAAAACTAGCTCTGGGAATCAGGTCCATGCAATGTCTGATACTCCTCATAGATGGTAATCCATCAGGCACATTATCTGAAATGATGTCTTTGCATTCTATCAGCAATTTTTTTATCTCCTCCGATTGTTCTTCTTCAGGCTCCAATTTCTCAGTTTTCTTAGGAACACAGGCAAAACACACATTCTCATGTCTCATCCCTTCCAGGAATTTCCTTCCATCCACCAAAAAGATTCTAGTATTCATACAGACTTCACTCTTCAAAGGCTCCTACAAGGGTAACAAAGTTTGCTTCATCCCATTTCCTACAATAGTGTATATGTTCTTTCTCCCATCATGTATTGCTTGTCTATCAAGCTGCCACGGTCTACCCAACAAAAGGTGACAAATATCCATAGGCATAATATCACACAAGACTTCGTCATGATAATTTCAAACTTTCAATTTCACCAAACACTGCTTACTTACTAACAACTTATGATCATCCCGAATCCATGCTATCTGATAAGGCTTAGGGTGTTTCCATCTTTCCAACTTCAATTTATTCACCATTTCTTCTGAAATAAGATTATCTGAGCTACCACTATCAAGAACTACTTTGCAACACTTACCAGATACCTTACATCTGGTCTTGAATAGATTTCTCCTTTGCAAAGGCTCTTCATCTTCTCCAGTTTGACACAAATCTCTCCTCATCATCAACAATTCTCCATCTTCTAGTTTGTTAGTTGATCTGGTGGGGATTTATTCTACCAATTTTGTTCTCCTAGTGTTCTCTATCTTCTTACATTCAAAATCATGATGTCCTTTGTTGGTATTGACAAAACCGATTCATCCAGAGAACCGATATATTTGTTGAGATTTGTCATTGATATCTAACATTGACCGGTGGAGTGGTGTATCTTAGTAGAAAAGGTGATGACTTGTAAACAACATGGAAGCAACATAAGAGACAAGTGATCAAGGTTGAATCAGCTCAAGGGAAGACAAACTAAGCTAATCAGTTTGTTACTCAAGAATATCGGTGTTGTGGTCAGATCTTCAGGTTGGTCATTATGAGGATAATGGAGTCACTAAAGGTGACTTAGGCAAGAAGACTTAAGGTTGTATGCAAACTGGAACCTCATGGATAAAAAGGAGAAGAGACCTGATAGAGGCACTGCAAACTGGCATCAAGGGATGAACCGGAAATGAAGAGCGCAGTGGTATACCGGTACACCGGTTAAGTAGAAGGAAGATAGGTGTTTGCCTAAAATCTCAGAGTGATGATCAGTTATTAAGTTGTGGTGGCAAGAGGTGAGTTGGTGTGCTTGTGTCTACGCCAAACTAAAGGTTGGTAAAGTCAACTTGAGTTATCATGCAGTCAAGCCATGATTACTTGCGGATTTTCTAGTTCACATTTAAAAGACTGAACTCGACCCAAAAGTCACTATTTTTGGGGGATGCGGTGGCAAAATTAGTTGAGCAGTTGGCAGAATTATTGCAGGGCGCGCAAAGAAAGAGTGGGAGATTTTGAATTTGAAATCCTCTGAAATCTGTGATTGCTTTGATTGAGGAAACACCTAAAGGTGACGACAGAAAATGTATAAAGTATTTTTGAGTTCATTCAAAAATTCTTGATTGTAAAATTTGCAAAGTACATATATTATAGAAGGTGATCCAAAGTGCAGACCAGAGTGAGAGGTAGTGCTAAAAGATTTAGCAAAGAAGAGAGTTTGTGAGGCAGACTGACAAAGTGTAGAGCTAAGGGTCAGAGGACCGATAGAGTGTCGAGCTGAGGGTCAGAGGACCGACAGAGTGCGGAGCCGAGGATCAAAGAACCGATAGAGTACACAACCGAAGTTTTAAGCAGAAAACTGGTGTTGTGCAGAGCAGACACAACCGATGTAGATGGTGCATGATTTTCATTGTGATTTGATCAAGCTATCATTAGCTACTCCAACAGATCATTCTTTTGTTGCTTTCTAACCATTGCAACTTAAATCCCTTAACCAGGTGGACTTTAACAGGTCCCTTTGTAAAATCCCTTAACCGGGTGACATCTTAATTGATGTTCTTAAGAACTTTAACTAGGCTACCTTTAACAGGGTAAAGGCACTAACAAGCCTTAAACAAAATCCCTTAATCGGGTGGCACCTAACAGTGTCTTTGTAATCTCCTAACAGGGATGGCTCTTCACCGGGCATACTCCTGAAGAGTACAAATTTTATGAGTTCCTACTCACACCGTGGTTTTCTCCCATTTGGGTTTCCATGAGATAAATCTTGGTGTTACTGTATATATTTTCATGCATGCATATTCTTCTGCAAAAATTATGTGTATTGATGATTAAGATAGTTCAGTTTTGAGTTATATGTTTTAATTATGTAAAACTGGTAAAGTGTTGATTAACGCCTCCCCTCTCAACACCGGTTGGGACTAACAATTGATATAAGAGCACAGGTCCTTAGATTCAGAAGAAGCTTAACAACTTAAGGAAAGATCCAAGATGATGCGAAAGGAGGGTCCTAAGTTCTCTAAGGAGAATTACACCTTATGGTGTGGTAGAATGAAGCTTTATCTAAGAACCCTAGGAGAACATTACTAGAATCATGTAATCACAGAGTACAATGAACCTTCAGGGGTTCTTACTCCAGATCAAATCAAGGAAAGGCAAGACAATACTGTTGCTATGGATCTGATTGCTAGCACTTTCTGATAATGAGTATGCTGAGGTTCAAGATTTGAAAACATCTTTTCAGTTGTGGAATAAGTTGAAGATAGTCTATGGAGGAGATCCTCATGTTCAAAAGGCTAAAGTAGACAAAAGGAGAGGAAAATATGATGAGATGAGGATGCAGGAAGGATAAAATATAGAGCAGTATAGCAAAAGAATAAAGGATGTAGTTAAATCCATTAAAAGTGCTGGAGGAAATCTTGAAGAGGATGATATGGTCAACAAAATCTTGAGAACCTTGCTACCACAATATACCATAAGGGTTTTTGCAATCTAGGAGCTCAAATCCTTGGGAATAGTTAATGTATCATTTGACTCATTGATAAGTAAGTTGACTGCTTTTGAACTGAGCAACTATGACAACAGTGTACCAAAGATTGATGCTGCTTTCAAAGCTTCCATGATGCATGCACCAACAAGGAGAAGAAAAGAAACTGGAAGTAGTTCTACTACAAGAACTGGTCGCTCTCATGAAAGTGACAATCTATTATCTAAAGAACATGAACAAGATGAGATTGAAGCTCTATTGGCAAGAAGATTGCCAAGAGGAAAAGGAAAGTATAAAGGTAAATTACCCTTGAAGTGCTTCTCTTGTAATAAGATAGGTCATATTGCATCTAGATGTCCTGACAATGATAGACATAGGAAGGATAATTTTAGAAGTTACAAGGACAAGAGCAAGGAGTGCTATCTTGTAGAAGAAGGAGTTACTGATGAAGAATCAGAAGGATCTGATGGAGATAGAATTGCATTTGTGGTAGTTAAGGAAGATAACTCAGAGGAAGGTGATATGACATTGATTTCTAGTTAAGACTAGTATGGAGATTGAGTAATTGATAGTGGTTTCACTCACCAGATGACTAGTGATAGAAATAAATTCCTCAGCATGGAGGATTGTAATGGAGGAACTGTGAGATTCGGAAATGATTCTCCTTATGCAGTAAAAGGTAAGGGATCTATAGCTCTAAATGATAAAACAAATTGTGAAGATATTTATGTTGGCATATGATGAAGCGGTGATAATGTATGTTGTCATTGATGTCAATAAGTGCTCAAGCAGGTGAACCAGTATGAACCAATATGAAGATCACGGTTATGGTCGACCGGGATGGAGTGGACCGGTGTCGGGGTTAACTAAGTGTGACTACTGGTTGGTAGTCTCAGCTCAGCTCTAGGGTTACCGGTTTGGCTTGTGTGGTGCAACCGATGATGTTTTGTGACCAGTTAGTTAAGTAATAAGGATAAGGATCAAGATTCCACATCAGCTATGTGTACGTGAAGGATTTCTTTGTGGTTCTTGCGTGTTAAGATTGAATGCATTGAATTCCTACCTAAGGAATGAGTGTTTTTCTTAGTGGTGTGTGAAGAGCGCGTGATGGGTTATTGATTTTGAGATGCGGTGAAGATTGGATGATGCATAATGTCTTGAGATCTATTTTAGATCATTTCACTCTATGTAATGTGTTTGGACAGTCAGGATTGGATTGCTTGTAATTGTAAACCTAAAATATTTAGGGTTTAGGGTTAATGCTACCGACCTAATTGTTGTCTATAAGGTCAATGAGTTTTGTTATTGTAGGGGTTGGCAAAAGTTGTATTTGTGTCTACGTGTTGGAGATTTGATACTTGTCGAACCAGAGTGAGGAATCTACAGAGTGTAATTGCAGAAGAGAGGAACTGAAAAGGATTTGCCTTAGCAAGAAGTGTTGTTATCATATCGGTGTTTTTACCTGTTGTCTTCTAACCATTTCAACAGAAGCTAAATCCCTTGACTGGGTAGCTTTAACATGCTTTGTTGTAAATCCTCTAACCAGGTGGCTCAAGTTCATTGAGTTATTTAAATCCTCTAGCGAGGTAACTCTTAACATGGTTTCAACCTTTAACAGAGATATAGCCATCCCTTAACCAGGTGATCCCTAACAAAACCTTTATTGTAAAGTCTTTAACCAGACTAGGCTCTTAACAGAGCGGACTTCAAAAGAGTTCACAAACAAGCTTGTGGGTATTCATCCCCACCGCGGTTTTTCCCATTTGGGTTTCCACGTGAAAAATCTGTGTGTTATGGGTTGTGAGTTTTTCATGTGATGATTGTGTGATTTTGATTAAGTTAGATATGCATGCAATGTTAAATGGTTGTGATATTATTGATACAACTCATGCATGATTATATCGGCAAAGTAGTCATCAAGATTTAAGATCTGTTGAATGCTGTCTGAAGTATTTTTGTATAACCAGTTTAGCTGTTTGAAGTATTTCTATTTAACCGATATTGCTATGGTTAAGTACAGTGGTGAAGACAATCGGTTAGCTACATTTTAATATGCTAAAGTGTTGAAGCAGTTTTTTTGTGTGTATTGATTCAGCCCCCCTCTCAGTATCGGTTAGGACCTTAGTAGATAATCATTATTGATCAGTTTATTGGGTAGAAGGGCTAAAATATAGTATGTTAAGTGTTGCACAACTTAACAATAATGGTTACCAGTTAGAATTCAATGAAGGAATATGCAAAATAAATGACAAATCAGGAAGTCTGATTGCTACCGGTAAACAGTCTAGAGGCAATCTGTTTCACCTAGACACCACCATAGGTAGTTGTCTAATGGAAAAGGTAGAAGACAATTGGTTGTGGCACAAAAGACTATGTCAGGTCGACTTTGATATCATAGAAAAAGTCAGTAAGACGAAGTCTGTTAGAGGTATGCCTAATATTGTGAAACCTGAAAAATGCTATGTGTAAAAAGTGTCAACTAGGAAAGTTGACTGGGTCTAGTGTCAACATCAAATCTTTTTCATCTGAAAATGTGCTGGACTTAGTTCATACAGACCTATGTGGTCCTATGAGAACCAAGAGTTTTTATGGAGACCGGTATTTCATGTTGTTTGTGGATGACTTCTCAAGAATGATGTGGGTTGTATTTTTGAAAGAAAATCTGGAGCCTTTCACATGTTTATAGTCTTCAAGGCTTGAGTAGAGAGAGGAGCTGGTAAGAATATGAAATGTTTGAGATCAGATAGAGGAGGAGAGTTCACCTCTCAAGAGTTCATGAATTACTATGAAGAACAAGGGATTATGAGACAGATGTCTGCACCCAGAACACCTTAGCAAAATGGGGTTGCTGAAAGAAGGAACAAAACTCTTATTGATTGTGCAAGGACTCTGATGATACAAAAGGATATTCCACATATTTTCTGGAGAGAAGCAGTGAGCACCGCTATGTACACCTTTAACTAAATACAGGTAAAGAAAGGGACAAATAAAACTCCCTATGAATTATGGTGTGGATACTCACCTAATGTCTATTATTTCAAAGTATTTGGAAGCAGGTGCTATATCAAGAGGGATGAGTACTCTGGAAAATTTGATCCCAAGAGTGATGAAGGAAACTTCTTAGGTTATTCCACAAAGAGTAAGGAATACCAGTGTTTGAACAAAAGGACCGGTAATATTGGGGAGAGTGAAAATGTCAGAGTAGATGAGTACTTTGAGAAAAATGAACATAATAGAAAGAGTGAACTAGAGGACTATAAATGGTTCGAGTACACTGTACCAGTGGAACTTGCTAAAGAGGAACCTATTGAAGTGGCAAATGAAGAATCTTGTGAAGTAGAACCTAGACAACCGGTAGAAGAAGCTCCAAGAAATGAACCGATATTAGCAAAGTATGTCAGAAACAATCACTCTGCTGAAAACATCATTGGTGACAAAGATGTAGGAGTACTAACTAGAAGAAGAGCAAGAGAGAATGCCTATCTTCTCTCCATAATTGAGCCCAAAACAACAAAGGAGGCTCTAAAAGATGATGACTGGATTAAAGCCATGGAAGAAGAATTGGTGTAGAATGAGAAAAATGAAATGTGGACTCTAGTGCCCAGACTGGAAAACAAAAATGTGATAGGCACTAAATAGGTGTTTAGAAACAAAATGGATAAAACCAGTAAAGTGAGAAGAAACAAAGCAAGATTAGTCTGCAAAGGCTATGCTCAGGAAGAAGGCTTGGACTATGGATAAACCTTTGCACCATTGGCTAGGCTGGAAGGGGTCATAATTTTGCTGGCCTATGCTGCTTACAAAAAATTCTCAGTTTACCAAATGGATGTCAAATCGGCATTCTTGAACGATGTTTTAGAGGAAGAAGTATAAATAGAGAAATCAAAAGGGTTTGCATATAAAGATGGAAGAAATATAGTATGCAGGTTGCAGAAGGCTCTATATGGGCTAAAAAAAGCACCAAGAGCTTCGTATGAGAGGCTGCACTCATATCTATTAAGCATAGGGTTCAAGAGAACCAGTGATAATAGTAACCTATATCTGAAGACTAGAGAAGAAAGAAAACATCTAATTGCTGAAATATTTGTAGATGAAATCATCTTTGGAGGAGATGATGAGATGAGTAGAGGTTTTTCAGGAAACAAATGAAGGAAAAATTTGAGATGTCCATGATCGGTGAGATAAAAAATTTCATCGGCCCGCAAGTCTCACAGCTAAAAAATGGCATATTCATCAGCCAGACCAAGTACATAAGGGAAATTTTGAAACCTTTTGGAATGGAAGATTGCAAACCTGTTGGAACTCCAATGGTTACAAGTTGCAATCTCTCTAAATATGATGAGGTTCATGAAGTGAATGAGACACTTTACCGGTCCATGATCGGTAAGTTGCAGTATGCAATACACAGTAGACTAGATATAACACAAGTTGTTGGCTTGGTTTCCAGATTTTCTGCAAATCTGAAAGAGACTCATATGGTGGCAGTCAAGAGAATATTTAGATACCTAAAGGGGACTGATGAGTATGGTCTCTGTTATCTACATAAGGGAGACTTTATCTTAAGTGTCTTCACTGATTCAGATTGGGCAGGGAACATTGATGACATAAAGAGCACTAGTGGAGGTGCATTCTTTCTTGGAGATAGGATTGTGTCTTGGACAAGAAAGAAAGAAAATTGCACATCTCAATCCACAACTGAGGTTGAGTATGTGGCTGCCGCAATCAATTGCACATAGATAGTTTGGATCAAGAAATTATTGGAAGGTATCCAAGAAAAGGTAACTAGACTGGTAGTGATTCACTGTGACAACACCAGTGCCATCGACATATCCAAGAATCCGGTGATGCATTCTAAGACAAAGCATATAGCTATCAAATATCACTATCTAAGGGAATGGGTTCAAGAAAAGGAAGTGATGTTGGAGTATATACCAACAAAAGAGCAGGTGGCCGATATCTTCACCAAGCCACTACAAAAGGATACCTTTGAATACCTCATAGGTAAGTTAGGGGTTATGCCCATGCCTATAGTAAAGTAATTAAAAAGGGCTATATATCAACCTGGTATGATTTCTTTATGAAAACAAAAAATCTCTAAGACTAGATTGATAAGTGTGAACTACTCCGATTAGGAGGAGTAGTCTTGTAAGTTTACTGAAATGCATCTTTGGCATTGTTGTCAAAGGGGGAGATATGATTATAGTGTTTGAGCATTGGTAAGTAGTGATTGAGTTGAAGTTGCTGAAATAGAGTATTACCAATGTTAAAGGGAGATATTCATTACTTAGAGCAGAAGTAATGACTGGGTACAAAATGAAGAAAGTACATGCAATTGATAAGACAAACTCTAAAGTGTTGCCATCAATGCCAAAGGGGGAGATTGTTGGAATTGACAAAACCGGTTAATCTAGAGAACCGATATATTTACTAAGATTTGTCATTGATGTCTAACACTGACTGGTGCAGTGGTACCAATGGAGTGGTGTATCTCAGTAGAAAAGGTGATGACTTGTAAACAACATGGAACCAACATAAGAGACAAGTGATCAAGGTTAAATCATCTCAAGGGAAGATAGACTAAGCTAACCGGTCTGTTACTCAAGAAGATCGGTGTTGTGGTCAGATCTTCAGGTTGGTCATTATGATGATAATGGAGTCACTAAAGGTGACTTAGGCAAGAAGACTTGAGGTTGTATGCAAACCAAAACCTCATCGAAAAATAGGAGAAGAGACTTGATAGAGGCACTGCAAACTGGCATCAAGGGATGAATTGACAATGAAGAGAGAAATGGTATACTGGTACACCAGTTAAGCAAAAGGAAGATAGGTGTTTGCCTAAAATCTCAGAGTGATGATCAGTTATTCAGTTCTGGTGGCAAGAGGTGAGTCTGTGTACTTGTGCTACGCCAAACTAAAGGTTGGTAAAATCAACTTCAGTCATCATGCAGTCAAGCCATGATTACATGTAGATTTTCTGGTTCACATTTAAAAGACCGAACTCGACCCAGAAGTCACTATTTTTGGGGGATGCAGTGGCAAAATTAGTTGAGCAGTTGGCAGAATTGTTGCAAGGCACGCAGAGAAAGAGTGGGAGATTTTGAATTTGAAATCCTCTGAAATCTGTGATTGCTTTGATTGAGGAAACACCTAAAGGTGACGATAGAAAATGTATAAAGTATTTTTGACCTCATTCAAAAATTCTTGCTCATAAAATTTGCAAAGTACAGATCTTGTAGAAGGCGATCCAAAGTGCAGACCAAAGTGAGAGGTAGTGCTAAAATATTTAGCAAAGCAGAGAGTGTGTGTGTTAGACTGACAGAGTGCAGAGCCGAGGGTCAGAGAACCAAAAAAGTGCAAAGTTGAGGGTCAGAGGACTGATAGAGTGCAGAGTTGAGGGTCAGAGGACTGATAGAGTGCAGAGCTGAGGATCAGAGAACCGACAGACTAAAGTTTTAAGCAGAAAACTGGTGTTGTGCAGAGAAGACACAACCGATGCATATGGTGCATGATTTTCATTATGATATGATCAAGCTATCAGTAGCTACTCCAACAGATCATTCTCCTATTGCTTTCTAACCATTGCAACTTAAATCCCTTAACCGGGTGGACTTTAACAGGTCCCTTTGTAAAATCCCTTAACTAGGTGACATCTTAATTGATGTTCTTAAGACCTTTAACTAGGCTACGTTTAACAAGGTAAAGGCACTAACAAGCCTTAAACAAAATCCCTTAACCGGGTGACACCTAACATTGTCTTTGTAATATCCTAACAAGGATGGCTCTTCATTGGGCGTACTCCAAAAGAGTACAAATTTTGTGAGTTCCTACTCACACCGTGGTTTTCTCCCATTTGGGTTTCCACAAGATAATTCTTGGTGTCACTGTATATCTTTTCATGCATGCATATTCTTTTGCATTAATTATGTGTAATGATGATTATTAGATAGTTCAGTTTTGAGTTAAATTTTTTAATTATGTAAAACTGGTAAAGTGTTGATTCACCCCTCCCCTCTTAGAATTGACTGGGACTAACATCCTTCTCCTCCAAACTTAAAGCAAGTACCTCTAAACACTCTCTTATCTTGTCTTCTATCATCTTTTCCAAAATTTTCATTCCGATAGCCATCGGATTCTCTTCTCCGATAGAAATTTTTGTCATTCTTCTGGTACAAACTGCCATCTTTGCTTCCTTCCTTGTCCTTGTTCTAATCTATACAGGTTCCTCTTCCTCCTTGAAATATTCCTCTGGAAAACCTTCCACCTCTACCTCTTTGTCTCTGCTCATGTCTTTTGTTCAACTTCTCTTCTACTTTCAAGGCATATTGGTAAGCTTCTTCAACACTCTTCAACTTGATCAAACTGAGTTCATCCTATATAGACATGCACAATCCATTCAAATATCTCACAACTTGTTCAACCTCATCATAAATATGTCCGGACTTGATATTCAACTTGTATAATGCTTTGGTATACTCCTTTACACTAGATTCTTTCTGCTTCAAGTTCTGCAACTTCCGGAAAAGATTTACTTGATAATCAGCTAGCATAAACTTTGATTTAAACTTAGAAACCATCCACTCCCATGTTTTGATCTTCTCTTTACCTCTTCTCTATCTATCAACCTGCAAATGTTCCCACCAAAGAGATGCATGACCTTTCAACTGGGTATATGCATATTTCACCCTTCTTTCTTCTGCGGTGTTTTCAAAATCAAAATACTTCTCCAGTTCCAAGATCCAATCCATCAATTCATCCAAATCCAAACTTCCATCATATTCCAATGGGGTAAAATGTGGTTTAGTGTTTGCCCTACTTAAAACCCTCAAGAACCTCTCTTCTTCTACATTAATCAGTAGTGAATTTGCTACTTGTTCTATCAGTGCTTCTTCTTCTTCTTCTTCTTCTTCTTCATCTTCGCTCACATCTTCAATATGTCGGCCTCTTCTCCGGGTTGTCTCCGTGACTTCTAACTGGGCTGCAATTCCTCTCAACATTTCCATCACAGTAGGGTTTGCATTCCCATGCGCTCCACCATTCCTATTTCCTCTTTGTGTCATCTTCATTCTAGTCTTCTGCAGTTGTAGGTTGGATCCATAATCCGCCACCCTACAACAAGATTCGTAGGATAACACAATGTCTAGAATGAAATCTTACTCTAATACCACTTGGTGTAGTCACCGATTAGGAGGGACCTTAAAGAGATCAATCCGGACTGGGCAACAAGAGTGAACACAAGAGAAACAAGAGGATATGATGGAGGCAATGCAAAACTAAATGAATTAGATCATGAAAACTGATTATAGATAATCGATAACATCTAAGTTACAAGATTCGGCTCACTGGCCTGCCACATACATGCTCAATTACAGAACTCGTAAGCTTTGGACCTCTAAATATTAAGATCTATCTCTATGTTCTATCTGACTAATTTCTAATACTAAATTACAATGATTTATATGATCCAAGGAGATCCGGTCGACCCAAAAGGGATCAAATGTCGAAGAACAAGATCAAACGTGTAGAATCAATAGGTCTGCCTCTGCCAAGGAGATTCCTCCAAAAAATCAAAAGGATGAAGTGCAGATCAAAGGGAAGGTCGACCACGCCAAGGAACATTGGAATCCACGAATTGGGGCTCTGCAAGCTACGGAAAGGGTCTGCAAGATTCTCCAATAGAAAAATAGGTCCAGACGGTTCTAGTGTCCAAAGCCAGAAAACTGTCTTGGAATCCGAAATTGATAACTTAGCAGAAAATGATCCAAATGCTTTGTAGTTTAGGAGTAAGGAAGATGATCATGTCCTCAAGAAAAATCTAGCTCTACAAGATCCGGTAAGCAAATACAAAAAGAAATGTTGAAACTGCAAAACAAAAAACAAACTAAAAAGGAAATGTTTTTTGGTTGATGCAAGATTGCCAAGAACTGGGGATGTTCCCGCATCATGCAGTCATGGTTCAAGAGATGCCCGATAGAGTGGTAGTGATACTTTTTATTAAGGGTCTACATGAGAGACTTTGAGGTTTGGTTAAGGCTTTAAAGCCTAAGACTTTATAGGAGGCCATACAACTTACATTGGACCTTGATACTTCTCCTCCACCTTCTACATTTCAGTAGATTAGGGAATCTTCTGAAGGTTCCAAACCTTCTCAGAGTCCTACACAACTTCCATGTGCACCACCTTCTCCTCAAATGGACCAGGAATCACATAACGAATTAAGGAGGAAGAGATTGTGTTTCTCATGCAAGGAGCCATGGGAGCCATGTCATAGATGGCTTGGGAAAGGCAAGGCACGTCTTATAGAGATTTTCTTTGATGGTGAGGATGAGCAGATACAAGATATAGATTTTGAGGGTGGCGGTGATGAGAATGCTTTGGTCACTACCAATGTTACAATTGCTTCATTGTCTGGGGTACCATGGTATTATCCCTTTTGATTGAAGGGAACTATTAGGGGACAACTAGTGGATTTTTTGGTAGATACTGGTTCTACCTACAACTTCCTTAGTGAGAAGTTAGTGGAGAAATTTGGATGACAGGTTGAGAAATTTCCGAGTTTCAGAGTGACAACTACTAGTGGTGGAACCTTGAGTTGCATTACAAGAGTTCCACAGATGGGCCTTCAGTTGGAGGCCGATCTTCTAACTAATGAATTTTATGTAATCAAGTTAGAACATTATGATGTGCTCCTAGGCATGCAGTGGCTTCAATCCATTGGTAGGTGTTAGGAACTAGGAAGGACAACTGAGAGGGGGGGTGAATCAGTTGTGAACCAATTATCAATAAATTGTAATCCAAATGCAAATTATTCCAACTTAAACTTCATGTCGGTAAACCAAACTTAAATGCCAGTAAAGTAGATTAACAGTTATAACAGTATCGGTATAACTTAATGCATGAAATAGAAAGAGAAACAACATCCACAACACATGAAACAAAGATTTTGACGTGGAAACCCGGTAAGGGGAAAAACCACGGTGGGAAACCTTACCCACAATCAGATGATACTACTGCAAATAGTAAGTGTATACAAATGGGGTCTGCACATGCAGAAAGGCCAATCACCTAGAGCTCACTGCTTAATCATAAAATAAGAGTCACACTGACTACAATTGGATGGTTAAATCCAATGATAATGTACTGCTCAAAATAGCATCTGCAATGCTAGATTCAATATCGGTTTAAGCTCTGAATATGAGTGTCAAACACCTTCATAACCTTCCTTCAACCTTCAAATAATATATACGTGATTCGCATAAGGATCTGCTTATTTTCGCTCTTCAATATTTGAACACACTCATACCATGATCCTATATCCCGATCTTCAATAAGATCTTACAATCATATATACAAAACCTAAGACCAAATGTATAGGTCATCTCACTAAAATATATTACAATTAAATCAATTACAAATAAGTCTTGATGGAATACAACATGTTGGCTCAATACATTTACCACATTATCCAATCAATAAACCATCTCCATAATGTGTCATGCTGATTTGGAGTACTGATCCATAACCTAGACCTATCTATTGGTAACAGCCGATTAGACCAATAAGAAAAACACCAAATCCAAACTTCCAATCCATGTCTTCGACTTAACCAAATGATCTCCAAGTTATCATTGCTGCCGGTGAACATATACCGGTGACTGTGCATAAGCCACTAACCATATCGGTGAACATAATATGTCAGTTCAACAATAAATCAATATAACCATAGAGCCAAATCAACAATGTAGACCTCCAAGAAGATAAGTGTTGACATCAATGACAAAACCAATGCAACACATGATGAAGTCATCCATAATACCAACAATAGGTACACATTTGATTATCATAAGATGCAGTTAGAGTTCTTGATGGATGGGAAGTGGTGTTGAGACCTTCCTCGGATGGCAAGCCTAAGGGAATGATATCATATAGATTGGAAGCCAATAATATTGCATCATGTGGTAGAATGAAATTCAAGTATTTTGAGACAACTGATATATAGTAGTGCCAGAGGTTGAACAAAGATTAGTTGGAACGAGCATGACAAGCCAAATTGATAGCCCAACAAGCTAAGAAACATCTCCTACATATTCATGACCTTCACTATCCTATATTGGATGATGGACAAAGTTTGTCTAATTATGAAAACTTAGTTGTTGATTACTCTTTTAATGTGAATGAAGTTGTGATTGATAATACTCTTAGTGGGCCAACTACTCAAGAGGTGCCCTTGATGATAGTAGAAGGAATCCATCATTCACCTGTGGATTGGTCACTGATTCCACTTCATATGACAACAATATCCTATCTGATTGGTGATTACATCTTCTTTGGTTTCAAAGGGATTAGTGACTATCCTAGTAAGGATCATTTGACACATTCAGATGTGGCAGGGACTACATCAGTTTTCCAGTACTATGGAAGTGTTTAGAGGTGTATCTTGGGGATAGAGACAAAGTTAGGAGTGTATTAAATTGATCAGTATCGGTTTGATAGTATGTTTGATAACTTGTGTGATGTCACATTCTCCTACTTTAGCTCCTACAATGAATTCTTCATGTGGGTACGGGATTCAAGGATTGATTTGTTGGTGTGTTATCATGTATGAATTACAATATGTTGCATCATGGTTAGTGGAGTTGAATAGCTTAGCTAGACTGGAGTAGTGGATTGCTTATGTTTGCTTGACGACAAGCAATCCCAGGAAGGGAGGACTGTAATGTCCCCAACTTTTTAGGATGTTATCCAGGTTACAGGAGGCCTCATACTTAATTATTTTTTCCATTGGGTGAAAAAGAAATTAAGAAAGCTTATAATAGGAGCTTATAAAATTTTATAAGTTACTTTTTTCTATTATTAGAAATTTTTATTAAAAAGTAACTTTATAAAGTTATAACATGATTTTATCCCCCTTGGCTTGATTTCCTAAGAAAGTTATTTTTTTAAAAAGTGGGAATTATGTCATGTTGAGCCCACCCTCAAGTTGGCACCATATTGTGGGAGAATAAGATTCCAAGGAATCTTATAAATATGCCTTATGAAGTTTGATTTAGTGTTGGAGGATTAAAAGAGCACTTGAGCGTTCATTTTGGTATTGGAGATTATTATTTTTTTGGAGCAATTTTGCCATTGCAAGTTTGCAATGATTTTTGCAGAGTTCTAGAGAAAATTTGGGGATGAAAACCTCCAAATTGCAAGTGTAGGGCAAAAACCCTCACATCTATCAACATATTGATCTTCATTGGAAGCTCTTTTCAGGTCATGGGGGCCGAATTGAAGAGAAAATTGTTGAATTACAATAGCATTAGGGTCTGAAATCCTGATCTGGGTAGAAATAACACAATTTCCAGCAAATATATGCTCCCAATCAGCAGGCCATACCTTTCCCAGGCTGGACGTACCACTATATCTTGCCTGGGGTTTCCAATAAAATAAAATAAGGGTATTTGCAACAGTTTCCTTGTTCAAAATTACCTTTTAGCAACTAATAAGAAGAAATCAAGGGTTAATTTGGTAGTATTGCATCATTTTGGAGATGGGTCAACAAATCAGTGAGGAGAAGTGGCTAATTTTGGGGATCCTGCCTGACAAGTTTCAAGAATTTGCACTGGATCTGTGATTTCTTCAAAAAATTGTTTAGTAATTATCTAATAGGTGAATAAAGCTCATTGGATTCATCAACTGTAACTGAAGGTTCTCCTATCATTCTTTCCATCTATTCAGGTCAATTAAATCACCCTCAACCCTAGCGTTGGAATTCCTGATAGGCCATTGTTGGTTTGGATTATTGAAAATAAGTGCTTATTTCCATTTGAGCATTGTTGATAAATAAAACCAGAATGTCTAAAATTTATCTCAGTCTATTATTCTTTATGTATTGCATTAATCATTCATTCTCATTGTCAAAACTTGAGGCACAAACTTCAAAAAATTCAAAAACCTCAAAACTCCATCAAAATACCAAAGCCTAAATTTGTTGGTCAAAGTCTCCTACTGAAAATAATAAGTCATATTAGTGTCGATTCCTAGTTGACATCTTTCACGGATCGTCTTGGTCCTGACAGTTTTATCCCAAATTTCTAGGGATGGAAGATAATGAGGTTCTAATGCTATTTTCAGTCCAATGACTCAACCCATGATGCATAGATATATGGAATGTATTTTGGAAGTTGCAATTGGAGTAGGATTAAGGTTAAATCAGGGTAATAAAAAATAAAGGGCACACCTAGATTTAAGCACCCAAATAAGAGTGTGATGATGTAATTAAGTATAAGACTCATAATACTCAATTGAATATTAATTAATTATAATAAAATTCTTATAATGCATAGAGGAATGAGAAGTACTAAAATGAGTGCAAGGAGAGTGTGAAATTGGACACACTAATAAAGGTGTACAATTTATGATGCTATATTTAGCCCCCACTTTAGCAGAGTATGACCTTATGGTCATACTCTCAATAAAATTGAATTTAAGAGATATAGCATCTAAGAGAAAGACAAACTAGGGATAGGATAATATTGAGGGATGGCCAAGCCCTCAAGCATAGGATCTTATCAATCCATGCAAGTAACCTTCAAATATACACAAAAGAAAACAACATTAGTACTAAAACACAAAGCTCCAAGTCAACTAGTTGAAGAGACCTCAATAATGAAAATGCCTCAACCACTAATATCATCCTTGACATGTTATTGCAAGAGCACAAGTGGACTTATAGAAATAATAAGGATGTAAACCAAAGGAAAGGAGACAAGACAATGATTCAACACTAGCAAAATGTGTTATGCTATAGATTCATCGGAGAGAGAGGAAGGAGACAACATGGACTCCACAAGATAGAAAGTTGTGTTATGCTAAGTGATCCACGAGAGAGAGAAAGAAGGAACATGGATTCCACGGGCCAACAAGTTGTGTCAACCTAGGTGATCCATTGAAACATGAATTCTCACAAGACAATAAATTGTGTGATCCATGTAGGAAAGAAGAGTTATAATAGTCTATCAACCTGTGTTATGCTAATTCCACTCATCCAAAAATGTAGCACATGGAGGGTTGAAAGGTCTAGCAAGTTGTATCATGCTAGTCAACCTACCTTAAAGAAGTTGAAAAAGAGGATGAGTTGACATCTTGCTATATATGTCATTGTCTGGTTTTAGGAGTTAAGCATCCTATCTAAGACTTTGGTTGGGTTTCGTGCATGCAACAACCTATGTAAGACGTGCAATAAGGATATCCCAACAAGGAATCATGTAAGGAAATCCACAATTATGAATCAAAAAAGGATAACAAAGCAAGGAAATCCACAACTTGAATTTAACATATGTTACAAGGAGCTCATGATGTACGAGCCCCTTAACATGTCAACATTGCCCTATGCTGATGTCCTAAGGAAGATAGAAACAAGAATACACACCTTCATCACCAAGGAGATATCCTTTAGGCCACAATGTGTAGATACTTAAAATTGTCCTATGCCTGCAAATGCCAAATTTATTAATTATTCCTCAATTTTAATTACATAATTATTTAATTAACCTAATTTTATTCTTCTAAATTAAAATTCCTCTTTCATTTTAAATTAATTTACATCTTGATCACTTAATCAATTGATTGTTTCCCCTTTAAATTAATTAAATAATTTTATTATTTAATTAATCTTGATTATCTACTTTAATTAAATGGTCTTTATCGTTTAATTAAAATTCAATTTCTACTTTTTCCATGATTAAATAATTTCTTTAAATTATTTAATTATCTAATGATGTCTTCTCATTAAATAAATTTCATAAATTTATTTAATGTCATTTAACATCATTTCAAATAAATCAAACTTCCCTCCAAATTCAAATTCAACTCATTTCCCACTAATTTCAATTTCATCTCACATTTTCAAAAACTCAAATGCTATCTGAATGATATTTCATCCTAAATTTCCTACATCACATGTGGAAATTGCTAACTAAAACTAACATCTAGTTCTAACTAGTGACTCAACAACCATCTTTTCTAACTAATCAATTACTTCCCCCTTCTCCAAAATCAGTTTTTTTCTAACTACTCAATCAAGTTAGTTCCACTACCAATCATGCCTCTTAACTAATCAGTTAAGTGAGTTAATCTCTCAATCATATCCAGTTAGAATTAATAATTATCTCTCACCAACTTGTTTGATTGAATCTCAATCATCAATCAATCTCATCTTCAAACCAATCTCATCCATCGAATCAAACCTCTCCAAATCTATAAACTGAACATCAATTTTCCCTTTTCAATAGCCACGGTCTTTATAATTATTGTGCTAACATCTTGTGAGTATTTCCAAAGTGAAACTTTGAGAGCCACTTTCTCCACAAGAAGTACAATGGAGGATAAGCACATTGGAATCAAAATTGGTTTAATTGTTCTGTGACTTTATGTTGATTCGTTGTTGTTTTCATTTAAATCTCTATTGAATTACAATTGAATTTGTTAGTTAGATTTAGGTTTTGTAATTGCCCCTTGATCTAATTGGTATACAAATTTTTCCTTATAGACATTTTGGTGAATGTGACATGAACATGCATCCTAATGACTTCTTATTTTTTGAGTGTTTGTAGCTATAGGTTTCAGATTTGAAAAGCGTTTCCAGTTTCTTGCATTTGTATCTGCAATTTTTGCATATGTTATATGGTATTTATGCATTTGATGATTACTAATCTCACAATTGTCAGTCAAATTTTGCATTTCGTTGTTCACAATTAGCGAGGTTTAATTAATTTTTTTGCTACTACTCTCAACTTTTTTGGTAGGACATTGTTACAAATCTTTGTTTTCAGCATGTGGTTGTCATTGAAAAAAGAATGCCCCATTTGGTAATTGATGAGGAGGCAATAGACTGGAAGGAGGTAACCTTGAACCAACCAACCTCTAAGGCTCACAAACTCAACTGGTAATTCCTAATTCCAAAGATCCTTACACAACACCAAGTCAAGCAATGGTTCAATGGCACTAAACAACACCTTGGGAGACCCAAAGGCTCCACTATGTTCACTTAAAAACAACTAACACTTCTCAAATTCTTGTGTGACTACCCACACCCTTGCATACATGAGTGGGCTACTACTAGGCTTTAGGGTTTGAATGGCCCACTTGACCAATTCAATACAATGATCCTTGGAGGGGTGTTCTCACAACACCTTAACACAAATGAAACATGATTTCATGGTTTAGATCCACCAGAACATCAATTTTGACTTACTCGCCCACAAACAGAACCGGTTGCAATTAGGCCTCCTTTTGAAGGAATTAGATGATAAATTTTGACACCCTAAGGACCTAGCAAAACAAATTATATTTTCAGATACCCTTTTGGGAGTTCTCAACAATATTTCACTTTTTGGTATCGGACCAACTTGCAGATATCCCAACCAATACTGCACTAACAGACCTAATAGGGCTATTGGACCTATTTTACTGAACGTCTTCCACCAACTGGTTTGGTTCTCCTAAAGGGTGACCCTCAAGGACCATGAAATTTTATGTAAACCTATAAAGTACTCTTCTACCACATTCAAACCCCTTTCTAGTTTTCTACCACTCAATTCTCATGCACTGCACTCATCAAACCGGTTTGTCACACAGAGATGCTAGACCTAGGGTTAGTTCTCCATCCTCTTCGCCCTGTTGTGTCCTCTTAATGGATTTTATAACTGACATATGATATATTGGGATATCATCTCCTATAATGAAAGAGTGTTCAGTTAAGGATTGATAGGCCAAAACCCATTATTGCAGTCAAACCCTAGGGGTTTAAGGGTTTTAGGCTACCCGATAGAGATTTTCTTGTAGAATGGGGCAGCGATCACTTCAAGACTTCACACTAAAATAAAAATAAAGGTAAAACAATATAGTTATAGGAACTATGCCATGAGCATTCTTTCCAATCCACCTTCAGTATGCAATCAACAAAAATTAGATGGTTTTTTGAGTTTCCAACGGTTCTTGATGCTTCAATTTCCTTTCCAAATTGACCAACTTACATCCTTTAGTGTTTGGGGCCTTTAAAGGTGTTTCCCAAATGACCACAACATCCTCCAACTATTTTTCAAACTAAACTGACCGTTGGAGAATCACGACTTACAAAAAGTGCAAAATTGTCATGACAACAAATTGACAATATGACAACTTTTGCATAATTCAACCAGCTTAGACTCCAGACTATCATAGTCCCCCAAAATTATTACATTTAATTATAAAACATCAAAAATGACTCAAATATACTTGTGGTCACTTGATACCTCAATTTAGACCATTGTGACCCTTATTGACTCAATTTGCTCTACCAGACCGTAGATGACAATTTGAACCAAACATGGACAAACTTGTCACACTCCTAGGACATTGAATTTGAAAAAGGACCCATAGGGTCTTATTAGATTCCTTCTAGGTTAATATAAAATCATCTTATTCTTGGTTCATGTCTTCATAGGTAGGTGCTCCTGCACCATACTCCCCGGGTGAAATTTGTATCAAGTCCTCTTAGAGACCAACTACTGCAAATCACCACCCTTCTTTTTGATATCTTCCTCCAGCATCTAGGTAGCTTCTGAGTTAGGAAGGCTTTTCCATTTAACTAAGTGCTCAAAATAGGTCTTGTGCCTTGTTTTCTTGGCTTTCCTGCTATCTAAAATGCACTCCATCTTAGGCAGTTCCTTAGCTTGTAAGTGATTTATCCATGCTTCTGTTTCCTGAATAGACTCACATACACTTTCTCCTGTAGTAGGACTCCTATAAAATGTTAGATCAAACACATTAAATATAGGTGAAATAGCAATATCATCAAGGAGTTAAATTTGGTAAGCATTAGGACCATATTTATCCAAAATTTTACAAGGTCCAATCCTTCTCATAATCAACTTGCTATGGCTTCCCTTGGGCAGCCTGTCCTTGCTAAGATGAACAATGACCATGTCACCCACTGGGTACTGCACATATATCCTTCTCTGATCCACTCTTTCTTTAACCTTTTGACTATTCTGTTGTAAGGTATCTTTGACTTGTTGGTGCACCTCTTTCATAGTCTCTGCAAATTCATCAGCATGTCCACTCCTCTTGTCCAACTCCTAGATATTTCTCAATTCAAAAACTCCTCTTGGATGACTACCATACACAATATCAAAAGGACTCAGACCTGTACTTTTGTTTGTTGAATCATTATATGCATACTCTGCCTGAGGTATCACCACATCCCAACTACTTCCATGCTCCTTTGTCAAACATCTAAGAAGATTTCCCAATGACTTATTCACAACCTTAGCTTGGCCATCGGTCTGAGGGTGATAGGCTAAGGTAAAAGATAAATTTGTACCCAACCTTTTCCACAAGGTTCTCCAAAAATGCCCTACAAACTTGTTGTACCGATTAGATACAATACTCAAAGGCAACCCATCGATTCCAACAATCTCTATGAAAAACAATCCTGCAATATAGCTAGCATCATTTGTGGTTTTACAAGGAATAAAGTGAGCCATCTTACTAAACCTATCTACCACAACAAACGCACTATCATGACCTATCTTTGTCTTGGGTAATCCCATCACAAATTCCATACTCAAATTTTCCCATGGTCTACTTGGTATAGGAAAAGGTTGGTATAACCCTACATTGGTTGAGACCCCATTTTCTCTCTGACACACAATACAACTCTCCACAAACTTTTTGATATCAATCTGCATCTTTGGCCAAAAGTAAAATCTCCTAACTAGGTCCAAAGTCTTATTTATCCCAAATTGACCTCCTAAACCACCATTATGTTTCTCCTTTACTACATTATCCCTCATTGAACACCTAGGGGTACATAACTGACACCCCTTAAACAAAAGACCATCCTGCAAGGTGTAGTCAGAAAACTTTCCATGGAAAGCATTTGCAAACTCACAACATACCTTATATATTTCCTTGAAATCTTGGTCCTCTTCATACAATCCTTTGAGTGCTTCAACACCCATACTCTGCAATGACACTTCTTGCACTGTCAACACCCTCCTACTTAGAGCATCGGCAACCTTATTGGCTACCCCCTTCTTGTGCTTGATGATGAAGGTGTATCTTAAAGAATTTCAACCCACTTCATATTCCTATGATTGAGTTTCTCCTGTCCATTGAAAAAACTAAGAGCATGATTGTCAGTATACACAATAAACTCCTTAGGAAGCAAGTAATGCCTCCACTTTTTCAGAGCTTGTACCGTGACATACAACTCTAAATCATATGAGGAACACTTCCTCTTTGCTTGATTTAGTTTTTCACTGAAAAAGGCCACCAATCTCCCCTCTTGGCTCAATACTGCTCCTATAGCCAATCCACTTGCATCACATTCAATGGTGAATACCTTATTGAAATCCAACAATACTAGGACTGGGTACTTGGCAACTTTTTGTTTTAAACACTCAAAACTCTTATCTGCTTCTTTGGTCCACACAAACTTCATCTTACCACCACCCTTGATGGTTTCTAACATAGGTGCATAAATATCACTATAATTTCTAATGAATTTCCTATAAAATGTTGCCAAACCATGAAAATTATTACCTCTCTAAATGTCTTAGGTGTAGGCCAATTCAAAATAGCCTCTACCTTGGAAGAATCCATCTTCAAGTCACCCTTAGAGATGACAAAGCCTAAGTACACCAACTCCTGATTCGTGAAGTCACACTTTTCTAAATTTATCATCAACTTCTCCTCTTGCAGCTGCTTCAAGACTACCTCCAAGTGTTTCAAGTGCTCCTCCTTGCTCTTATTGAACACCAATATGTCATTAAGGTAGACTACCACAAATTTACCTGTAAACTCTTGCAACATGTCATTCATTAGTCTCATAAAGGTGCTAGGGGCATTTGAAAGACCAAAAGGAGTCACAAGCCACTCATACAACCCTTCATTGGTTTTAATACAATCTTCCATTCATCCCCCTCTCTTATCCTTATCTGATAGTACCCACTCTTGAGGTCAATTTTAGAGAAACAGGTAGCTCCCCCTAAATAATCCATTAGGTCCTCTATCCTTGGAATAGGAAACCTATATCTGATGGTTATCCTATTGATAACCCTAGAATCAGTACAAAGCCTCCATTTCCCATCCTTCTTTGGGGCTAAAAATGTAGGTATTGTACATGCGCTAAGGCTCTTTGTCATCAATCCTTTATCTAGGAGCTCTTGAATTTGCCTAGCTATCTCTTCATTTTTTTGTGGGGTGATTTTATATGCTACCTTGTCAGGAAGTACTGCTCCTGGTATGAGGTCGATCTGATGACTAATATATTTGATAGGTGGAAGGGAGTCTGACATGTCTTCTGCAACCACTCCTTTGTACCTCTCTAGCATCTCCCTGACCTCCTTAGGTCCTACCTAACTCACACCCTTCTTCCTTTCTTCCTTGGGATTCACAATCAAACAAAATCCTACTCCACCTTCCTCCTTTAGTGTATCAAGGAATTATTTTTCCCCTTCCATCATCACACTAAATCCTACATGCTGTGGATCCCCTTCTACCACTGACTGCATCATGAAAGTCACACCATCCTTTTGGAAAGAGTAAGCATTATTTTCTCCATTATGATGAGCCTTTTTGTCAAACTTCCATGGTTTGCAAAGAAAAAGATGGCAAGCATCCATTGGAAGAATGTCACATAAAATTTTATCCTTATACCCCCCAATACTGAACTCTACACATGCTTGTTCATTGATGAGTATGTGTTGCCCTTTGTTCAACCAACTAACCCTATATGGAAAACTATGGGGTATTCTCTCCAAGTTCAACTTGTTTATTTCTTCCAAAGATACAATGTTATCAGTAGACCCTGAATCTATGACAAATTTATAAACCTTACCTTGAATCTTGCAGTTGACTCTAAACAAAGCCTTTCTTTAGGGTGGCTTAGTCTTCACTAGTTCCTAGAGCAGCGTCCTCTTGATCATCAGGTTCTCTCCCATATTTGATGTCAAATTCACTTGAGGAGATGTCACACTCCTTGCATCTTCTTGAGTTAAAGTGGTTTTCCTCTCACCACAATGAGAAGTTGAGGCCTTCTCTGGACACTTGTAGGTCGGGTGCCCCATCTCATTGTAGTTATAGCATCTCATACAGAAGAACTTGGATCCTCTCCCTGATCCATTTGTCCCACCTCTTCCATTAGGTCTTCTCCCATGGTAGCCTCCTCTACTACTTGAGTCCCTAACTTTCTCTCCTTGGATAGACTCACCACTAGGCCTTTGGTTAGGACTTCTTCGTCCAAAACTACCTCTGCCTTTGAAACTTCTCCCTCCTTTACCTCTATTACTCTGCTCACTTCTTTTTAGTTTCTCTTCTAGCTTTAGGGCCAATTGAAAACACTTGTTCACTATTTCTGGTGCCAAGATGTTGATCTCATCTTGGATGTTCATCCTTAGGCCATTCAAGTACCTGACCACTTTCTTTGACTCCTCTTCTTATCTCTTTGATCTGAGATTGAGTTTATGAAACTCCTCCGTATATGCGTTCACATCAAGGTCTCTTTGTTTGAGGTTCTGCAATTTTTTGTACATCTGCACTTCATAGTCAATGGGCATGAATTGTGCCTTGACTTTAGCTTTCATCCTTTCCCAGGAGGTTATCACACTTTTTCCCTCCTTAACTCTCTCTCCTTGTACATTGTTCCACCATGTAAGAGTAGACCACTTCAACCTTGCTTTTTCCAACTTAACTCTCTTATCTTTAGGGATTTATTTGTACTCAAAATGACTAGTCAATGCCTAAATCCATTCTATCACCTCTTCTTCTTCTTCCATACTTCCACTATATATAGACAACCCATTAATGGTGTCCCTATTGACTGACCTCAAGGCATCTACAAATGCCCTCTGATCTACATGTATCTCCTCTACCCACTCAGAGGATTCCCCATATCATTTATCCCTTTCTTCATCAGTGTCACTTCCATCTTCCTTATCCTTAGTATTTTTCAATTCTTCAAGCTTGGACTCAAGCATCTCTTCAATAAAATTCTTCATTGCATCTTGTGACATACTCTTAGGAGGCATTTTGTTAGTCCCTATTTCAATAACTTCCAATGACATACACTAAGACCACACCACCCAAGTGATCTTCAAAACCCTTCTATGATACCAATATGATGAGGAGGCAACATACCGAAAGGAGGTAACCTTGAACCACCCAACTTCTAAGGCTCACAAACTCAACCGGTGATCCTTAATTACAAAGATCCTTACACAACACCAAGTCAAGAAATGGTTCAATGGAACCAAACAACACCTTGGGAGACCCAAAGGCTCCACTATGTTCACTTACAAATAACTAACACTACTCAAATTCTTGTGTGACTACCCACACTGTTGCATACATGAGTGGGCTACTACTAGGATTTAGGGTTTGAATGGACCACTTGACCAATTCAATACAAAAATCCTTCGAGGGGTGTTATCACAACACCTTAACACAAATGAAATGGGATTTCATTGTTTAGATCCACCAGAACATCAATTTTGACTCACTCGCCCACAAACAGAACCAGTTGCAATTAGGCCTCCTTTTGAAGGAATCAGATGATAACTTTTGACACCTTGAGGACCTAGGCAAACAAATTATATTTTCAGATACTCTTTTGGGAGTTGTCAACAATATCTCAGTTTTTGGTACTGGACCAACATGCAAATATCCCAACCAATATTGCACTAACAGACCTAATTGGGCTATTAGACCTATTTGACTGAACCCCTTCCACCAACTAGTTTGGTTCTCCTAAAGGGTGACCCTCAATGACCTTGAAATTTTATGTAAACCTCCAAAATACTCTTCTACCACATTCAAACCCCTTTACATTTCTCTACCACTCAATTCTCATGCACTACACTCATCAAACCGGTCCGCCACATAGAGATGCAAGACCTAGGGTTAGTTCTCCATTCTCTTCACCCCATTGTGTTCTCTTAATGGATTTTGGAACTAACATATGATATATTGGCCTATCATCTCCTATAATGACAGAGTGTTCAGTTAAGGATTGATAGGCCAAAACCCATTATTGCAGTCAAACCCTAGGGGTTTAAGGGTTTTAGGCTACCCGATAGAGATTTGCTTGTAGAATGGGGCAGAGATCACTTCAAGACTTCACACTAAAATAAAAACAAAGGTAAAAAAATCTAGTTATAGGAACTATGCCATGAGAATTCTTTGCAATCCACCTTTAGTATGCAATCAATAGAAATTAGACGGTTTTCTGAGTTTCCAACAATTCTTGATGCTTCAATTTCCTTTCCAAATCGACCAACTTACATTGTTTGGTGTTTGGGGCCTTTAAAGGTGTTTCCCAAATGACCACAACTTCCTCCAACTGTTTTTCAAATTGAACTGACCGTTGGAGAATCACAACTTACAAAAAGTGCAAAATTGTCATGACAACAAATTACCAATATGACAACTTTTGCATAATTCAACAAACTTAGACTCTAGAGTATCATAGTCCCCCAAAATTATTATATTTGATTCTAAAACATCAAAATTGACTCAAATAGACTTGTGGTCAGTTGATCCCTCAATTTAGACTATTGTGACCCTTATTGACTCAATTTTCTCTAGTAGACCCTAGATGACAATTTGACCCAGACATGGACAAACTTGTCAGACTCCTAGGACATTAAATTACAAAAAAGGACCCATAGGATCTTATTACATTCCTTCTAGGCTAATAGAAAATCATCTTATTCTTGGTTCATGTCTTCATAGGTAGGTGCTCCTGCACCAGTAATGCATAAGAATTTCAGGATATCACCTATGTGCCAAGAAAATATGCATTCGAAGAGATTAGAAACACGTGCACCATGCATAACAACTCCCAAATGAACCCAATGAATATATAAGCCAAACTACTTATCAAATGCACATGTTGGCATACACCATGCATACCAACAACCAAGGCATAAGGATCATGGACACATGTAGGGAAAGACTATAATCATATGCTAGCCTCATGTGGAATCCGTCTCAACCATGGAGTCAAACAAGGGAGACTAGTTTACCGCTCCAATGGTCTTCCCAACCATAGATCCCAAAACCACCTCCCCGGGACCCGCCATTGGGGCATACAAGTCAAATTCTTTATTTATATTAATTGAATAGTAATTACCCAACCCACTAATTAATTTATTAAATTTATCACTTTTAATTACAAAGGAAAACTCTTCATGTGCTTCCATTCGGTCTAGAGCCCCTCCTAGAGGTTTATTGCTCATGACCCTAGTCCTACACATGCAAGAGTCCACTCTCCCTAACCATGGACCAATACCTTAGGGTGAAACATAAACCAAATCAACATTATAATAACATCATGAAGGCTCCAATGCAATAAATCCATAGTCACAGTATCACGAATACAAATCTGAAGCACAATAATGAACTATAATGCCAACATGCCAACAAAAGAGACTCTACCATCAAAAGTATAACAATAAGAAAGAGTAAGGAATACACCATATTACTGGGAAATATGAAAATACAATCCTCAATAGTGAGGCACATCCATCCCACTAGAGCTCATATACAATCTACCTCAACAACAAGGCATTCTCCTTCTTGGTGGAGCTAATCAACATATATGCACAGACCTCAATGGAAAGGCACAACCATCTTTCTGGATTCCAAATCAACAATAAAATGAATGATTATGAACCATAAATATCTTAGAGAAAACTCAAGACAATCACAAAAAGCCTCTGGTACAAGGCAAAATAAAAAAAAATGCATCACAGACTAACAAATGATCAAAGACCCATATGTAAAGCAGTTTAGTGCATCCACCAATCAGATTAGCAAAACTGCAGAACATAGCAGTGCATTCACTGAACATAACAACACATCTATGGCGCATTGGCCTAACATAATGTCGCATCTATGGCAGGGACTAAAAACTCAGATTAACAAAATGAAGACTCCCAATTGACTCAGAATATTCATTAAGACATAAATTATGACTAAAAACCAATCCAGGAGAGATGCGATAATGAATATATCACATGGAACAAGTAAAAATCGCAACAATCAATCAAAGTAAGGACATAAGATTTATTCCCAAATGCCACAAGAACTCACGATAACATCCATCAGAATAAATAAAAAGCATACAAATATTTAATTCTCCAATCTTAATAAATATATTTCATTTTTAATAACCTTTCGTCAATTATGTTTCACAATCTCCCATAGATAATCTTTTAGCAGACACAGAAAACAACTCTTTTCAAAAATAAAAATACAAGAATGGAGAAAGATCTCCAACTTGGAAGTAAAGTGATGGTAATGCAATCGTAGAAGAGAAAAAATCCAGACCAATAAGCTTTCCAAAATCCAATCCAACCAAGCAATTTGAAAATCCAAAAGTTGCAGAAAAATATCTAGAAGCACACCCACACAAATGCTGAAAAGCCCAATAAATAAAATATTATTCAAAAACTATAGAATAATCCCAACCAATCAAAATATTCTGAAAAATTATATTCTATACCAATCCCCTTTCAAAATCGAGGTAAGAATATAAAATAATATTATTTACTTACCCCCAAATCTCAACCAATAAAACAAGTGCCACATAGTGGCGAGTACTTGCCGTGTTAATTTGTATAGTTGGAATAGTAATATTTGTTATAGTTATCAATAATATTTATTAATTATAACTAATATATTGTTTAGTTAAATTTATTTTGTTTTATATCATTTATCTTTTTTTATTCATGTAGAGTTGGAGTATGATAGTGTACAATTACTTTAGTGTTGAGAAGCCCCATAACAACAAGTAGTTTTCTTGACCTAACAAACATGGACTGATAATAGTTTGTATATTCTAGTTTATTAAAAACAAATTTCCTCATTCTCTTGAATAGTGTACTCTCAATCATTCACAACCAAAATTTAGAAAACTAAACTCAAACCATATTTAAAACCTTAATTCACTTTTAAAATGAAACTACTGACAAAAGTAATTAAAAAAACCCTAAAATATCTTTCTTTAAATATGAGATTAATGGCAAAATTAATATAAAAACTCCTCAAATGTCTTCCTCGAATGACAAGATGAAAAGGCATTGGAATCCATGGAATCCAGAATTAAACAAAATTCACCAGACTTAGTTTGAGATGCTCTAAATAGAGTGTAAAAGGGTCCCACATGAAAGGACAAACTAGGCCTATTTTATATAAGTCTATTCATATACCTAATCTTCATAGGAATTAAAATAAGCCCGCCATGACTGATACCATCTTGGTTCCTCCATTATTTTGGCATTGATTTGATTCACACATCTACATTGCCTATCAATATCAAACTTTATGAAGCAACTTCCAATGCCAAACTTTTTGGGTCAAGTGATTTTTTTGACACAGTCCAGAAAGAAAAATACTGTGTGAGGTGTATCGCATATGGGAAGAGAAATATTCAACCCAAAGAGCCTGTGAAAGCAGTTACATACTGTTAAGAGAAATTTGGATGGAAACCATTTTTTTAGCAATAACAGGCTGCCTAGCCCTACTCCATTAGAAGATAATGAAGAGGAAGAAGCAAGTAATCAAGGGCTAGAAGTATCCTCATACGTTGCTAATACACTTCCAAAACAAGTTACAGAGGAGAGCGAAATGAGGCCTACAGGTTTTGATGGGAATTCGTCGTTTCTTTCAGCTAAAGATTGTTCTGCTCCATTGAATTCAGATGTTGAGTCCCGAGATGTGAAGCCAAGAACCCAAACTTGGTCTACCGTGAACCTTCAACTGCCAGTTTTCCAGCCTAAAGATAGTAGGGACGCAGTTGAATTGAGGAGATTAATAAATTTAACAGCTGTGATTTCTAGGAAAGCTCTAGCAAAGAGCAGAGATCCTAGGCAGAGAGTCAAATGGTTAAATAATAAAAGGGATACTAACTTAATGCATAGAAAATCTTCCTGTAGAAAGATGAAATTGATTAGTGCATCTTAAAATTTAGGTAAGAAAATCTAATCTCCACAGAATCGACAAGCCCTAAACAATGTTGACATAAACAGGCAAAGTATTACCAGAAACTCAAAAAACATTCAAAATGGAACAATAATCTGCTTACATTTTCTATTCTCGACAGAGGCAGAGGTAGATGTATGAAGCTTCCTGAATGAAATACCATTCCAATAAACAACTTAAATAGCAAGAGAAAACTCTTGCTGTGAAGGTAAGAGATCATGCATTCAAAATAGCAAACCCTGGCGAGGAGTGGCATCCCAAAAAACCAGAACTACCCCGCAAAAGAAGAGAAACCCATTATACAGGACTGGCCAGCAAAAGAAAAATTATTATGCTGCTAGAGTGAACAAATAAAAATAAAATTAACTAACACTATTATTTTCAAACTAAAAAACAAATTATGAAGACATATGTTGAGGAGTTATTCTTTGGAGAGGAGTTTTTCTTAAAATTTTAAATTTTAGGCATAAAAAAAGTTCTTTATGCATATAAAATATGATGTTTTATAATGTTGGTTTAAAATATATTTCATGCAAATTTAAAAAACAAAAAGAAAATGTAAATTGTTTTCAAGCACATCATTCATAGAAAAACTTAATTCTGAAAAAGTTATTTCTCAAGTAAAAATTACTAAATTTAAAACGATTAACACAAATTTAATTAAATCATATATCATATAAATGTTTAAAAGTTCAAGGGGTTCCTTCCAGGAACAAATATTTGACCCCTTCTAAAAAAACTTTTTATTTATTATATTTTCGAACATATTTAATTGTGAGTTTGCAACATATTTTAAGAAAAAAATTTGTAAATTCTAAAAAAAAAGCTAAAAATATATACAGAATGCCATATCAATCCAAAAACATAATTTGATACCTTAGTTTTTTAAATTTTACAAATGAACCTTTGAATTCAAAATAACATTAGCTGATGTAGAATGAATAGTTTAAGTTAACAAATATTATGCCGCTTCCAAGAAATCTATTATGCTGCATCTGAGAAACTCGTGTGTAACAGGGAAAATAGTATTAGCCAATCGTTTACAAGAGAAATATATATTTTTAATTATAAAGTTAACAAATATGCATGTATACTTTAAAAAAAATTTAAAAATTTAAAAGAAAGAAAAATATTTGTTTATGATTGGTCAAAATAATTAAAAAAAAAAAAAAATTCATTACAAGAGTATTGCCTAACGGCAAGTACTAATAATAGGGTAGGTATAAACATAATATTTAATTACTCAATTAATAATAAGAGAATGCAATAATATAATAACCAATAATAATAAAAAATCAAAGCACAATAAAATAAAAGAAAGACAATATAAATAAATGCTCCAATTAAATATAAAACCATAAATAATATAAATAAATAAATAAACAATTAAATAATAATATCCTCACAATCACAACTCTCAAGAAGGCCAATCATAACAAGGGACAGGTACACAAATAATAACAAATAAATAAATCAACAAGGCAAATAAATAAATAATAGATAAATAAGCAAAATGGATAATAAATAAGTAACTGTACGGCCAAGCATAAATACTCAACGAGTAATTTAAACAATAAATAAATAAATAATAATCCAGTAAATCAAAAGCTTAAATAATAAATAAACAATAAACAAATATTTAAGTGTACAGACAAATATAATTGCTTTTGCCAATATAATCCCACCAAATAATCATTAATTTATTATTAGCTCCAAAAAATATATATTTATATTTGTACCGACCATTATTTAATAATTTACACCAATGAGCTATATGTAATAATTTAATTAATTAAATTCCACAACTCCAAATTAATAACCAGTAAATAAATAATCAAATTCATACATAATCATAAGTGCTCAAATATTATAATTTAAACTTAATACCATTAATATCTCGCACATACATATAAAATATAATAAATAAATAGTCTTTCATGCATAATTATATATGCCAGATATTATGATCCATAAAATAACATTAATAAATAATCACCCTAGATAATTAAATTACACAATAATATTTTAATATGAATGACATCTATTGATTTAATTTAATACTAAATAAACTATATAAACTGAGTAATTATTAATTAATAAATAATCAAAAACTCACAAGGCAACCCAACATAGGGTTGAACAACAAACCACATGACACAAACCAATGACTCAAGCCAAGACACTAATTGACAGGGGTATCAACTTAAGCCTAGAGTTTGTAGAGGGAACTCATGCCATCTCCAATCAACTTGCCATTGGGATTAAAATACGCTCAGACCTGTGAGGCCAGGTGGAGTCGATGTCTATTTCTAGTACCTCCAAATCCTGCAACCACCATTAACCATGAGGCAACATATATCATAATATATATATCATAAATGATCAGGCAAGTGAGAGAGAATCACAACATCATATCGTGCTCGTAATGAGTGGTATGACATCGTCTCTATCACAAATATAGTAGTAAGACAGTTGCAATCAACAAAGCATCATCTCATCCATTATAATCATAAAGTGGGGTTAGCAAAAATAAGATGTCTTCATATCCTCATAAGCAATATAATCGATACATGAATATTGAGTGCATCTAGATCACTGCACATAATTCTGATAATCATATTATTCCGCGACATAATTTCATCCACATAAATCATAATGAATCCACTAATGTCAAATAGACTATCAGTATAGGAATGAGACAGATATATCAAAACATGCACAAACCAAAAAGTGTTTATCACTCCTCAAAAGGATGATTCAGGGAGGGGCACTACATCCTCCCCCCCTAAAACTTGACTTACTCCTAGAAGTCGCAAGCTTAAGGTGAAGATGTAACCACACATTAATTTAAAACTTCTTTTGAACACAACCAAATTATATCCTTCCTATAGAATATTTACAAACATTATACATAATCTCCTCACTAAAGGATTAATCAATCATCAAAACATCTTAGATCAAACATTTCCTAGCTCAAGTAAGATAATGCCAATAAAAGTTTCCTTAAAAAGCTTCAATTATTCAAGGTGAATGCATTACACAAGAGGTAAAACAAGTCACAAAACTCTTACTAGTTACAATAAGCATGCTAAATCATTAAAATATCTTCAAGAGGACTTTATTTAACCACATTTACGAGATTAAAACTATAATTCCTATCTCCGAGTTAGCATCTATAAGCAAAAATCACAGTGACTCACACCATTCAAGCATGAAAACACTCCTTTAAAATATAGTTGCATGCAATTAAGAAGAAATATATACATTTTACACAATATTTTACACATAGGCACATTCTTATATTATTGAAGAAATCACGTCATACACCTATATGAGGAAATTTTTGGATAAGCTTTCTTCAAGATCAAATAAAATCAAAATAATCTCACAATTTTCAAAAATCTATATCATATGAACTCAAGGAATAACAACATTTGAATTTCCTAGTCTCTACCACACTTCCATTGCGCTACTTTGATACAAACATTTGACACATCTTTCATCCCATCAAATCATTCAAAGGCACTCTAATTCATTAATTATACATGGTATATATACATAAGCACTCATTGAAGATATGAAATCAACAGTTCCTTTTGCATTTAACTATTTTATATATTACAAACTCCTCAAATTCCACTACACTTCTATTTAACATTTCATAAAATCTAGGAAGTTATGAGTATATTTCATCTTATAAATACATTTCATTATTCAACCAATATCAACATTATCTAATTGTCCGCTAAGTCTAGTGCACTTCTCTGCGGTGTCCTCCCTTGCACACACTATTAGAGCTTCAAAATGAACATGATAGAAACAACATTGACACAGAATGATGGTCCACAATAATCAACATCTAAAATGACCACTATAGACAACAAAAGACAACAAGAGAGAGAGTCCAAAAAGGAGAAGATCATCAAGCCCAATGTTAATTCATGAGAAATTATTGGCGAAATCAATCAAGAAATAAAGTGTGACAAGTGCCACAAAATAGATGAAAGAAGAATTATAGAAGTCCAAAAATTAAATTAACTCCAACAATACTTGTACAAATCACAAAATAACTTAAGGCAAGATAACCACCACATCCAAATCCACTTCACGAGGTGACCAATATTAGTCACACCAAAGGGAGTAACCGCTACACAACACTCAAGGGTACAACACCCTGAATGTGTTAGAGAGTGTGAGCCAAACATTTGATATCATAAATTCATTTATATATTCATATTCATTTTATCATTTTATTGCAATGTAATACTTTACAAAATTTAGGCAAACATCCTTCATGAAAGAAGACATATGCAAGGAGGGAATAAAGCATCTCATACATGTACAAGGAATACACTCATAATATTATTAATTTCCAAGATATCCTCTCCATAAAATAACCACATCTACTTTATTATAATAAAATAAATATCAAAACCTCAGTCAATCACTCGATGATGTACTGTAATATTCACCATTCTTTTCATTGCATAGTGAGTAGAATACAACTGATCAGAATGTCCTAAATGATGTCCTTAAACAATTTAATCAATCACATATTCACACAAGTAAATTTACTCATAAGATATAGATCTCCTTATTTAATTTCCATACGAAATTTAATATCAAACTTCGATTACGCCTACTCCTAAAACCTATGATCATTTCTTTAACACCATTATCCAACTAGTTTATTTATATTAAACACAAAAATAGATGTCCTAGCCTTACTTGTATCTAATTTATATCCACTTCATTCAGTGTCACACAAATTCAAATACATACTAACATTATCCCATTCAAACTCATTTCCATCAGTGCTTAACTATTATTATTCATAAACTAAATATTTCTAGAATTTCATGGAAAATTGTCATTTAGGTACACATTACAACTTCATTCAATTCATTACCAATCCATCCAACTAGAATTCATTGAGCAAGTACTTTATAAAATTTAATAGGGTAAGGAGATACCACTTTTCTTTAATCTATCCATTCAATCAAGCAGAACATTTCATCAAAACCACACAACTCCTTTGTGAATCTAAAACATTTAACTTTACCAACCAAGTAAAGACATAATGTTAGACATGCAATGCATCAATTTTACTTCATTCATCGCACATACTTTAACATGATCTTTTAACCTATTAATTCTTAAAGCTTCCTACATTATTTTTGTTAGGCCCAATATGGAAAGCTATTGTACTGAGAGGGGAGGGGTGAATCGGTACTCCAAAACTTTTCTTTTGTAATAACCTTACTGTTATGCATAAACAGAATAGTGCAGTAACATAAAACAAAACTATAATCAACAGATAACATTCATACATGATTCACTCCATAACACATATATTTTGGTCACGTAGAAACTCTTGGTTAGAGAGAAAAACTGCGGTGGGGATGACACCCACAACTTCACTACTGCAATAATAAAGAGTGCTCGATTAGAGCTACATTTAGCTATTTCTGATAGCTTACCCTGTTAGGAGTATTAAGATTAGTTAGATCTACCTTACTAAATGATTTATACAACACTATATAAGTGTAGCACCTGGTTAAATGATTTACAATTTATAGACTTTGTTAGATTCTTTTACCCTGTTAAAGATTTCTCTTACAACTTCAAAATATTACAATAGAATCATTACAAATATCTGCACCTTTACATTTGAAATGCTATAGCAGATTCTATGTGATCAAAATAAGATTACCTTGCCTATAGCATACCTCGGTAACTCATAAAGTAACTCGGTAAACCCTTCTGTTTACTCTATTCCTTGATTGTTCTTTGATAACCTTCTCGGTGACCTCTGTGTCTCTGTAACAGTCATAATACTCTGTGATTTCTCATGTATCACATAAGTCTTGCTTCATACACATATGCACACACATTTCTCACATTCACATATATTTCTAACCATAAATTCATGCTGTATAAGTAGACTTCTTATGTCAGTGATCTGATTCATTACTTCGATCTTACAAACATGATTTCTCAAATAAATAACCGTGCAAAATATTTCATTGGTTAGAGGACCTCAAAATTATACAAAATCTGTATGTACAATTTCCAATGTGATAATGGTTCTGTGTGCCTCGATCTTGTAACATGTTTTCATATGTGTGTCCAGGTTCAATGAGTCTGGTAACACGTTTCACTTGGTGTATATCAACTCGGTGTATTATCTTTACTGCTCGGTAGACATGAAATAGCACTCGGTAGACAACTCGGTGTATGTTGGACTTTGTGACTGTTTTCCTTTTGTAACCGACTAGGCTGTTCATACCAACTTCTCTGTGTGTACCGACTGCATGATTTGGTAATACTAACCGACTAGAATATAGAATGACTTTGTATATGAAACTAATGGAAATTTGATAAGTAGTAACAATCTCCCCTTTTGACATTAGTTGAGATGTTTGACAAAACTACTTTCAAAGTCATTACTCAAAAATCTGTATACATCACAAAATTGACTAAACATGTAGTATATACATTAGTCATTGAAATAGTATAATCAAGTATACTCCCCTTATCAATATGCTGTACACAACTCTGTAATCACTGTTCTTTCCTCTATTCATTGCTCGATTCACTGCTCTTGGATACTCTGCATATTCTACTCATTCTCTGCTCGGTATACTCCCCCTATATACTACACTCCGGTTGTGTGAAACTTTGAATACTATACACTCTTGATGATATACTCTGATATACTCCCCCTTTTTGACAAACATCAAAATTTAGTTACCATTGGAAGGTGGCAACTGATCAAAAATGGATTTGTACTTTGTCTTGGCTTCGGTGAGAGCGACAGAGAGTGCATCCTTTACACTATCCATTAAAGAATTTTGTGCATTAATATCAGCCAATAATGAAATTAAGCCATCTAAAGTGCTTCCTTCTTGTGTAGTAGAGAGAGAAGTGGCTCGGTTTAGCTGTTCTTGAACGAAAGAAAGATGAGGAAGGAATAATGTTTGAAGTGTCATTATGTCCATCCTAATCTTGTGTTCTTCATTCCTCAGTTCCAATTGTTGAGCCATGAGCTGTTGTAGCTTAGTATAAAAATTCTGAACTGAATTGGGCTCGGGGGTCAACTTATTTGAGAGATCGGTGATCTCTTTCTCAATTGCTTCTGTTTTATTCTTAATGTCCTTAAGAAATAAAGAAAATGTGCAGAGTTTCTGAAATAATGAAAGAATGTGCTTGAGTTGAGGGGACAACTCAGCAATAAATTTGACAAGTTTTACCTTGCCAACAACAACTGATCTCTGTACTTCCTCTATCATTTTAGCAGTTAGCTCCTTGTCTTTTAGTTTTCTCAAGTATTCAGATGCATCTACTCCAGATGTCTCAATCTGATTTAGGAGTTCATCTAATTGAATATGGATGGCTGCATCGGTTGATGCTGTAGCTGAAGGTAGCATATCTGATAGTAAGGTCTTTACCTTCTGAAGTACTTTATTCTTCCTCTGTATGGCCAGTTGCTTCTCATATTCGGCCTTCGCTTTGCACAGTTCACCGAATTCATTGAGTGCTTGCCCTTTCAATTTGGAGATGTCTACATTGGGCAACACTATTGGTTTTGATAAATCAATTTTGAAACTATGGTTTTTCAACTTCTTTTCTTTACCTTTCACCGGGTGAACCACTACAATAGCTTGAGAGGCTTGAGGACCCTCGGTAGGTTGCTCGGTAGAGACAACACTTTTGTCGGTTTCTTTGGCCTCGATAGTGTCCTTCGGTGTCTCGGTGCTTGGTGTCTTAGCTGTAACATTTTTCATGCTAGAAGGTGCTTGAGAGGTTTGTTCTTGTGAAGTACCTTCTGCTGTAGACTTTTGACCTTCGGTGCCTTCACCTATAGCCTGAGGAGCTTTGGTTGTAGCAGGTTGATTGATCGGTGGGTAAGGCTGAACTTGTTCCAAAATAGATTCACTGGAGACAATTTCTACATAAGCATTGCCTTCTATCATTTCTTGTTCAGGTGCCTCTGCATCCATGATATCTTCATCTATTTGAATGGTGTCAGTAGGGTCTTGCTCAGTGACATCAGGCTCTTGGTCGGTGACATCGACTATTTCCACTGTAGATTGTTCACCAGTATTCTTTCTTCGAAAGATGGTCTTCCATTACTCTTTTGTTTCCTTCTCCACTTCTATATACAGGCCATTCATCAATTTCAAGGCCTTTTGTTTTATTGTAAATTGAGTTTGGCTATTTGTCAGATGTTCTTTTATTTCATCAACCGACATATCAGGAAAGAGATGCACCAAACTTCTTTCTCTGATTTGTTTCTCCGAGTCTAGGGCATATTGCCATCTGGTTTCAATATGTGCATATAATTCCTTAGGAATAGAATTACATACTTCTAATGGGACCACTCATAATTTGAGAAGTGTGCAAATGACAACTTCTTCAATTTGCCTCTTTTCATCAGCAGATCTAGATTCATATTTGACAAATCTAAATCCACCAAATCCACCATATTTCTTTAGATTATTACAAAAATTTTCTACACTATGTACATCTACTTTCTTGCTTTTCACAATCTAAAATTTATTTGCATCTTTAGATTCGGTATCACTCAACTCTTTTGGCAAAATGAGTCTCTGAGTAGATTTCTTGTAAGTTCTAGTTACCTTAGGAACGACAACAGTCTTTTGTTTCTTACTCGGTGATGCAACAGATACCCTTGTGTTAGGTCTCTTTGTTGGAGGGGTCGGTAGGGCCATTGAGGTATCCTATTTCTTTCTCCGCAACACTTTTCCCTTAGGCAATTTGGTGCTAAGTGTTATGGCTGCTTCTTGGGCTTCTGTCTCCTCTTCGGTGATGGCTAGAACTCCTTTGATAGGTGTGGAGGAAGACTCTTCTCCAAATTTCTCAGTTAATGCCTTAATCATCTTTGTATCTTTTCGTGTAGCCTTAGGTACTACAATGCTCATTTTTACTTTTTCTTTACTTTCTTCATAGGTTCCATACCTCAGCTCGGTAGTATGCCTTGGCAATGATAGATGGGCATCAATTTGCTGTTGTGTGATATCAAAATCAATCTCGTAACCCATAGGTGACAAATATTGAGTCCTCGGTTCCACAACATTCACATAACAGTAATCGATGTTGACCTCAAAGCATATTTCATCTTTGTATTTTTCTACCAGCTGTGGTGGAATCCGGTACTTGTTATGCATTTTCTCTTGGAACTTGCTGAAGTAATCATCCATTATATCATTAAAGTTAGCACCTAACTTCTTGATGAAGTCATTGATCTGATGGGTAATTAGTTGGTGTAGTTCCCAAACAACTTTACCGACTGTTGGAAAAAACTTCTCAAAGTAGAAAAATATACACACAAGTAGTGATCCAAATTTTAGAGTGTTTGCCATGTTGTTCTTCTTCGGCTTCCTGATTGTGTTTAGATTTTCAAACAGGTTCTTTAGCAATACTTCACACAAGTCAATTTTCATGCCTTTCTTAACAATTTTGTATGCTAAGTCCACTGCTACACAGGGTACACTATTTTCCCTTGCTGATTGGAAGAAACAGTAACCAATTACTCTAATGGAAAATTTGAGTTCAGGATTAGTAACATTGTTCAACTTTAGACCTCTGTAATCCGATTCAACTCTAGTCAAACTGATCAATTCCTTCTGTGATATCATTTTCTATGCTCGGGCATGATCATAGATAGGGTAATCGGTGATTAGATGAATGATTTCTTTAGTGATCTTAAACGGTTGCTCTTGTAGCCACATGAAATCATCATGCACTCGGCTTAGTACAAACTTGACCCACTAGGGTTTGAACACACGGGGATAGGTTAGGGCTTCAGTCAATCCCTTGATTTTGATGTGCTCATACTTGCTATCCATTTTACCATCTATGCACAATTCATCATATGCATCCTTGATCTCAACATGACCGAGTTCTTCAACATGACATTTTGTGAAGAATCTCACATCCTCGACTAACAAGACTCAATCCAGGATGAGTGAAAAAGTAGTTTTGTCATCCGGTTCAGATGCAATTTTGGGAGTCATAGAGTATTTTAGTGAGGGCTTTTCTACATTTGTGACAACAATGGGGTCTTGGATCTTAGATGCCATTTTGATTTCAGATAAAAATTGACACAGGAACCTTAGGGTTTGAGAACTTAAACAAACAACAGATGCTTCACACTCAGCAGATAACAACTTAATGAGTTCAGTAAACCAGCTTAGCAATGTGATGAGATTCGATGTAAATACCTTAGATTTTGCTTTGAAGATGGTTTGATCGCCTTGATTCGCTCTGCTCTACTTCTTGAAAACTTAGTGAATGAAAATGACTGTGAAAAACCTTTTAAGTACTCAAAAATACCTTATCGGGCTCTGTGCAAGTTAGGTCAAAGACATTAAATGTACTCGATTCACTTAACTTTCTTCTCCTTTTTGCGCTTTAACTGAGTAACCAGATTTCCTTCATATACTGACTTGACAAGCTTCTTGAATTCACCGACTTAACAGTTTTCCTCTAAAGTGCTCCAAAAGACTTTGATAGAATTTCAAACTTACTACTACATCTTAGTATGCATTTTTGAATTTAGTACATACTAAAATAGGAACTATTTAAGATTTAACCTTGTGAGAATGCAGTCCCTTTATACCTTTACCGATTAATTTGGACTGGTGTAATAACCCATCTTCATTTCCTATTTCGTGTAATAACCCACCAAAATTTATTCAACAAAAATTGAGTATTATTTTTTTTTTCATTATGTTTTATTCAATTGCATACTCTAGGCATCCATCCAATTAGGATTAGGCATTCATCCATTCGGGATGAGCTTCTAACCATACGGGTTAGGCAATTGTCCATATGGGACGTAAAATTCCATCTATCCAATACGGGATAGGCATCTACCCATACGGGGTAGGCATCCATCCAAACGAGATAGGAGATGCTCTGGCCAGAGACTTAGACTCATCGGGACCATTCGGGTCCTGATCCACTCAATAGGTACTACACTCTTCTAACAAGAATGCACCGAGGTCGCCGTCCTTAGGAGTAATTAAAAATAACACAAGCTTGAATTCTGCCTCGGAATTTGGCTTAAAGCCTCGGGAAGTCAAGGGAATCCATACGGGATTCCTTCCGAGTATGCATTGAATTAAATTGATTATCTTATTTTCCATTTAGGATTCTTACTCAACCAAGCCTAGACCCCACCCACGAACGCCTGAGTACGAGGGACAACTCTGTCCCAAGACTGCCTACATACCCGCTTCGGCATGGGATCAAGGTGTAAAGTATGTAGTTCTATTTTCTAATCTATGGTTTGATGTAAACTGATTTGTGGGTACGCAACCCTTTCTAGGGTCAGTGTCCCAGACAGTTTCTCTGCGGTTGCTACCCACGATGGTAGCACTTAAGCGAAGGCTCAAGATGGCCTATTGCTTGTGGCCTAAAAAAAAAGAAAATAACTAGATCCTAATACTTATCATGAACGTCACCCAATTGCAAAATGCCAATATCCCTTCAAAGAAAAAAAGAAATCAATTCCATGAGAGCTTTTAACTTGACCATCCCTAAGAGGGGTTTACTATGGTTTATCTCAACGGATGTGAAATTCATTTAAAAGTTATCTTATTAAATTATCGATCCAAGGGGGATTACCCGCCCCTCGGATTTTAACTTCCAAATGTCCCTTATTACTCCCCGATGATTTATAGGGACGATGCCACAGACGTCGTTGATGCAGCTTTATTAGGCGTTAAGTGCAGTAGTTCAACACGACGGCATTACCCGTAAGCGTGACCCAGAGGCACCATATATACCGAACGCTGCTAGTTTTGGTTTTCCAACTTCCTTTGTTTAGTTTTCTAACTACGAATAACAAAAATGAAAGCGTAAATAATTGAAGTAACTACTTGAAGTGTAATTTGCATAACAATGAAACTTGCATAATAGTAATTGCATGAAAGATATAATTATTCTATAAATAATTCGCATGCTATGAACCATTAATAAAAGCAATTAATCTATGAGAAATTTGCATGACGTAAGAAGATTTAACGAGTCCAAAATAATGATTAAATTTAAGCATTTGTATTAATGTAAGTTAATCTCTAAAGACCAATCAAGTGTCCCAACGATTCTTAATGGGTTGAGTAACTTAATTTTAAAAGAATATAGTCTACAATTTTAAAACTTACTAAGGGCAATTTAATTATGAACTTGCTACATATTAGCCCAATTGTTTTTTTCCTAAGTCGAAATACGATATCTTAAAGCTTACACAAAAAAAGGAATTCATTATTTCCTAAATGCCATTTCTATCAAATAATTTTTTTTTTTTAATTAAATAACAAATAGTAACTGACATAGATTATTAATTTACATATAAAAAAAAAATCCAATTTAAAATTTCAATTTACCAATTTGAAAAGGAAAAGAAACTTTTATTTAAATAACATATTTTACTTGGTAGTAAATAGGGTGCGGGGTGGGGACAACGGGTCCCATCACCCCTGCGGCCCTGCATGCGCAGGTCCGCAGAGATGAGGGGACCCACGGCCCCTCCGTACTCTGGGATGGTTACAATGTAACCATCCATGCACACTGCCGATGTCTATTTTGTGCGAAACGCCATGCGTTACGGGGGGTTTTAAGAGATTTTTCTAAAGTTTGAAATGATTTCTTCTTTTTTTGGTTATTTATATATATATATCTAAATATATATGTTCTTATATATAATATTATTATTATATTTTTTTTTTATACAGGAGTATTGCATTTTTAAATTATTGATAATCACTCAGAGCAGGGTAGATAACAGGTAAATAACAATGTTGTAGATCAAATTTTAGGGACAAAATACAATGAAGCAGTAACCAGAGAGGTTCTTCTTCTCTTTTTTTTTCCATTTCTTTTGTTTTCTACACAGGGAGATCTATTCACAGGGAAAGGAGAAAAATTGTTTGTACACACAGGGAGATCTGTTCACAGAGAAAAGAGAAAATTGTTTGTACACACAGGGAGTTCTATTTACAGAGAAAAGAGAAAATTTGCTTGTACACACAGGGAGATCTATTCACAGAAAAAAAAAGGAGATAATTTATTTGTGCACACAGGAAAAAAAAACTTTCACAAAGGGGAGATGTTAAACGTATTCCTACAGAGGATTTAGATAACCAGAAAATGAGAAATTTTAGAGAGATTGATTACAGCAAGATCCTTTCAAATACACAGTTCAGACTTTAAATCAATAACCAGAGAAAAGAATACATTTCAGACTTTAAATCAATTCAAATCTAAAACTTAATAAGATATCCCAATGATTTAATCTGGATGAATCTAATTCTTATCAAAATTTTGAAATGAATGGATCTAATTTTTTAAAAAATCTGAAAACAATGAATCTAATTTTCATCAAATGACTCTATTCTCCTAAACCATTTAATCTACTTCTTATCAAAACTGAAACTAATTTCTTATCAAAATCTGAATCTCATTCTCATCAAATGATTCTAATTTCCTAAATAATTTAATCAAATCTAATCTACAACAAGAATAAGATGCACGAAACTAAGTTTGGAAGAACCTGGGTGCTTGAAAATGGTGTAGAGTCTTCCTTGATCCTCCAAATTTGAAGAGAAGTCCTCCCAACAAAATCTTAGCTGAAATGAAAATTGACTACAAAGGAAAATTTTACTTGCAAAATTTCTTATGGAATAGCCAACCACTCCTTTTGAAACTTGTACCTCTTTTATAAAAGAAATTTCAAATTCCCACTACCTAATTATTAATTGAAAAAAAAAGAGATTCTCTCCCAATTTGGCCTCCATGCAAATTGATTAGGCTTAGTGGGAGGAGTTACATGCAAGGTGGTGGAGAAGTCTCTAGTAGCTTCTTATTCCTCCTACAACATGTGCCTTAATTTGAGTGAGGGAAATTAAATAACCAATTAAAAATATATATATATTTTCCATGTGTGTGTGTGGTTTATTATTTTTATTCCCTTACAATATTCATTCAATAGTTTATCCAAGGAAATATAATAGAGTTTTGTATTTAAATAAAAAAGGTGATAAAGGAGGGTTGTGACATCCTCCCCCCCTTAATCTGTGCATCGTCCCGATGCACTTATTAAATGCATTCAAAAGAGTTTATAGTTCATGTTCAAAACAAAAAAGGAAACATCTGGTGCATCTCCTTAGTATCCTCCCACGTGGCATTCTTTTCGTCATACTGGTCCCATTGCACTTTGCACTGATCAACCTCTCTGTTGCGCAACTGGCATTGGCGCCTCTCCAAGATTCTGAATGGCTCTATCATTATTCCCCCCATTTCTTGGACCTGTAAAGCATCCCAATTCAAAATGTGTTTCTCATCAGGTACATACTTTTTAAGAAGAGATACATGGAAGACATCATGGATTCGGCTCAATTGGGGAGGTAAGGCCAACCGATAAGCAACTGGATTAATTCTTCCCAATATTTCAAAAGGTCCGACATAACGAGGTGCAAGCTTAGTCTTTTTCCCAAATCTTATGGAACTCTTGTGTGGCCTAACCCTTAGGAAGACTTTCTCTCCTACTTCAAACTCCCTTGGTGTTCTGTTTTTGTCTGCATAACTTTTCTGCCTATCCGAGGCTTCCTTCAATCTTTGCCTAATTTCCTTAGTTTTCCTTTCCATTTCTTTCAACATATCTGGTCCAATAATCACTCTATCTTCAAGACTATCCCAACTCAAGGGTGTTCGACATGGTCTACCATACAAAGCTTCAAAAGGTGCCATTCCCAAAGATGTTTGATATGTATTATTGTAGGCAAACTCTACCAAAGGTAGGTACTCTTCCCATTTCCTCTGTTGGTCCATGCAGTACATGCGAAGCAGGTCTTCCATAATCTGATTTGTCCTTTCTCTCTGACCATCGGTTTCCGGATGGTATGCGGTGCTAAAATTTAGTTGAGTTCCTAGAGCTGATTGAAGAGTGGTCCAAAACCTGGAAGTGAATCTTGCATCTCTGTCTGATATGATTTTCTCTGGTATTCCATGCAACCTAACTATCTCCTTAACGAGGTGTCTAGCCAAGGTGGGTGCATCATCCGTCAGATTTCCTGGTATAAAGTGTGCCACCTTAGTGAGTTTGTCAATTACCACCATTATTGCATCATGCCTAGAAGGTGACATGGGTAACCCTTGTACAAAATCCATGCTAATAACTTGCCACTTATGTTGAGGTACATCATGCAATTGTAACAATCCAGCTGGGTGTCTATGTTCTGCCTTTACTCTTTGACACTCCAAACATTTAGCTACATACTTGACAATATCGCTCTTCAACCCTTGCCAAAAGTATAATTTCTTTAGATCTGCATAAAGTTTGTTAACTCCTGGGTGGCCTGAATAAGGGGCATTGTGAGCCTCCGACAAGACTACTTCCCTTAAATTCCCTGAATTAGGAATACAAATTCTGTTATTGTATCTGAGCAACCCATCTTCATCTAATGTATACCCTTCGACCTTAGGATCGGTCGGGTTGTGTCTTATAGTTAATTTGACTTGCTCATACCATGGGTCATGTCCTTGTTCATCCATTACTTGCCTTTTGAAAGAGGTTTTGAAGGTTGCTATAGTCATCAAGTGTCTCCTCCTACTTAAGGCATCTGCCACCCTATTTTCTTTTCCCTTAATATATTCAATTTCAAAATCATATTCACTTAGAAACTCTAACCACCTTCTTTGTCTGGCATTTAAGTGAGGTTGGGTAAAGATGTATTTTAGTCCTTGGTTGTCCGACTTAAGCTCAAAGGGCTTCCCTAGTAAGAAGTGTCTCCACTTTTGCAGGGCATGCACAATTGCTGCCAACTCTAAGTCGTGGGGTGCATAATTGACTTCATGAGTCTTTAGCTTCCTAGATTCGTAAGCCACTACCCCTTCATCTTGGACAAATACTCCTCCTAACCCTTCAATAGAAGCATCTGTTATGACTGTGAAGTGTCCATTTGGATCTGGTACCTTTAGAATGGGTGCTGAAGTTAGTTTTCCCTTTAAGATTTGAAATGCCTTATCACTTTGCTCGGTCCATACAAACCTTTTTCCCTTCCTTTGCAACGAGGTGATGGGGTTTGCTATCTTAGAGAATCCTTCCACAAACCTCCTATAGTAACCTGCTAGCCCCATAAAGCTTCTTACCTCTGAAACATTCTTAGGAATTGGCCATTCTACTACCGCCTTTATTTTATCTGGGTCGACTGCTATTCCTTCCTTTGATATTATATGCCCAAGATAGTGAATCTTTTCCTCAAAGAAGGCACATTTGGACAATTTTCCATATAACTTATGTTCTCTCAATCTTTGCAAAACAATTTGTAGGTGCACTAAATGTTCCTCTTCATTTCTAGAGTAAATCAATATGTCATCCAAAAATACCAAAACAAACTTATCCAAGTAGTCATGGAATACACTATTCATTAGGTTCATGAATGCCGCTGGGGCATTAGTTACACCAAAAGGAACTACTGTGAATTCGTAATGTCCATACCTCGTCCTGAAAGCTGTCTTCGGAATGTCTTCTTCCTTAATTCTGAGTTGATGATACCCTGACCGAAGATCTATCTTTGAGAAAACTGCCGCTCCTTTCATTTGGTCAAAAAGGTCCTCTATGCGAGGTAAGGGATACCTATTCTTTATGGTGACTTTGTTCAACATCCTATAGTCGATGCATAGCCTTAAGGTTCCATCCTTCTTCTTAACAAATAAAACTGGCGCTCCCCATGGTGATACACTTGGCCTTATTAATCTCTTAGCTAAGAGTTCCTCTAATTGCATTTTGAGCTCTTGTAATTCGGCTGTGTTCATCCGGTAAGGTGCCTTTGATACCGGTTCAGCTCCTGGGAGTACTTCGATAGAAAAGTCAAACTTTCTCTTAGGGGGTAAACCGGGTAGTTCTTCTAGAAAAACATCCTTAAACTCCTTTAAGAAAGGGGTATTTTCAAATGTTGGTGTATTTTCCTCCTTTCCTTCATCAATTTCAACAATAAAGATTTGTCCCCCTCTCCTCCTTTCCTTCTTTAATTGCATTGCTGAGATAGTTTCTATATTGATGGGTTTAAACTTTCCTTGGATTTTGACCCTTTTCCCCCCATCATCCAAACATTCAACAACTTTGCTATAACAATCTACATTAGCTTGATGGTCTGCTAACCAACTCATTCCCATAATTACATCATATAATCCTAAGGGTGCCACATAGAGATCTACCCTTGTTTCGAACTCAGGGAATTGTACCCTTGCCCTCGGTAAACACTTAGTTACTTCCCTAGTTGCCTTATCCCCATATTGAACCGTCCATGATGACTCCATTTGATTAACTTTTAATGCATATTTGTTCACTAATTCAGGTGAGATGAAACATTTAGATGATCCAGTGTCAATTAGAATTGATATTGGTTGTTCAAATAGTGTACCTGTAGTTTCCACGGGAACATTCTGGTATCTTCTTCTTTGGTTCCTAACCGCTACATGAATCCTCTGTTGGGGCCCTTGTTGGGGTTGATTGGCCCTAATTTGTCCTTGCATCCTGGGGCACTCTCTAGCAAAATGATTTTCCCCGCACATAAAGCATCCGCCTGGAGGACCTCTCCTACCTTGATTTCTAGGGGGATCATTCCTTGTTTCATTTCCCCTAGGTGGATAAGTTATCCTGTTCTGCTGGTCATTCCTGTTATAGTTGCCCCTGTTATTATTGCCCCTGTTATTATTGCCCCTGGTATTATCATTTCCATTCCTCTGATATTGATTAGGTGGTGGTCTCCTTTCGGAAGAGTTATTCCTTTGACCCTTGTTGAAATTAGTGTTTCCATTGAATTCTTGCTTCCTTTTAAATGAGTGGTTCCCATTATAGTTCCGTCCTGCTAGTGTTTGAATCTTCCTCTCTTGCCTTAGGGACTTTTCAAGTACTTCATTCATATTTCTGGGTCCATGCATATCAACCTCTGCCCCTATGTTGGTATTCAGCCCCAAAATGAATTTCCTTGCTTGGCCTTCTTCATCCTTTTGGTACATAGGCACATATTTAAGCAACTTGGCAAACTTATCCCAATATTGTTGAACGGATAGGGGCCCTTGACGTAGATTATGGAATTCTGTCACTTTCTCATCAAAGAACAATTGAGGGAGCCACCTATCTCGAAAATGGTGAACAAATTGATCCCATGTGATCGTATCCCTGTTATACCCATTTTGTTCCTTGGTATTGGTCCACCAACTAGCCGCCTCCCCTGTGAGTTGATAGGAGCCCCATAAATCCTTAGTTGTTTCGCTAAAATCTCTTAGCTCAAAATATTTTTCCATTTCATTTAGCCAATTCTCAGCCCCTTCACCAATCTGCCTCCCATCGAACTTAGGAGGGGTGATTTTCTTTAAATCCTTGGAGAGTTCCAATATGTTATTTTCCTTTCCATTACCCATCACATTTCCTTGGTTGCTACCAGGGTTTCCATTCTCAGTACCACTTTTGTTCTCATAGTCATTCTGCCTTTCCCTAAGGTCCTGCAGTGATTGTTCCAAGAAGTTGATTTTATCTCTTTGTTCAGTTAGAAGGTCGATTATAGCTTGGACCCCATCTCCGTTATTCCCTGGGTTGTGTCGAACCTCTTCATGATCTTCCCCATGGTTTCCTTCATGGTTTTCCTCATGGTTTTCCTCATGGCTTACCTCCCTTTGACTCCTAGTATGTCTTCCATTACCCCTTCCTCTTCCTCTTCCTCTTCCTCTTCCTCTTCCTCTTCCTCTTCCTCTTCCTCTTGCCATTCTAGGTTTTACCTGAAAGTTAAATTATGTAGTTAGTTTTTTTTTGTGTAGAATAAAATTTAATTTCTATTATTGTAAAACATTCCCTTAGTTGAATAAATTGAAGTGAGCACAAGGCCTAGATTTGAACCTTTGCTCTGATACCACATGTAATAACCCATCTTCATTTCCTATTTCGTGTAATAACCCACCAAAATTGATTCAACAAAAATTGAGTATTATTTTTTTTTTTCATTATGTTTTATTCAATTGCATACTCTGGGCATCCATCCAATTAGGATTAGGCATTCATCCATTCGGGATGAGCTTCTAACCATACGGGTTAGGCAATTGTCCATATGGGACGTAAAATTCCATCTATCCAATACGGGATAGGCATCTACCCATACGGGGTAGGCATCCATCCAAACGGGATAGGAGATGCTCTGGCCAGAGACTTAGACTCATCGGGACCATTCGGGTCCTGAGCCACTCACTAAGTACTACCCTCTTCTAACAAGAATGCACCAAGGTCGCCGTCCTTAGGAGTAATTAAAAATAACACAAGCTTGAATTCCGCCTCGGAATTTGGCTTAAAGCCTCAGGAAGTCAAGCGAATCCATACGGGATTCCTTCTGAGTATGCATTGAATTAAATTGATTATCTTATTTTCCATTTAGGATTCTTACTCAACCAAGCCTAGACCCCACCCACGAACGCCTGAGTACGAGGGACAACTCCGTCCCAAGACTGCCTACATACCCGCTTCGGCACGGGATCAAGGTGTAAAGTATGTAGTTCTATTTTCTAATCTATGGTTTGATGTAAACTGATTTGTGGGTACGCAACCCTTTCTAGGGTCAGTGTCCCAGACAGTTTCTCTGCGGTTGCTACCCACGATGGTAGCACTTAAGCGAAGGCTCAAGATGGCCTATTGCTTGTGGCCTAAAAAAAAAGAAAATAACTAGATCCTAATACTTATCATGAACGTCACCCAATTGCAAAATGCCAATATCCCTTCAAAGAAAAAAAGAAATCAATTCCATGAGAGCTTTTAACTTGACCATCCCTAAGAGGGGTTTACTATGGTTTATCTCAACGGATGTGAAATTCATTTAAAAGTTATCTTATTAAATTATCGATCCAAGGGGGATTACCCGCCCCTCGGATTTTAACTTCCAAATGTCCCTTATTACTCCCCGACGATTTATAGGGACGATGCCACAGACGTCGTTGATGCAGCTTTATTAGGCGTTAAGTGCAGTAGTTCAACACGACGACATTACCCGTAAGCGTGACCCAGAGGCACCATATATACCGAACACTGCTAGTTTTGGTTTTCCAACTTCCTTTGTTTAGTTTTCTAACTACGAATAACAAAAATGAAAGCGTAAATAATTGAAGTAACTACTTGAAGTGTAATTTGCATAACAATGAAACTTGCATAATAGTAATTGCATGAAAGATATAATTATTCTATAAATAATTCGCATGCTATGAACCATTAATAAAAGCAATTAATCTATGAGAAATTTGCATGACGTAAGAAGATTTAACGAGTCCAAAATAACGATTAAATTTAAGCATTTGTATTAATGTAAGTTAATCTCTAAAGACCAATCAAGTGTCCCAACGATTCTTAATGGGTTGAGTAACTTAATTTTAAAAGAATATAGTCTACAATTTTAAAACTTACTAAGGGCAATTTAAATATGAACTTGCTACATATTAGCCCAATTTTTTTTTTCCTAAGTCGAAATACGATATCTTAAAGCTTACACAAAAAAAGGAATTCATTATTTCCTAAATGCCATTTCTATCAAATAATTTTTTTTTTTTAATTAAATAACAAATAGTAACTGACATAGATTATTAATTTACATATAAAAAAAAAAATCCAATTTAAAATTTCAATTTACCAATTTGAAAAGGAAAAGAAACTTTTATTTAAATAACATATTTTACTTGGTAGTAAATAGGGTGCGGGGTGGGGACCACGAGTCCCATCACCCCTGCGGCCCTGCATGCGCAGGTCCGCAGAGATGAGGGGACCCACGGGCCCCTCCGTACTCTGCGACGGTCACAATGTAACCGTCCATGCACACTGCCGACGTCTATTTTGTGCGAAACACCATGCGTTATGGGGGGTTTTAAGAGATTTTTCTAAAGTTTGAAATGGTTTCTTCTTTTTTTGGTTATTTATATATATATATCTAAATATATATGTTCTTATATATAATATTATTATTATATTTTTTTTTTTATACAGGAGTATTGCATTTTTAAATTATTGATAATCACTCAGAGCAGGGTAGATAACAGGTAAATAACAATGTTGTAGATCAAATTTCAGGGACAAAATACAATGAAGCAGTAACCAGAGAGGTTCTTCTTCTCTTTTTTTTTCCATTTCTTTTGTTTTCTACATAGGGAGATCTATTCACAGGGAAAGGAGAAAATTTGTTTGTACACACAGGGAGATCTGTTCACAGAGAAAAGAGAAAATTGTTTGTACACACAGGGAGTTCTATTTACAGAGAAAAGAGAAAATTTGCTTGTACACACAGGGAGATCTATTCACAGAAAAAAAAATGAGATAATTTATTTGTGCACACAGGAAAAAAAAACTTTCACAAAGGGGAGATGTTAAACGTATTCCTACAGAGGATTTAGATAACCAGAAAATGAGAAATTTTAGAGAGATTGATTACAGCAAGATCCTTTCAAATACACAGTTCAGACTTTAAATCAATAACCAGAGAAAAGAATACATTTCAGACTTTAAATCAATTCAAATCTAAAACTTAATAAGATATCCCAATGATTTAATCTGGATGAATCTAATTCTTATCAAAATTTTGAAATGAATGGATCTAATTTTTTAAAAAATCTGAAAACAATGAATCTAATTTTCATCAAATGACTCTATTCTCCTAAACCATTTAATCTACTTCTTATCAAAACTGAAACTAATTTCTTATCAAAATCTGAATCTCATTCTCATCAAATGATTCTAATTTCCTAAATAATTTAATCAAATCTAATCTACAACAAGAATAAGATGCACGAAACTAAGTTTGGAAGAACCTGGGTGCTTGAAAATGGTGTAGAGTCTTCCTTGATCCTCCAAATTTGAAGAGAAGTCCTCCCAACAAAATCTTAGCTGAAATGAAAATTGACTACAAAGGAAAATTTTACTTGCAGAATTTCTTATGGAATAGCCAACCACTCCTTTTGAAACTTGTACCTCTTTTATAAAAGAAATTTCAAATTCCCACTACCTCATTATTAATTGAAAAAAAAAAGATTCTCTCCCAATTTGGCCTCCATGCAAATTGATTAGGCTTAGTGGGAGGAGTTACATACAAGGTGGTGGAGAAGTCTCTAGAAGCTTCTTATTCCTCCTACAACATGTGCCTTAATTTGAGTGAGGGAAATTAAATAACCAATTAAAAATATATATATATTTTCCATGTGTGTGTGTGGTTTATTATTTTTATTCCCTTACAATATTCATTCAATAGTTTATCCAAGGAAATATAATAGAGTTTTGTATTTAAATCAAAAAGGTGATAAAGGAGGGTTGTGACAAGTGGGAGCACCTAACTCGGTAGGTAAGGTGCTTTCATCAGACATAATTTCTTTCTTTCTCCAAATCATCTTTAATTTCTCTTTTATTTCCATAGTGTCTTCTCTAGGTTGATCTCTGCAATCTCCAGCCAAGTGTCCAACTTTGTGATAATGAAAACATGCCATACCAGGATTTCTCCATGATCTTCGGTTATTCATTCCAAACTTTATAAAATAGTTGGCACTTATATGTCCATATCTTCCACAACATTCACACCATATCCTTGTATTGTAATCCCATGGTACTGTAGAATATTGTCGGTAAGGATCTGTGTGAGTTCGGTAACCTCTAGTATTTTCTCGGTGTGCAGACCACATGTGGTTCTTTTGCTTAAACCAACACTTCTCGGTACTATATCCATATCTATTGCAGTTTTTACAAAACCCTTTGAATTTTGCCTTCTGATAGTTGTTAACAGACTTTGTTCTACATTGATTAGGTATGTGACCATATTTATTGCAATTATAACAATATCCATTGGACTTAGAGATATTTGGTTGCTTACCTTTTCTGATTTGACACATGTTGGCAGTATGACCTTGATTTCCACAGTAGTAGCAAATAGGCTTCTTCCTTTTGATGTTATTCCTTTTTCCAGCTTGTTTTGATGATTCTCCTCTCTCGGTAGTGCAGATTCCCTTCTTGATAGATTCTTTTCCTCTGTAACTGAGTCCTCCTTCTTTGTAGGGTTGTCTTGTGTTCATTTGCTCATCCAACATCTTTGATGCTTCATAACTCTTCTTCAATGTTTCCTTGGATTTCTTCTTTGTTTCAAGTTCATTTCTCAACCTTGATACTTCAAGTTTCAATGCTTGATTCTCATCATCTTTCAGATTTGCTTCATGATGTGTATAACCTAGTTGATTTGTCAGATTTTGTTGAATACTAGTTAACCTTATGATTTCATCATTCTTATCAGATACTAAGACTTCAAGTTGTTGTTTCTCTCTTTGTAGATCTCTTGCTTTATCCTCGGCTATTCTTAAGGCATCTAGATTTTCAGTCATCTGTGTGCTGAAATGTTCATGTTCCCTTTTCATTGCTTTTAGTTGATTAGCCAATGTTTTGTTTTTTTCTTTCAATATTCCAATCATTTCTTCAGTCTCTTCAGAAATACTGTTGTCAGATGATGTCTCAATTTCTTCCACTAACTCTTGAGAATCCTGCAAGTCATCAGATAATCTTCTCCTTACTTTCAGAGATTTTTGCATTTGCCTTTGCATGTCTGCAATCACTTGATTTGCATTATCCAGCTCTTCTTGTAGATACACAATCCTCCGAGATTGTTTATAGCCTTCCATTGATAAGATATTTCTCTTTAGGTAGTTAAACCCTTTTCCAAGATTTAAGCTCTGATACCAATTGTTAGGCCCAATATGGAAAGCTAATGTACTAAGAGGGGAGGGGTGAATCAGTACTACAAAACTTTTCTTTTGTAATAACCTTACTGTTATGCATAAACAGAATAGTGCAGTAACATAAAACAAAACTATAATCAAAAGATAACATTCATACATGATTCACTCCATAACACATATATTTTGGTCACGCAAAAACTCTTGGTTAGAGAGAAAAACTACGGCGGGGATGGCACCCACAACTTCACTATTGCAATAATAAAGAGTGCTCAGTTAGAGCTACATTTAGCTATTTCTGATAGCTTACCCTGTTAGGAGTATTAAGATCAGTTAGATCTACCTTACTAAAGGATTTATACAACACTATATAAGTGTAGCACCTGGTTAAAGGATTTACAATTTATAGACTTGGTTAGAGTCTTTTACCCTGTTAAAGGTTTCTCTTACAACTTCAAAATATTACAATAGAATCATTACAAATATCTGCACCTTTACATTTGAAATGCTGTAGTAGATTCTATGTGCTCAAAATAAGATTACCTTGCCTATAGCATACCTCGGTAACTCATAAAGTAACTCGGTAAACCCTTCTGTTTACTCTGTTCCTCGACTATTCTCTGTAACAGTCATAATACTTTGTGATTTCTCATGTATCACATAATTCTTGCTTCATACACATATGCACACACATTTCTCACATTCACATATATTTCTAACCCTAAATTCATGCTATATAAGTAGACTTCTTATGTCGGTGATCTGATTCATTGCTTCGATCTTACAAACATGATTTCTCAAATAAATAACCATGCAAAATATTTCATTGGTTAGAGGACCTCAAAATTATAAAAAATCTGTATGTGCAATTTCCAATGTGATAATGGTTCTGTGTGCCTCGATCTTGTAACACATTTTCATATGTGTGTCCAGGTTCAATGAATCTGGTAACATGTTTCACTTAGTGTATATCAACTCGGTGTATTATCTTTACTGCTCGGTAGACATGAAATAACACTCGGTAGACAACTCGGTGTATACTGGACTTTGTGACTGTTTTCCTTCTGTAACCGACTAGGCTGTTCATACCGACTTCTCTGTGTGTACCGACTACATGATTCGGTAATACTTATCGACTAGAATATAGAATGACTTTGTATATGAAACTAATGGCAATTTGATAAGTAGTAACAATCTTTGCAAGAGATATCCTACCTATTAAATAAAAATCATGGATGCAATACATAAATTTTGATCTTCAATGCAAATTTATTCCATTCAAACTTTCCTTTTTAAATATATTGAAATATCACATTCATCAATGATTTTTCAATGCTTCTATTTAATATCAATAAAATCCTAAGCACTTTGAATATTATACCCAAATAGAGAGAAGAGGAAGGAAGAGAATTTCCAAACAATCAATATATGCACACAAGAATTATGCATGAACAAATTTGAATTTCCTAGACATGCCACATTTATCGTACCATGTACCTACTTACATCATTTTCTAAGATATGCAAATTCAACCTCCCATGAGGTCTCCTAACTTTACAAATATAACTAGAAATCTCAAGTCCTTATTGAAAGATATGATTTACTCAAACAATATTTTCTGAAATATAGAATCATACATATATTAAACACCCAATAGTTCTATTTGGTATCCATGCTTCACTAGTTAACTTCCTTACATTTTACATAGGAGAATAAATGAAAAAAAGAAGGGCATCATTAAGATGCTATTTATTTATATATAAGTGCATGCCATTCAATTTGTTCAATTTCACATCTTGATCTACACTAAATCAATCTTATATGCATAATACAAACACTTCATCTTACTATTGATAAGAAAATTAATGTAACAAACTAATCCTATATACATAACATTAGTTAAGAGAACACACACAATTTTCTCTCATTCTGTAGCATAATCATTTATATATGGAAAATGACCTCTAATATTCAGGTAAGCACTAGAAATTAGAAAGCAAGCAAGACCGCATAGAATCATATAGACGTCATTCGCATCTAGGAGACATGCATAAGAAATGAATACATATATTGCACACAATTATGATTTCTAGAAAGGATTATGGAGAAAACACACAACATAGACATATAAGATCTCCAAGGTTCCAATGACATTTTGCAACACAAATCTCAAAGAACAAATCAAGTCAAAGAGAACATTATAGCACACCACACAATACTAAGAGAAACAACCTTAACCAGAGATCCCAGTGTTTGCAAGACGGGCTCTGATAGTAGATGTAATGCCCACCAAAATACCCTAGAGAAAATAACTAATGTAACTAATAGATAGAGATTTTTTTTTAAACATTCACTAATGCCACACATAATGCTACAAGTACTCATATGCATTAGTCATAATGTTACATGAATGCATAAACATCTTAAACATAATCATATTCTTAACAACATAATACACAAGCGGAAATAACAGTACACCAACTATCCATCCCTAGGGTACCTCAACACCATTACTTAACTAACAATAACACATGAGCACATCCATAATCATGATACCCTTAACATCTATTACATTTAGTTCCTAATCAATTACTTTCTTCCTAACATGAGTATTATGAACCATCAATGCAAATCCTACATATTCCAATTAACTCTTGAATTAATTTTAAAGCTCCAAACCAAATGTTCCTATTTCCCTTTTCTAAAGCATCTAACATGATATCATCTTTTTAATGCAAACATCATATAAAGTTAACCTAATTATTTTCCTTTAAGTTAACCATACGTACCTACAAATCACTCATGCATATTCATACTCGAGAGGAAATCAATATTAATAACATCTACCATAATGATAATATGTTCATTTAACATTCTCTTTACATCCATAGATACACATAAGATAATCTAATAACGTTACTCATTCATTAAATTGTTTCCTTCCAATCCCAAATTACATACATAATGAATATACAATTACAACATAAGAGTTACAATGATTACAACAATCATAACCTACTACATTACATCATGATCACAACCTAATACTAGTCCTATCACACATGATTACAAGATATATAAACACGATACATAGTCTCTTTACAATTACATCTTTCCTCATGACATAAGATACATAATTACAATCTCAATTACATAGAATAAGTTCCAAGATTCTATCCACGTGAAGAGAAGATAAAAAACCACATCCATGCACACTAGCTTCTAATGTAGAACATCCCAATGGAAGAAGGCATCAAACCACTCGACCATGTAGAACCAATAAGGAATCACCCCCCATGCTAGGAGATGACACAAGGTTCCAACTAACACTCTAGACCTAGGCTAACAACTAACAACCAAGGGACTCAACATGACATCCACAAATGATAAACAACCAAGTAGCAATAAACCAAATCACATCACGAGGCTAATAATAAATCAATAAACTCCTAGAGGCATACCAAAAATCAAGGCATAAGGATCATGGACGCATGTAGGGAGAGAGTGTCATCACATGCTAGCCTCATGTGGAATCTGTCTCAACCTTGGAGGCAAACAAGCGAGATTGGCTTACTGCTCCAATGGTCTTCCCAACCATAGATCCCAAAACCATCTCCCTGGGACCCGCCATTGGGGCATACAACTCAAAATGATTATCTTGATTAAGTGAATCCTAATTTACCAACCCACTAATCAATTTATTAAAGTTATCACTTGCAATTAGAAAGGGAAACTCTTCATGTGCTTCCATCCAGTCTAGACCCCCTCCTAGAGGTCTATTGCTCATGACCCTGGTCCTACACATGCAAGAGCCCACTCTACCTAACCATGAACCAAGACCTTAGGATGAAACATAAACCACATCAACATTATAATAACACCATGAAGGCTCCAATGCAATAAATCCATAGTCACAATATCACGAATACAAATCTGAAGCACTACAATGAACTATAATGCCAACATGCCAAAAAAAGAGCCTCCACCATCAAAAGTATAACAATAAGCACGAGTAAGACATATACCATCTTACTAAGAAATATGCAAGTACAATCCTCAATAGTGAGGCACATCGATCCCACTGGAGCTCATATACAATCTACCTCATCAACAAGGCATTCTCCTTCTTGCTGGAGCTAATCAACATATATGCACAAACCTCAATGATAAGGCACAACCATCTTGCCGGAGCACAAATCAAAAATAAAATGAATGGTTCTGAACCATAAACATCTTATAGAAAACTCAAGACAATCACAAAAATCCTTTGGTACAAACCAAAATCCAAAAAAATGCATCATAGACTGACAAATGATCAAAGACCCATATATAGAGTAGTTTAGCACATCCACCAATTAGATTAGCGCATCTGCAGAACATAGTAGTGCATTCACATAACATAACAACACATCTATGGCGCATTGGCCTAATATAATAGTGCATCTATGGCAGGGACTAAGAACTTTGAAAAATGGAAATGAAGACTCCCAATTGACTCAAAAGATTCATTAAGGCATAAATTATGACTCAAAACCAATCCAGGAGAGACACAATAATGAATATATCGCAAGGAACAAGTAAGAATCTCAACAATCAGTCAAAGTAAGGACATAAGATTTATTCCCAAATGCCACAAGAACTCACGACAACACCCACCGCAATAAATACAAAATATATAAATATTTAATTCCCTAATATTAATACATATATTTCATTATTAATAACCTTTCTTCAATTATGTTTCCCACTCTCCCACAGACAATCTTTTAGTAGACACGAAGAAAACAACTCTTTTTAAAAATCAAAATACAACAATGGAAAAAGATCTCCAACTTGGAAGTAGAGTGATGGTAATTAAACCATAGAAGAGAAAAAATCTAGACCATCAAGCTTTCCAAAATCCAATCCAACCAAGCAATTCCAAGTCCGAGAAATTCGAAAATCCAAAAGTTGTAGAAAAATTATCCAGAAGCACACCCACACAAATGCTTAAAAGCCCAATAAATAAAATCTCATTCAAAAACTATAGAAGAATCCCATGTAGTACCCAAGCTTTTGGGCAAAAACATAACAACATTTTTTTTGAAAACGCTTAAATACTTGTGACTTACGTAATGTTTAGAAGTGGTTGTTCTCTAAGTTCCACTAGTTTGATAACTTAAGTTTCAACTTAATGAGATTTATAATGCAAGCGATTAAATATTTATTTAATTCTTAACTAAAGGGAAACTTTAGAACTTCTCCCAAGTCCATAAACAATTTATTAATTAAATAATTTAAATTTTAACCAAGTGTTGAAAACCATTCAATTCACCTTAATTATAGTTACTAATAAATTTTATTTCAATTTCTTATAATTTACTAATGATTCCCATTGCTATTTAAAGATGATTAAAATATTCTGATAATGACATTACAACTTTATTGTTAATTAAATCGCCCAATAGAATTCTTCAATTTCAACTATATTAACATTAATATAATTTCCTTATATTATTTAAAGTTTTCTATAACCTACTATATTAATAATAATACAAATGCATTATATTAATATTAATTAATTGAACAAATGTATTTATAAGTCCAAAATGTCATTATAATATTTAAATCATTAATATTACTTCCCTTTTGGACTACTATAAAATCCATGAATAAAAAGGCCATTTGTTTGTTAATTAACAATGACTTCCTACTATATTTTCATTTGTATTAAAATGCCCAATTAAATCTCCCTTAATGAAAATTTGGGGAATCTTCCCCCCCCCAAAAAAAAAACTTTCTTTTGAAAATTACTCTCTTCTGTTTTAAAAAAAGTTGACCTAATCTAATAATATTTTAAAATTCCCCTTTTAGGGTTTCTCAACCCACATGGGTTATTTTTTTATCTCCTTATATTTTCTTTTTAAAATTTCTAAACCCTAAGTCGGAATAGGGTTCACCATGATACATTTTCATGGTGGATTTTGTTTTGTTTGTGTAGGGCCTTTAGGTTTCCATGGCGGCTGACCTATGTTTACAGGTACCGACGGAGAGAAGCGACGATGATAGAGAGTTTATGGTGGATGATGGAGAGTTCATGACGGACGACAGAGGCAGGAGTGTGGGGAGGTGGACTGCCGTGGCGGCCATTGCCCACAGCGCAGGGCTTGCCCTTGCGGCTGCCCCCCCTCCCCATAACCATGGATCCTCAGCCCCGTGACTATGGGGTGGCCTCCCCACAGTCACAGGGGTAAACCCCTACGGCTGTGGGTGGCCACGACCCCCACAGTTCGCGACCCTCCCAACCTCATGCCTTTGCCTATTTGTTTTTTTGTTAAATTTTTTTAAAACAAAAATGAAATGTTGTTTATACGGTTTTTATTTTTATTTATATATATATATATATATGTTTGAAATATGAAGTTTATTAGGATGTCAAATATCATCAGGGTATTAAATTTCCAAGTGCAGGGTTAAATGATGTTTCATTTTTATTCATATGTATATTTGTATATATATATAAACACAAAAAACATTTCTATCTGCACAATATATGTTTTATAAAATGAAGTTACATTTTGTTTATCTACAATCTGATTTTTTTAAAAAAAAAAAAACATTTCCAATTTACTATTTTGAAGATTTTAAAATATTGTATATATATATAACAAATTTCTATAGTGAAATGTAAATCTCTTCTTTCTGATTTAAACCTTTCCTTTAAACTGATTTATTTGTTATAGGTTGGAAATATACAAATGTTGTTAATATACGTATACTTTCAAATTTAATAAATTCAAGTCTCATGAGGAAGAATGAAATACTAATCTATTGTTTAAATCTGCACTCTTAGATTAACTAATATTAGAATTAAAATCTTATTAATAGAAATATATTGAATCTAAATCATTTTCCTTTTCCTTTTTCCTTTTCTCTTTGTAAGAATAAATCTACAACTATTTTTGCAGAATAATAAATTATTCAATTCTTTATTTCTTTTCCTCAATAAGCTATTACAACTGAAAATAGAATTACATCTTTTAGTCCTTTTTCATGATAATGAATAAACTAAATATAGGAAGTAATACATTTTTTTTGAATATATTGAATACAAAGATTACATTGTCTTTTTCCTTCTTAAAACTTTTTCAAAAATACAACTGTGTAGGGGAAAAAGCGAGACTAGGCTAACATACCCTAATCCTACCTTTTGACACACATTATGGAATACGAAAGAGCCTAGAGGTATCACACAATTGGCTACTTCTTTTTGTGGAAGAGAGATCCATGGGCTACCTATTAGGGTTTCTATTCCTTTGTTGTAATTGAAAGATAAAATGATGCAAGTTCAACTCCTAACCCCAAAGTGCAAGTATGAACTACTAACAAGATTGCAGAATTGAAACTAAACAATGGAAAGCTGTAAACACAAGGACAAGACAAGAATGAAAATGCGTACCCGGAGTTAAAATCTGAGTGAAAATGTTCGGGATGAGGGCGCAGGCGCCACTGTCCTGATTCTGCCCCTGAAACTGCTCCTGAAACTGCTGTTTTGCAACCTGAAAAGCTGTCTGAAACTTGTTGTCTGACAGAAGGACCAGGGCACCCAGCGCCCCTGTCCTGGCAGGACCAGGGTGCCCCACGCCCCTGTCCTGGTCTTTTGTCCTGAAATTCAGTGTGTAGCTCAGTTTCTGTCTGCAACCGTCGGATCTGCAATTTGTGGCATCGTCCGAATCCTGAAATCGGCACTTATATCTGAAAAGGTATGGTGGGTGGCTATATAGGGTTTTGCCTTAGTCAAACCCCCGCTTTGGTGATTTCCACCTCCATGAATAGCCAAGTTGTATTGTAAAAGTAGTGTGTGTGTAGACCTTGTGTGTGTGCAAGATCCTAAAATGCAAGTAAGCAAACTAGAGCAACCTAGAAAGTAAACCCTAATTGCTTGTAAATGATAATGTAAATGCTCTAAATCAAGATGCAAAGTCATCTAAAGCATGAATACAAATGATATCATGAGGCTTATGCAAAGACATGAAAACAACATGAAATCATACCCAACCCCAAGGGAGGGGTACAAGCCAATCTTCAGTCGGTGATCCCCTATTGCTCTTCAATGTCTTCAAAGCCCTAAATGGATGAATGAAATTGATGAATGCTTGATGGGTGGATGTTGAATGTTATTGAAGTCTTCAAAGATCTACTCTTTCGCTACATAGAAGGTACCCTGAAACCAAAATTCGGATCCTTTCAAATGAAGAAAGAGAGCTCTTATATATGAAACCCTAGGTCTTAATTTCAACTTTTGGCCGACCTAGAGATTGAATCTCCCGCCAATTTCTTGGGGTTAAGCTTTATTTTATGACTGGATTGCGCTCCTAAAATTTTGGGAAAAATGTCCGAGACCGTGTGTGCTCTGGGTGCCATGGTACTGACAACTTTTCACCAAATTTTCAGGACCGTCGGATATGATGATTTTAGAGAAAATCCCGAAGTTACAGGTGATTTCGAGATATTTTGACCCCCGAAATCAAGCCCCCAAGTTCAAAATAGGACCTAATTAGGGTTTTTGATTAAATGATGTATTGGAGGAATAAAATGAAAGGGGCACACTTTAATGAAAGGGGCCAACTTTATGATGCGGGAGATGATAAAAATAGAACCTTAGACCTAATTAAGTGCTAAAGGGGAAATGCAATGCAAAAATGCAAAATGCGCTAAGGTGGGTGCTAAACTAGGTGTGAAATTGTACCACCCTAGCAAGTGCGTACAATTTACGACGCTACAACAACCAAATGTATTAGGAGAATTTAAATATGAAAATGAACAATGAGGTGCACTTGCAATCAAAATTTGACAGCCACTTAGGAGTCTTTCTTTTCTCCATCTTCTAAACATGTTGCAAACCTGCAAGCAATTGTAACTTTGGTTGTGACCATGGAGGCTCACCTCCCAACCTAGGCGTACAGGAGGCCACCCAAAGCTAGGAGAACCAAGAACCAAACGGGATACAAATATACTCAAAACACAACCACACTTTAAGATTTAACAAGAAAAAAATATTCACACTTAACTCCCAACCCAAGGCTAGCACATAGTCACCAAGTGAATCAAAACAAGGGGTGAAGGTGAACCAAGAATCTATGGGGATATCTATAGTAAAATCATACATTCAAATACCTTCACAAGGCTAAAATAACCTCCTACTTGGTCTCTCACATGACCAAAAACATATCTTATGACCCCCAAAGGCTTCAAGCCAAAACTCCCCTTATGAACCCCAAATTTTATACAAAATAACAGTAGCAAGGATCCGAGATCCTTGTTTATCCCTCTCTTTCTAGAAGAAAGACTCTACACCCAAAGATTGTCCCAAAATCCTTCACCCCAAGACTACTCTTCCCTCCTAAGGGTAAGTTTAGTCTTGACTCCCATGAACATAAATACAAGAAATTCCAAATAAAAATAAACTAGCAACAACTCAAAAACATAGTTCATAGAACTGGAAACACACTCATTTCACAAACATAAATCAAAATAACACACAAGCAACATGAATGCAACTAAACTATGGGAAGCATTACACCAACCTTTACTCTTGACAATGGTATGTGTGTTGTAGAAGACTTGCCCAATACCCCTTACTAGTCTCCTTACTTAGCCAATTTTTTTTCTCAATCTAAATTCCTACTCAAAACTTAGTCTCCAAGATTGGAGAGTGGGTGATCAAAATTCCAAGTTTGAATTTTTTCGCTAAGTAGGCTCTCACACTTTCCAAATTCCTTGGAAAGGATGTGAGATCCCATACGTTGGTCTTCCCAACCTCTTACATGGTTTCTAAAAATGGAAACTAAAAAGGTAAGTGAAAGTGGGGAAGAGCAACAATCATTGAAATGGAAGGTTGTCTTACCAAGGGTCCATCTTCAAAACGTGGAATTTTCGTCCATCTTGGAAAACCCACTTTTGAAGTGACTTGGAAATCACATATGATTGGTCACATGGCTAGAAATGTCCCTTACCTATAGGTATATCAAGTGGGCCTTCAAAAGTGACATAACCTCAACCATAGGAGTTAGTTTCACCCCCAAAAAACCCACCTAAAGTTTGTCTACGGGTCAAACTTGATTTGACCAAACTAAAGGCTCTCTAACCAAGTTATCTTTTGGGACCAGAACAAGATATTTGAAAATGCATAGGGTTTCACAATTTCTCTCCTAAGGACATGTCACATGCCAACTCACAACACATCACAAGTGTCAAGTGACACCATAAAATACACATCACAAAATACACTTGGCATGTTCTTTTTAAGAAACAATGAAAATTAAAAATACAATTTTGAACATACACTCAAGCATTCACTAATATAAAATTAAACACATCGCATACAAGGTATTGTCTCTCCAAATAGACAAACCATGGCTTTACTATCACACATACGTTTGGCCTTAGTTCTCTATGTATTTTCTTGGTCACATGGATTAAATTCCTGCACATCTCATTTCACACATCATTAGTCCAAAACCACATGCATATATAAGTATATAAAAGGAAACACACATTAGACACATAACATCAATTTCACAACATCTCATAAATTGATCCAAATCAAAGAACAATAGAGATAGTATCATGAAAATAAATGAAGTACTATAACGGGCTCGGGGTAGGGCCTCACACCCTCCTCCTCTAGGAATGAACTTCCTTCTAGAGTTTATAAAAATAATGGGGGTACTGAGATCTCATTTGTGTTGTTTCCTCCCATGATGATGTAACCTCGACATAACAATCCCACTGGACCCTAACCTTGTCCAACTCTTGGCCTTGATGAGCCAACGTTCAACAAGCCAAAATGTGAATGCGATCCAAAGCCAGCTGTCTATCCAACTCCACCTACAAGGCATCCCAATCTAGAATATGAGACTCATCATAAATATACTTCCTTAGTACAGGCACATGAAACACATCGTGGATGCCTGACAAGCTAGGTGGCAAAGCTAGATGATATGCAATTGGTTCTATCCTCTCAAGTATCTCAAATGGTCCAACAAAGAGAGGTGCAAGCTTAGATACCTTTCCATAATGGATTGGACTCTTATACGGTTGCACTCTCAAAAAAACTATCTCCAACCATGTAGCTACGATCTATCCTCTTAGCATCTGCATACTTCTTCTATCTATCCTGAGCCTCTCTAAGGTGCTACCTAATTAAATCCACCTGCTGCTCCATATCTTGAACTAACTCAGGACCAATGGCTACTCTATCCCCAATGTGGTCCCAACTCAAAGGTTTCCTATATGGTTTACCATACAATGCCTGATAAGTTGGCATTCCCAAGGAAGTGTGATGCCCATTTTTATAGACAAATTATACCAAGTGAAGATACTCTTCCCATCTAGTCTGATGATCGATGACATACATAGAGAGCATATCCTCCAATACCTAGTTCAGCCTCTCTATCTGTCCATCCATTTCCGGATGATAGGCTGTGCTAAAAGTTGAGTTTGGTACCCAATGTTGGCTATAATTCCTTCCAAAAGGAAGAAGTAAAGAGGGAATCCTATCTTAAATAATCTTGCATGGAATACCATGAAGCCTGTCAATATCCTGCAAGAACACCTGTGCCACTGCTGGTGCTATAAAAGTAGTTCAGACTGGTGAGAAGTGAGCTACTTTGGTCAACTTGTCAACTATCACCATGATGGCATCATGGCTGCGAGATGACATAGGGAGACTAATGATGAAATCTATCGGAATTGTGTCCCATTTCCACTCTAGTATTGCATGAGATTGGAGCAACCCACTTGGATGGTGGTGCTCTGCCTTAACTCTCTAGCACTCAAGGCATTGGGCTACTAGTTTTGCAATGAGTTTCCACATACCCGGCCAGTGATACAACTGTCTCAAATCTGCATGCATCTTCTTAAATTCGAGATGTGCTGCATAAGGTGCTCTATGAGCCTCTATCACAATGAAATCACACAATTTCTTGGAAGAAGGTACAAAAATCTTCCCTCTATGGCGTAGTAGTCCATCAGACTCCAATGAATAATCTTCTTATTTCCCTTCTAGGGCCTCTTGAGATTGCACTACCTGACACACCTCTAAATACCACTCATCCTCAGGCAAGTGCTGCAATATGTGATATCTCAAATCTATATCTATGGACATATAGTACAACTCATGACGTCTCCTACTCAAAGCATGTACAACTACATTCTCTTTCCCCTTGATGTAGTGAACATCAAAATCATACTCACACAAGAACTCCATCCATCTCCTCTGATGAGCATTAAGGTTAGGCTAAGTTAATATGTACTGCAATCTTTGATGGTCAGAATGAAGCTCAAAATGATGTCCTAAAAGAAAGTGTCTCCATCTCACTAGTGCATGCACAACTACTGCAAGCTCAAGGTCATGAGTAGGGTAGTTAAGCTCATGAGTCTTAAGTTTCCTAGAATCATATGCAATAGCTCAACCACCCTGCATAAGTACTACTCCCAAGCCATCCAAGGAAGCATCTGTGCATACTACAAAATTAGCTGAGGGATCTGACACAACAAGAATAGGTGCGCTAGTAAGTGCCTTTTTGAGTTCCTAAAAGGTCCTCTTGCACTTTTTTGTCCACTCAATTTTCTTTCCCTTTCGCTAAAGAGATGTGATAGGGTGTGTAACCCTACTAGAGAACCCCTCAACAAAGTGTCTATAATACCCGACTAAGCTCATGAAACTCCTGACCCGTGTCACACTAGTTGGCGCTGGCCAATCCATGATAGCTCTAATCTTTGATGGGTCAATTGAGATCCCATTTCTTGATATGACATGTCCCAAATATTGGACCTATTTATGGAAGAAGGCACACTTAGACAAGATGCCAAACAACTAATTCTCTCTCAAACATTGCAATACCTAACGCAAGTTCTCTTCATGCTCTTACTCATTCTGAGAATACATCAATATATCATCGAGGAACACAATCACAAATCTATCTAGGAAGGTGTGGAATACACCATTCATGAGACTCATGAAAACTACTGGAGCAATAGTAAGGCCAAAAGGTACTACCGTGAACTCATAGTGGCCATATCTAGTTTGGAAAGCAATTTTGTGAATATCACTCCACTATCCTCAACTAATGATACCCCGACTTCAGATCTATCTTTCAAAACATTTTGGCACCCTTTAAATAATCAAATAAATCATCGATCCTAGGCAATGGATACCGGTTCTTAATGGTAACTTTGTTTAACTACCGATAGTCCATACATAACCATAGGGATCTTTCCTTCTTCTTTATGAAGATGACTGGTGTGCTCCAAGGTGAGATTCTAGGATGAATGTGCCCTTTATCTAAAAGTTCCTCAAGGTGCATCTTGAGCTCATTAAGCTCATTAGTGGTCATTCTATATGGTGCTCTCAAAAATGGCTCAACTCCTGGTACAAGATCTATATGAAAATCATTCTCTCTATGAGGTGGAATACCAGGTAGCTCGAGAGGAAAAACATCTGCAAAATTCTTTAGAATAGGATGATCGTCAAGTGAGGGTTCCTTCTCATCCTCTTCTTCCCTGTCACTAATAGTGATGGAAAATAACTGACATCCCTTTCCCATGCTCCTCTTAAGATACATAGTGGAAATCATACGATGTGATATGGGTCTCTGAACTCCTAAAATCACTATGGAAGTACCATGATCATCCACACACTCGATCTTTTTCTGCTGAAAATCCATCTTGGCTCTGTGAGCATATAGCCAATCCATGCCAAGAACAATGACATAAGATCTTAGTGGTGTAACTTGAAGGTCTTCTATGGTGGTCATACTCCCAATCTGAAGCTGACAATCCCTAACCATTGATTCAACAGACACTCTAGCACCTAAAGCTAACTCAACTTCCCAACTAACATCTTGACTAGTTGCCACTAGCCCACAATGCTCCACAACCAATGGAGAAATAAAATAATTCGTAGCTCCTAAATCAAATAGGATAGTAACACGACTACCTTTGACCATACCTACGACCTCTATAACTATGGATTGATGCTCATCTTGGCGGTTATCAACCATTGTGAAAACTCTGTGGGACCTACCCATGTCCCCAACTGTAGGTTCTGAACCTGCCATACACTAACTACTTGCCATTTGTCCCCGTGGGCACTCTCTCGCCATGTGTCCCATGGCTCCACAAGTAAAGAAAGTGACTCATGTCTGAATCTAAACACCCTGTGTCCTAGAATGTTGTTGTCCTTCTGTCCTACTAGATAACTATAACCACCCTTGGTGGACTGCTGATCACATCTAGGACCTTATGTCTCCCACTGTTTGGGCTTAAAGCCCTGCTATCCTTGTGGAGGCCTATGCCTCTGATTCTGCTGAGACTGCTGCTAAGGGTGAGGGGGTTTGTAGGACCCCAAATAATTTCTATGATTGCCCTTCCAATGGGGTTTCTGAAACCCGAATGACTATGGTGCACAGTTTTGGTTTTGAAACCAATCTCGCGTATCCTATGGCTTACCCTTAATCTCCTCTGCTAATAAGGCCTTCTCCATGACCAATTGAAGGCTTCCTAGAGATGCCATGTGTACGGGTCCTACTATCCCAACATTTAGTCCTCTGATAAAATGGTTAACTAGCAACTTCTCATCCTTCATGTAATCCACATATGGTAGGAGCTCAAAGAACTTGCTTTCATACTATGACACTGTGAGTCCCTTCTGCTGAAGGCCATGAAACTCATCAATCTAGCGCTGCCTAAAGTGCTCTGACAAGTATATATCTCTGAACCTCTCCAAGAAGGTACCCCAAGTGATGGTGTTAGCTACTATGTCATTCTTATATTCCTCTTGCCTCCACCATGTGGAAGTTGACCCTCTTAGAATATGAATAGAAAACTATGCTTTCAGATTGCTTTCATAGGGGCACAATCCTAAGCACCTCTCTAAACTTGAAATCCATGACTTAGCTTCTACCCCCTCGGTAGATCCTGCAAATGAAGGTGGTTGTAGGCGTAGAAGCTCTCTAAGCTGATCTCTTAGATCATAGGGTGCTCTCTCTACAACCACTCCATTCCCTAGTCAAGCTCAAGCTCATGCTCAACCTGTCCCTATACATGGCTAGGAGGTGGACTCCTACTCCATTCCCTAGTTTCTGATCTATGACTCTCTAAACCCTGATGTTCTACCTGGTGACCTGTCGAAGGTAGTTTATCCTGTACTATCCCTATCAGGTTTTGCAGTGCATTCAATATGTCCCAGTTTGGGTCTATAGGTTGTTCAGGAGGAGCTTCCTGATTCCCTTCAGGAACAAACTCTTCTTACTCAACGTCTTCGCGTGCCATGCAAGCACGTCTAGGACCCCTTTTGCATCTATGAGCTTCTTGCGTAGCTGGAGGCATCCTACATGAGTAATAATATATATATATATATATATATATTAAGAGAAACATAATGGAGAAAGGTTCCTAGTGTTAGAAACCTTTCTCTAATACCAAAATGTAGTGCCCAAACTTTTGGGCAAAAACACAACAACAATTTTTTTTTTTTAAATGCTTAAATACTTGTGACTTACATAATGTTTAGAAGTGGTTGTTCTCTAAGTTCCACTAGTTTGATAACGTAAGTTTCAACTTAATGAGATTTATAATGTGAGCGATTAAATATTTATTTAACTCTTAACTAAAGGGAAACTTTAGAACTTCACCCAAGTCCATAAGCAATTTATTAATTAAATAATTTAAATTTTAACCAAGTGTTGAAAACCATTCAATTCACCTTAATTATAGTTACTAATAAATTTTATTTCAATTTCTTATAATTTACTAATGATACCCATTGTTATTTAAAGCTAATTAAAATATTTCGATAATGACATTACAATTTTATTGTTAATTAAATCGCCCAATAGAATTCTTCAATTTCAACTATATTAGCATTAATATAATTTCCTTATATTATTTAAACATTTCTATAACCTACTATGTAATGCCCTGCTAGAAACCCTAAAGGAAAACAACACAACTAGGCAACTAAAGGGTGAAATATTTTTTTTAAAAGATTAAGTGCATTAATTATAACAATTGCACGTTTAATAACACAATGGAAGTCTAACACATGATCTCCTAAGGTTTACCAACGAAGATTAATTCGTAGATTATATTAACACCATGGTTAATCCAATTGTCCATTTAATTAGGTAAATTAAATGCTTAAGTTAAAAAACTACACATACATCTAAATTCCATAATGACAGATTCAAGTATACCAATGCATTCAAGTTTTCATAAATCATTTGTACATAAGATCAAAGCAACTGAATTAACATACATTCCACTGACATAATATTACAATATCCATAATTACAAGCCTTCTCGTAGTATTATGAGCCCTATACAAGCACTACACCTATGCACGAGGTACATTATCTTAATTAATATTTATTCTACCCACCCCCTAATCAATTATTAGGTTATCACTTTTTAACTGACTTTGGATGGGTTATCCTGTCATTCACTTCGGGCACGACCCCCGCTCGAAAGCCACTCTCTCTCATAGAACACTAATAGGAAAGGTCTCTCTCTATGAGAAATCTATTGCGAAATAGACAACCATAACTAATCCTGACAAAGCACAGGTGAAGGATACACAATCACTAACCCAAGATTGACCATTTGGACAAAAAAACACAATGGCTCACTTCAATAAGGTTATACAACAACACCTGGCCAAGGAGATATAACAACATATGACATAATGACAACACATGCAATGAAATTAAGGTTGACTGAGAACACCATTTACACAAGATCCTAATATAGGCAATCTTTCTTTACAACAACCAAAAGCATAAATAACTTGCAAATAAGGAATTTCCAGATAATAAGAATTTACAACTATTTTAATACAAAGAAATCAATCTTGTCATTTGTCCAATAAAGTTAAATAAATTCACATATGAATTAATCTCGTAATGTGTTTACAAGCATAAATATGGAATCTTAAATTATAAGCTTTTCCCGAAATTTCTGAATTAATTATATATATATAAACAAAAAACTTTAACGTCCAATTTCTCACATTTATAATTTACAAAGAACTCATATTAATCCAAAGCATAAAGAAATTACTTTAAATTAAGATAAGTTAAAACAAAAACAACAATATATATATATATATATATATATATATATATATATATATATTAAAACAATCTTATTTTTTTTAAAAACTAAAAAAAAATAAAATATATATATATATAAAAACAAAAATAAAATTTAATTTAACCCTAACTAATTGCTACCCTATGGTAGCGTTACTGCGGTAGCAACGACTACCTTTAGGTAGCTGCTATGTGGGTAGAGGCAATGCCTCCCCAATATTTTTTATAATTTTTTTTTTAAATATAAAATTAAATTCCCAATTCAATAAAATCCACTTCGACAGAATTTTATTTTATTTATCATTTTTTTTTAATCAAATAACTATTTTTAAAAAAAAATTAGATAACCCAATAAATTTAATTAACAATTAAATTTATTTCTAAAGTAATTAAATAATTTCACAGAGATACTATTATTTAAAAGACTATCGGAACAAATCAAACAAGAGAGAATAATTTCTCTGGTAAATATCATTTCTCTCAAATCTTGCAATTTCCATGCATCATAAAAATCTTGACAAATTTTCCATAATAATTTTCCTAATTTTCTCAAAATTAAATTCTTCCCATAAACTAGAAATTAACATCAGGCATGAATTTTAAATCAAAACCTGAATTAACCAGAAGAGGGTTTTGGAATTGACAATAATTTACACACACATCATTCAGAGAAAAATGGAAGAAATAGAAATATTTTCTTAAAAACGAATACTCAAAAGAAGCCACCTAACCTGGTATAGCTTTCCTGGTAGAAATCTGTAGAAGAGCCTTAATATTTTTTCAACAAGCTTCCAATAAATTTCTTCACCTAAATTCCTGACCTGTTTCCTGTGTCCCCTAAAATAATGACCTATTCCTCTTTTTAAACTAAAATTCTAGGTTGAATATCTTTTTCTCAAAAACCTAAATTAAGAATAAAAACAATTTTATTTTATTTTCTAATTTTATAAGAAAAGATATGCCAACATGCAATAATTAAAAATCATTATTCTTTCTTTTCTTTTCTCATGCAAATTAATTAATTTTCTAAATAAAAAATTAAAGCAATACTCTAATTCTAATTAATTCTTTTATTCATTTATTTATTTATTCTTTTATTCTTTTATTAATTTTTTCTTTTTCTTTTATTTATTTAAAATTCTAGGAAATAATAAATACAATTAATCTAATTTATTTTTCCACTAAACTTTAAATTAAATATATTTCTAATATCATGCAACTTGCAACTTAATTTAATAATTTCTTTTAATTAACTAAATTTATAATCTCAATGCATAAACAATTCAACTATGAGACAATTCCATAAACTTCATTAATTAATTAATTAATTCAAATTCACTAAAGCACACAAACTGAACAAATATCAAGCAAACACTCATAAAAAGATCAAACAACAAAATACGAAGGCTGAACTAATTGACTGGATGACCAACTAACGACACTCACACGAGTGTAACTAAGTAAAATAGGGTCAACTACTATCTCCTCCTCTTCCATCGAAAAATATAAGGCATGCTCAGACCTGTGAAGCCAGGTGGAGACGATACCCTGTACCTACCCGGTACTTGTACCTGCAATATCCTGCATCACCGAACCACACATGCATATATACAATATAGAAAACACGACATACACACCGATGAAGGAGAATCACGACGTTCCCTGTCTCACCGAAATGAGTGAAGGAAAATCATCCCCTTGCATCCAATACACTCGCAGACACACAACATATAATTACACATTGCATAGATAAAGTAAAATGTCAGCACATAGCAATAATTCATCAAAAGCCATAAATCACAAGTACTGAAATACAACAAATAAATTATGCATCTCATATCTAGATAAAGCATGAAATAATGTCATAAAAGTCTAAATAACACATCATGGTAATGTATCCACTGAAAAACAAACAATAATAAAATATGAGTCTAATGAGTTCACACGAGGAAGGGTACTACATACTATATTAATTATAATAGAAATGCATTATATTAATATTAATTAATTGAACAAATGTATTTATAGGTCCAAAACATCATTACAATATTTAAATCATTAATTTTACTTCCCATTTGGACTAGTATAAAATCCATGAATAAAAAGGCCATTTGTTTCTTAATTAACAATGACTTCCTCCTATATTTTCATTTGTATTAAAATGGCCAATTAAATCTCCCAAAATTTGGGGAATCTTCCCCCCCCCCAAATCTTTCTTTTAAAAATTACCCTCTTCTATTTAAAAAAAGTTGACCTAATCTAATAATATTTTAAAATTCCCCTTTTAGGGTTTCTCAACCCACATGGATTATTTTTTTATCTCCTTATATTATTTTTTTACATTTTCTAAACCCTAAGTTAGAATAGGGTTCACCATGATACATTTTCATGGTGGATTTTTTTTTTTTTTGTGCAGAGTCTTTAGGTTTCCATGGCGGTCAACCTATGTTTGTAGGTACCGACAAAGAGAAGCGACAATGATAGAGAGTTTACGACGGACGACAAAGAGTTCATGACGGATGGCAAAGGCAGGAGGAGTGTGGGGAGGTGGACTGTTGTGGTGGCCACCGCCCACAACACAGAGCTTGCCCCTGCGGCTGTGGGGACACCCCGCCCACATCCATGGAGCCTTGACCCCGTGAATGTGGGGTGGCCTCCCTACAGTCACATGACTAAACCCCTGCGGATGTGGGTGACCACGCCCCCACAGTTCGCGGCCCTCCCAACCTCATGTCGTTGCCTGTTTTTTTTGGTTATTTTTTAAAACAAAATAAAAATAAAAATGTTGTTTATACAATTTTATATATATATGTATGTATGTGTGTGTGTGTTTATAAATGCATATACATACACACTGTGTGCTCAGTTCAATTTATTTATCATCAACATTTATTTGATTATATATAATGATAAATACATGTTTTAAATATGAAGTTATACAAATATACAGATGAATAAAAATGAAACATCATTTAACCCTACATTTGGAAATTTAATACCCTGTTGATATTTGATATCCTAATAAACTTCATATTTAAAACATGTATTTATATATACATATATATAAACACAAAAACATTTCTATCTGCATAGTATATGTTTTATAAAATGAAGTTACTTTTTGTTTATCTACATTCTGATTTAAAAAAAAAAACATTTCCAGTTTACCGTTTTAGTGATTTTGAAATATATATATATATATATATATATATAAAAAAAACAAATTTATATAGTGAAATGTAAATCTCTTCATTATGATTTAAACCTTTCCTTTAAACTGTTTTATTTGTTACAGGTTGGAAATATAGAAATGTTGCTAATATGTATATACTTTCAGATTTAATAGATTTAAGTTTCATGAGGAAGAATGAAATACTAATCTATTGTTTAAATCTGCACTCTTAGATCTATTGTTTAAATTTGCACTCTTAGATTAATTAATATCAAAATTAAAATCTTATTAACATAAATATATTGAATCTAAATCCTTTTCCTTTCCCTTTTTTCTTTTCTCTTTGCAAGAATAAATCTACAACTATTATTGTAGAATAATAAATGATTCAACTCTTTATTTCTTTTTTTCAATAAGATATTACAGCTGAAAATAGCACTACATCTTTTACTCCTTTTTCATGATAATGAATAAACTAAATATAGGAAGTAATACATCTTTTTATAATATATTCAATACAAAGATTGCATTGTCTTTTTCCTTTTTACATCTTTTCCAGAAATACAACCAAATGTATTAGGAGAATTTAAATATGAAAATGAACAATGAGGTGCACTTGCAATCAAACTTTGACAGTCACTTAGGAGTCTTGCTTATCTCCATCTTCTAAACATGTTGCAAACATGCAAGCAATTGTAGCTTTGGTTGTGACCATGGAGGCTCACCTCCCAACAAGAGGCCACCCTCGAGCTAGGAGAACCAAGAACCAAATGGGATACAAAGATACTCAAAACACAACCACACTTTCAGATTTAAAAAGAAAAACATATTCACACTTAACTCCCAACCCAAGGCTAGCACATAGTCACCAAGTGACTCAAAACAAGGGGTGAAGGTGGACCATGAATCTATGGGGAGATCTGCAGTAAAATCATACATTCAAATGCCTTCACAAGGCTAAAATAACATCCTACTTGGTCTCTCACATGATGAAAAAACATATCTTATGACCCCCAAAGGCTTCAAGCCAAAACTCCCCTTATGACCCCCAAATTTTATACAAAATAACAACAACAAGGATCCCAGATCCTTCTTTATGATGATAGGATGAATCAATAAGGATCTAGACAACTAATAAGAGTGGGGTGAATTAGTAGACAAAAAATTGACTAAACTTTCACCAAACTCAAAAACAATCTCTCAAGTCAATCACTAAACAAAATGGTTCAAACATTGAGCTACAAACTACAATAGCACTGACAATTTACTGGTTTGATTAACATATCAAAATAACAATATAATAGCTCTGAAACTCCCAAACTTTTTAACCAAAACATCAAAATACTTTACTAACCTTAGTAAAAGCACATTTTAGATTACTGTTGGTCATCTTAACATAACTAAATGGATTTAAGAGTTAAGAAAATTAACCATATCAAACATAACCACAAAAACCATTCACCACTTGACACAATGCTTTTTGATGTGGAAACCCAAATGGGAAAAAGCACGGTGGGGATGAATACCCACAAGTATTATGAACTCTTCTGAAGTTCTCCCTTTTAGGAGCCAAGCCTGTTAAAGCTTTACAAAATGTCTCGTTAAGAACAAATCTTGTTAGGGACGACCCAGTTAAGGGATTGACTATAATGGCCCATTAGAAGCAATATCCTATTAGGAGTAACCTCGATAGAGGATTTGAAATCCAAGCTAATGGATCACCTGGTTAGAGGATTTAGAAAACACTAAGTCTGTTAAAGCTTACCCGGTTAAGGGATTTAACTATTGTAATTGTTAGAGAACAACAGGGGTTTGCTGATCTGGTAAGTAACACTACACTGCTTGATCAGATCCTTTTCATGCTCCTATCTGCCTTCACACATACTGTAGATACTCCTTCTGGTTCAACAATCAATCACACTGACACTTAACCAAAATTGCCAACACTACAACAACAAAACTACTCATCGACCTTATAAGAAAAACAATAGGTCAGTAACACATCACAAACCTAAGATCTCATAGAGATTACAAACAAATCGGTTTAAGTATGACTATTGGATTACATAGAAATCATTTCACATTGTATAAGACAACCTCGACCACTCCTTGACCACCGCTTCATCGATTCCTGTAACTCATCACACGGTTTCAACTCCATGCAATGTACTCACTCATTCCCAATATAAAACCATTATCTCTACGCACTAAAAACCACTTGAAACTCATCACATACAACATGCATACGTGGCATAATCATTACAATTCACCATTTGATCATAAATCAATACAACTGATTCACCAAGCTCCATCGATTAGGGGTTGGCACATCAACAAGTAGGGTTACCGGTTGATCTCACTGCTTCTAAAGTAATACCAATTTCCTTCACTTGCACACCTACTAGTTTCAAAACAACATCATTACTGGTTACAATTGACATCAATGACAACACAATAGTTCATCAATGCAATCTTCATGCAAATGCCAATAGTTTATCCTTCTCTTCCTAGAAGAGAGACTCTAAACCCAAAGATTGTCCCAAAACCCTTCACCCCAAGACTACTCTTCCCTCCCAAGAGTGAGTTTAGTCTTGACTCCCATGAGCATAAATACAAGAAATTCCAAATAAAAATAAATTAGCAACAACTCAAAAACATAGTTCATAGAAATGGAAACACACTCATTTCACAAAGAAAAATACGAATAAAACACAAGTAACATGAATGCAACTAAACTATGGGAAGCATTACCCCAACCTTTACTCTTGCCAATGGTATGTGTGTTGTAGAAGACCTGCCCAATTCCCCTTAATAGTATCCTTACTTAGCCAAAATTTCTTTTCTCAATCTAAATTCCTACTCAAAGCTTAGTCTCCAAAATTGGAGAGTGGTGATCAAAATTCCAAGTTTGAAATTCTTCCCTAAGTAGGCTGTCCTCACACTTTCCAAATTCCTTGGAAAGAATTTGAGATCTCATACGTTGGTCTTCCCAACCTCTTACATGGTTTCTAAAAATAGAAACTAAAAAGGTAAGTGAAAGTGGGGAAGAGCAACAATCACTGAAATGGAAGGTTGTCTTACCAAGGGTCAATCTTCAAAAAGCTAAATTTTCGTCCATCTTGGAAAACCCACTTTTGAAGTGACTTGGCAATCACATGTGAGTGGTCACATGGATAAAAATGTCCCTTACTCATAGGTATATCAAGTGGGCCTTCAAAAGTGACCTAACCTCAACTATAGGAGTTAGTTTGACCCCCCAAAAATCCACCTAAAGTTTGTCTATTGGTCAAACTTGATTTGACCAAACTAAAGGCTCTCTAACCAAGTTATATTTTGGGACCACAATAAATATTTGAAAATGCATAGGGTTTCACAATTTCCTTCCTAAGGACATGTCACATGCCAACTCACAACACATCACAAGTGTCAAGTGACACCATAAAATACACATCACAAAATACACTTGGCATGTCCTTTTTAGGAAATAATTAAAATTATAAATATAATTTTGAACATACACTCAAGCATTCACTAATACGAAATTAAACACATCACATATGAGGTATTGTCTCTCTAAATAGACAAACCTTTGCTTTACTATCATACATGGGTTTGGCCTTAGTTCTTCATGTATTTCCATGGTCACATGGATTAAATTCCTACACATCTCATTTCACATATCAATAGTCCAAAACCACATGCATATATAAGTATATGAAAGGAAATACGCATCAGACACATAACATCAATTTCACATCTCATAAATTAACCCAAATCAAAGAACAATAGAGATGGTATGCAATTGACATTTTTCCTAGCAAATCATATGTAATCAATTACTCAATTGCATCATCATAAGTATCATATAAATCAACTCTCCATATGTCATGCATAAATGTATCATATCATCATCAATCATAAGTACTGAAATCAATATAAGATGGAATACATCATATCCAATGATATCAAATCACCTATCAAATAGTATCTAAATCCATAATGCATCAAAATAGTGTATCAAATAATAAGTCTATCATGAAAATAAATGAAGTGCTATAACAGGCTCGGGGTAGGGCCTCACATCCTAGCCAATCAAAATATTCCTATAAACTATATTCTATATCAGCCATCTTCCAAAATTGAGGTAAGAATATAAAATAATATTATTTACTTACCCCAAAATCTCAACCAATAAAATAATAGGGTAGGTATAAACACAATATTTAATTACTCAATTAGTAACAAGAGAATGTAATAATATAATAACCAATAATAATAATAAATCAAAGCCCAATAAAATAAAACAAAGGCAATTTAAATAAATGCTCCAATTAAATATAAAAACACAAATAATATAAATAAATAAACAATTAAATAATAATATCCTTACAATCACAACTCCCAAGAAGACCAATCATAACAAGAGGTAGGTACATAAATAATAACAAATAAATAAAACAAGACAAATAAATAAATAAATAATAGACAAATAAGAAAAATGGATAATAAATAAGTAAATATACGGACAAGCATAAATACTCAACTAGTAATTTAAACAATAAATAAATAAATAATAATCCAATAAATCAAAATCTTAAATAATAAATAAATAAATAAACACTAAACAAATAATTAAGTGTACAAATAAATATAAATGCTTTAGCGAATATAATCCCACCAAATAACCATTAATTTATTATTAGCTCCTAAAAATATGTATTTATATCCGTACCAACCATTATTTAATAATTTACATCAATGAGCTATATGTAATAATTTAATTAATTAATTTCCACAATTCCAAATAACCAATAAATAAATAATCAAAATCATACATAATCATAAGTGCTCAAATATTATAATTTAAACTTAATACCATTAATATCTCCAACATACATATAAAATATAATAAATAAATAGTCTTTCATGCATAATTATATATGCCAGATATTATGATCCACAAAATAACTTTAATAAATAATCACCCTAGATAATTAAATTACACAATAATATCTAAATATTAATGACATCTATTGATTTACTTTAATACTAAATAAATTATATAAACCGATTAATTATTAATTAAGAAATAATCGCAAACTCACAAGGCAACCTGGCATAAGGTTGAGCAACATACCACATGGCACAAACAAATGACTAAAGCCAAGACACTAACTGACAAGGGTATCAACTTAAGCCTAGAGAGTGTGGAGGGAACTCATGCCATTTCCAATCAACTTGCCATTTAGATTATGACACACTCAGACCTGTGAGGCCAAGTGGAGTCGATGTCTAGTATCTACAAATCTTGCAACCACCAATAACCACGAGACAACATATACCATAATATATATCATAAATGATTAGGCAAGTGAGAGAGAATCACAATGCCATATCATGCTCATAATGAGTGGTATGACATCTTCTCTATCACAAATACAGTGGTAAGACAATCTCAATCAACAAAGAATCATATCCTCCATTACAATCATAAAGTGGGGTTAGCAATAATAAGATGTGTTCATATCCTCATAAGCAATAAAATCGATACGTGAATAATGAGTGCATATAGACCACTACACATAAGTTTGATAATCATATTATTCTGGGATATAATTTCATCCACATAAATCATAATGAGTCCACTAATGTCAAAGAGACTATCAGTATAAGAAAAGACAAAGATATCAGAACACGCACAAACCTAAAAGTGTTTATCACTCTTCAAAAGGATGATTCAGGGAGGGGCACTACATAACCATTGTGTGAATGTCTTGTGCACTTGTACATTTGTTTGCGTGGACCTGAAATGTTATGTGCATATCCTCTCCCCTTGGCTTCATGGATATGGGGTGCATGAGAAATGCATAATGACATCAACTATTTCTTTTAGTAGGAGGCATTCCTAGGGACCTCATCACCCTAGGGTCCAACCTAAAGCACACCTATCCAATGGGCTACATAAAGCATTGGGAGTGAAATATTTAGGTCTTGTTGGTGAAGACCTGTCAGTCGTTTCCTATGTGTTACCTAGTGATGTAAGACACATGCGGGTGAGGATCTAGTTTTGATGATGAAAGTATTAAACAAGGTCTCAATGGCTATTGTCTTGAGCATTGGTAGTCTTGGACCTTAGTAAACACCTTTGTAATTAGTGACCACTCTTTTTGATCGAACATTGTAATGGTTTTTAGTGCAAGGGTGTAGCATCGCACCCTGATGTTACTCACCATATACCTCCCTTGGCATAGTAGAAAAAATATTCGTCTTGGTATAAGCTATTTGTGGCTTTTTAGGGAGAGGGTGATTGGGTCATCCTTCTAGTCCTAGAGGCCCCTACCTATCCTACTTAGGAAAATATTTACAAGTGTGAAACACCCCTTTAGGTGTGAAGCATTTGGGTTGACAAAGTGTTTAAAATGTGGGCCTGACTTCAACACAATGAGCCTTGTCCTTAGGAAGTGAATATTGTCTAATTTGTATTTATATACACTCAAAAAATGGTCTGGAGATAATTGATTAAATACTTAGTTATTTAATTAACAACCCTTCCCAATTAATTATATTCACAATGATTTAATTAATCCCCGCCCATTTAATTCAAATTTTCTAATCCCATAATTAAAAATAACAAATTCCAAGTTTGTTGAGTTTAATTATCATTTTCCTAATTATTTGAATTTCTAAATTCAAATTGAGCACATGGCTCCTAACTTCTAACCACCTAGCCTAACCACTCCCTAACCTAACCCATTCTATCTAATCTTGCGTTTAACTAACCCTATCCTATCTTGCACATCCTAACCTCTTTTATTCTAACATCATGTGGGTTGGATATCCCCTCCTTGAGATAAATGGCACTTTGGCAACATGTCTTCTCCCTTGGACACTTGCCCTCTCATGAGCAAGGTTCCTTGACACTTGTCACCACAGAGATGACATGTGTCCCTTCCTCAATTATAGCCCTTGATATCTTCAGATCGAATCCAGACTGTTGATTCGTGCCACCTTAGCTTTGGCCTTGGAATTCTCTTAAATACCCCTCATTTTGGAGCAATAAAGATCCCTTCAATCCTAGATTTTAGCATCATTCCTATAGGCATTTTATATCTTAACCATCTAGCATAATTGACAATTAAATCAATTTTAGCATTTTTAGAATAGCTTTTAGCATGTTAATTTAATTTCCATTTATCAATCATGTATCTGAAATCATCATTTTAGCTGAATTATGCATCAACCAATCATGCAATAAATCACTTGCATTATCGTGAAGTAGCTACTCAACTTTTGAGTTGCCACTTTGGAGGTCATTGCTTCGATGAGATTCAACAAATCCAACACCTTCAAGGTCCTCAAAAATAGAGGGAGATGGGACATCTCAAAGGATATTTTGGTTTGATTTTATTTAGCTTTTAATTTGCTTCATAATTTCATTTATATTGTTTCATTAATTGTGCTTGTTTATTGAAATTGACACTAATTTTTAGAAGCACAATATTCAATTGTGTTAAGACTAGTGAAAAGCTGGGCTAAAATTGGCCTATGAATACATACAATTACTCTAGTCAAAGTTAGAGAGTCAAAAACCATACTATATTCTCTGTATTCTATCTGCCTGCTCACTTAATCTATTTGAGATTTTACCTCAAAACAATCAGCAAACTTCAAATTTTTGAATTAGGATAGAGTTTCACAATTGCCAATCCATTTTCACATTCAACCTCAGTCTATTTCATAATTTCTAAATAAACTTTCACATTTATCCTCAATCAAAACCACAATTGTTGATCAACTTTCGCATTTGTACTCAATCTTATTCGCAATTGTCAACATCCGATCTCGTAATTGACTATGAAACCGGTGCTTCAAAGGGTCAATTAAAGTCACTCAATTGAGATCCAAATCATTTCAAACCTTGTCATTGAAAGAGCTTTTAGTGTCTATAGGTGCATATAGTTTCCTCCTTTTAGAGTCATCTTAGTTTCAAAAGGGTTAAATTTGCAACAGGTTCCCATATTTTCATCTTAGCATAAAATAAAGTCTCCAAACATTCCTTAGTTTAATTGCATTGTATTAGCCATTCCTTCCCAGGAAAATCCAAAATTTTAGTCTTAAGGTTGAACCTTAGTGATCATAGAGATACCAAGACCTCTAGAAACCTTTGTCACCACCAATCATCTAGTCTGCAAGTTCAACCCTCATTCTCATAAGTCTAGATTAGGGACAAAACTTTGATCAAACATCCAATCAATCCTTGTCATATTTCAAGTCAGTGTCTTTTCAATATCATTATGTGAATATCTATGGTCTTGTGCTTCTAGGTTTCCTAAGAATCAGGATCATAAGTGTGCATATTCTTTGCATTTTTCATCCAACAATCTCGAGGAAATCCTAAAAACAAATAGGTTTTCTTTAATCTTCATTGTCATTAACTTTAAAGTACCGAAAATTGAAGTTTTTTTATAGTTCTTGCATCCTTAATCATCCTTTAGTGTGTCTCTAAGAGTCCTTCATGCCCATCACTCAATAAAAAAGAGTAAACAATCAATGGATCCCTATAACGATCTGAACTTCTACCCAATGAGAACCATGAAACTTTCATGTTACTTACGTAGACAAGCTAGACACTAGTACAAAAACAACAATATATGACTAAAAAAACTACCAAAAATTGCATATAAATGACTAAATTTGATCACATGACCATTGGTAGTTTATTGCCAATCATAAATCGTATGACCAAATTTATGACTAAGCTATTTTAGTCATTTATTGGTTGTTTTGATTTATCAATTTGGTCATTTATTTGGTCATTGATTTAGTCGTTAATTTGGTCATTGATTTAGTCATTTATTTGGTCATTGATTTAGTCATTTATTTGGTCATTGATTTAGTCATTTATTTAGTCACTGATTTAGTCATTGATTGTTGTCGACCAGTCATTTATTTAGTCATTGATTGTTGTCGACCATTCATTTATTTAGTCATTGATTGTTTTTGACCAGTCATTTATTTAGTCATTGATTTAGTCATTGATTTGGTCATTGATTTAGTCATTAATTTAGTCATTGATTGTTGTTAATTGGTCATTTATTTAGTCATTAATTGTTGTCAATTGGTAGTATATTTAGTCATTTTGATCATTATTTTGCCATCAATTGGTCATTTATTTAGTCATATTAGGGAACAATGGAATCAAACCACCACCCCCTGCTTGTAAAGTAGGTGCTCTTCCATTGAGCTAGCACCCTTTAAAGAATAATTATACCATGTATCCTATGTTAGCCTATAAACACACATTTGTACAAAATACAAAATCAACTATTTGATGACAAAGAATCAATGTTTAAGGACATCACATCACTCTAAAATATTTGCAAAAGAGGATTTCAGTGACCATTGACCAACTCTACACTCAGTTAAATTATCTACAATGACCATCTCTACAATCAGCTAAAATATCTACAAGAGAGGTTTTCAAAACAACAAGGTTGACTCACATATTTGTTTTTGCCCCATATCTCCTCTGCTAACTTCTTTGCATATTCAAGGTCATCAGACACTAAAATATTATCAAATAAGGTTCTTGATTTTACCCGTTGTACAAGAAAATAGGAGAACATAGATTGTCAAATGGAATCAATTACTCAAAGTCAGCCAAAATACTGCAAGTAGGTTGAGCTTACAACTTTAAAGATGAAATACATATACGAACCTTCCATAACTCAATTTTAATATATTTCAAATTAGGGTATACATAGAGCTTGAGGTCATCCTTGAATTTTATTCACAATAAGGTTACAATATAGTGTCAGATATAAGAGTATTGGAGACCATAAACTTTTAAATATTTGAAATCCCAATGATACATAATTTATAAAGAAATGCTTACCATGATTGTATACATACATATATCCAGATACATTTATGTATACATATGATATTCATACATGCATACACATATGTGTGGCTTAACTGTCACAGTCATAGCACTTGGATTTGTGGCTACATGATAGCTTAAATATTTTTTGTCCTTGATTTCAGTGTGGCTAAAATTGCGAGGCAGACCTACAAAACTGGTCTGTTTCGTACCTCACATCCTCTGGGGAAGACTAATCAGCCTTGTCGATTAGTTGCTTTTAATATTTCATCTTTATGTTTGGTTGTTTAGAAGTTAGAGGGTATTTATGTTTTGACTGACAGGTTGAACTTTAAAGTTTGACCTACAGTGAGTCATGTCAGCACATCGGACTTTAAAGTCCGATGTGCCAGTTTCCCTTCTGCCTTCAACCTGATAGGTCAAACTTTAAAGTTTGACCTGCAATTGAGTTATTTTGTGACAGATAGGTCAGACTTGACTTTAAAGTCTGACTTCTTAGGTTGAACTGCATTTATTGCAGTCTGTGTTGTTTTTAATTAGGGTTTTTAGTGGTTTTTAATGAGGTTTTAGATCATTTTTAGTCATTTTTCTTTTGTGTCTTAGCTCTCCTCTCGGCTTCTCTCCGTGTATTTTGTGTCTTTGGCTCATGTTGGTGACTGATTTCATGTTTTATCATCAAGGAGTCGAATCTTTTTCTCAGGTATGTTCTTTCTACATTTTCTTTCCCTTTCACATTTTTATTTTTCGTTTGCATGCTTTTAATAGGTTAGGGTTTTCTGTCTATTGTTGTGGATTAGGGCATGTCGGAATTTAGAACCCGAATGCCCTAATCTTTTGGCCCCACCTTTCTTCTTTACCCTCGCATGTTAGTTTTCATAGATGACATGCGAGGGGATCATTGTGTTTTCCTTTCTTGCATGTCGGATTTTAAAATACGACATGCAAGAGATTTATGTTGTTTTTCCCCTGCTAACATGTTGACTTTGAAAACCCAACATGTTAGCAATATATGTTCTTCCCTGTTAACATATCAGACTTTAAAGTCCGATATGTTGGCAGATCATGTTCTTCCTAGATAACATGTCGGGTTTTAAAATCGGACTTGTCAACCTTTGTGTCTTTTCCAGCTGACAGGTTGAGTTTTAAAACCCGACATGTCATCTATGGCATTTCTTTTTGTTTGCACATTGGACATTAAAGTCCGATGTGCATATCTACCTCACAAGTTTTTGACTCGCATATCAGACTTTAAAGTCCGACCTGTGAAGATTGTCCTTCCCACTTATATATCAGACATTAAAGTCTGATATGCAATTTATGTTGTTTTTCCTTTGCATATCAAACTTTAAAGTCCGTTGTACAAATTTTTGTTTCTAATTGACATGTCAGACTTTTTTCTCTGACCTGCTAGTTTTTGATGATTTTTTTCGTAAGTCCAGTTTAGCTCCAAATTCTTGTTCCAATTGATAAATTTGCTCTTCTAATGGTGATGATCTTCAAAAAACTAATCCTTAGTGTTGAATGTGGTACTTTTGCAAATGTCAAAACCTTCTCAAGGAAAATTAGAGCCTTCCTCAAGTCAGTTGGAGTCCTCACTAAGAAATCTATCAGTGAAAAAGATGAAGTGCAAGTATGATAAATACTTGAACATGTTCCCAGAAAGCTTGGTCGAATCTAATGTCAAGGAGATAAGGGATACAAAAACTGGTCATGTGGACATGCAAGATTTCATTGATCAAGTTGAGAAAGCTCCTTCACATATGTCAAGTTTGATCAAATTAGAGTTGTACGAATATGCTTCCTTCCCAATCACAACTTATGATCCAAACTTTGTACTTGTAGTGGTAGATCATTTTGATCTAAATACAAGACAAGTGAAGGATGTCAATTAGAATGTTGTTATAATATTAGATAGTATTTTCTTTAACAGTGTATTCAAGGGATCTCCAGTTGAAGAAGTAGATGACATTACTCAGGAAAGTGCTCAAGAATATTATTAGAAAAAGGAAACAAAGTGTAAGAAAATGATCAATACAATTTTCTTATCTTCTGCTAGGGGTTCCACCACTACAAGATGGCCAAAATACTTTCATAGAAGTTATTTCAATGAGGAACACAATGGTATGGTTACCATGTTGGCATGAGTAAAAGGTTTAAAATATTCTCATTATTTTCAAAACTGGATGTGTTAGTATATGAACATAATCAGAAAGGAAACTACCAAGATAGCTTGGGGTAAGAAGATTACTGATGCACTTTGTGCACAATTGAAAGAGGTCAAAACAACACTGAATTTCTCCATGACCTCATACCTTGTGTATGCAGCCGCCTCTATGTGGAAATATATAGGCTTGTCTACAAAAGGTGATAGGAGGTTGGTTCCTATTTGGAACTATTATGATTAGCTCATGATTAATAATTAGGGAATTTATTTTAGAAGGGTCAATTATGCCTTCTTTGCTTTATGGAAATGTATGTTTGATAAGGAATTACAGAAGAGGAGACTTTCAGAAGTAGCATACAATAAGGTTTCTCATTTTGGTTGAGTTTTTCTCCAATTTCCTACATTCACTTACATCCGCATAGGATGTTTCACAGGTAAACCTTTCATTTTTCCAAGATATCCATCTGATAAGATTTTTCTCATGGAGTTATGTTTGTAATTGATCTATGTGCATGAAAAGTAGTCATAGGCTCATAAGACTGGCTTAAAATTTCCAGAAGCTATTGGTCGTTTTTCAGTAATGACCAACCCAAAGGCAAAAAATATGGAAGAATAAATGCAATGGAACACCATAAGAAGATTCAAAGCCCAAAATAATTTTGATTTTCATGAAATGAAGAAGAAACTTAAAAGAAGTTACACTCATGTATACAAGTTTGGAGATGTATGGGCTGATTGTCAGGATGAAGAAGATGTGAGGATGATGGATTTTAGTCGCCTTACATTGGAGCAAATTGAAAATCTGGATTTGGTTAAAATCTCGATGACAATGGAGGATACTGATGATATAATGGATCTAGTCTATTTTGAACAGAAGATTGCAGATTCTCCATTGCCACCCATGCAATGGTCAAAAAAGGAAAATAAGTCCATTACTCAAAGAATTGCCTCTATTTTGGCCAATACTAATGCATGGTTATTGAAGAAGAAGATCAGAATGAAGCAGCTTCCTGCCAGTTCTGGTGATGATGATAACAATGATGGTCTAGTTGGTAAAAAAATTGGAATGAGGACTAAAAGAAAAGTAGATGTGCAAGAACCTCCACCAATCCCTTCAACACAATCCAAGAGAAAATGACCTAAAATCAAATTCACTGTAAAAAGGGTCAAAGAAAGGTGAATCTTCCTCAACAATAGAAGTGACACAAACAGAGGAGCCTGAGTAGCAAGTTATTGAAGAGACTGAGAAGGGAAAAGAGCATGAAGAAGGAGAAATTCCTCATGAAGAGGAAATGCATGTTGAAGAACAAACTCATCAAGGTGAGAGTGATAACCCCACCACTTCACAGGTATAAACTCCTACAAAGGTTATTATTTATTATGTTGAATCTGATTCAGATCAAGAAGAAGAGGAACATAATAATGAAGGGTTGAAAACATAAGTACCAAAATGGGAGAGTGATCAACAATATATTACATTGTCTATTCTCTCTAGGTTTGATGATGTTCCCACATCCATTATTGAGTCTTCAATTTTAGATTTTATTGAATCTATGGAACAAGCATTTGCAGATCAACAATTAGTGACCCTATCTTCCATAACAATCATGGCCGAAGCTCCACCTAGTGTGAGTACCGTTGTTGCCACTAGTGCACCATCCATAGTTGCATTCACACTTGTTTCCAAGGAGGCATCAAACACGGCTACTACTACTCCATCAACAAAAATACCATTGGTTACCACAACCTTGATACCAACAATTCCATCTATGACTGCTGCAACTTTAAGTCAGAATGTTCCCCAGATTCCGGTTGATATTCAGATTGAGGCCACAACTTGATCTACTAACCAAGAATTACCACCATGGATGGATATAGTAGCACCTAAAAGGAAGAAACATATAATTTCACCATATGAATTTGATTTTGAACAGTTGGCTCCTCCCAAATCCAAGAGTTCTAAAAAGAAAAAGGCTTTTTCTCGGGTGCTAGTGGATCCTACTACCAAATGGAAATATGTTGAGGTTATGGTGCCATCTTCAAACAAAAATACAAATAATATTCAACCTGGAGATTACACTATGCATACTGTAGAACTTGGAGTGGAGACACATGAGAGTGTCAGGTTAGACTCTCAAACTACTTTCAATTCTCTTATGCGAAGGTTTGATCAAGAAAGAGATGAAAAGAATGAATTGAAGCAAAAATGTGAGCAGTTGACCAGTGTGCTTCAAGGTCAGAAAATCTTCTCATGAAGTTGAGCCAATTGTTTCTTCAATTGATACTGAGGCTCTCAAGAAGGTGGAACATGTAGGCATCAAGGGCCGAGTAGTGGATGAGTGGATTGCTTGGTTGAAATCAAAAGGTAATCATCTATTGGATTCAGTAATTAAGTTGTTGATTGACTTTGAAGTTGTTCAAATTCAAATGCAAGGTGTCAAAACTTCCTTTTCTCAAGAGATAGAAGATATTGAAAATAGCGTAACTCTTTGGGGTAAAATGGAGGATTTCAAAATTGAAGTCCAAGTGGAAAATAAACTAATTCCAACAAGAGAGAAATACATCCAAATTCTATCATTGTTGTCTCATAAGAAAGAAATAATAAGGTCAATCATTATGGATTTGGATCGAGAGAAGAAGGAAGGTGATGATGAGATTGATCTTATTTCAGCAAGGATAGTTGAAATTCCTTGAAATTTGTATGATAATAATTAAAATTTTATGACCAGTGATGCCATTATACAAGAATTTGTTTCCCTGATAGACCACTGTACAAAACAAGATTTCACATTGAATGAATTTGATAAGTTTCTAGAAGTACAAGTCAGTTTTGAAGTTCTTGCATCAATGTTGAAAGATGGAAGAAAGAAATACATGAAAGCTAAAGATGCAGTTTCCCGTGTTCGCGCCATCACTAGTTCTACCACAATGCTAGACAAAGCCAAGATGGAAGTTGTTTTGGTTAAGTTCGAGGAATTCCAAAAATCCAATGAGGAGGAGAAAGATGAATAAAGTGTCCCCTTTTGATTCTTATTTTTTCATGTAGATGCATTATTAATGTAGCTGCATTTTTAGATGCTGCAAGTTTTTTCGCAGCTGCATATTTACTTTATGTTGTAATTTTAGTTAAGTAGGACTATGCAATTGAATTAGTCAACTGTGCCCACCTTTTTCTCCACTCCTCTCCTATATATAGATGAGCCTCATTTGTAAATATTTATCTTTTATATGCTTAGCAAAAACTCTGCTGAAATTTTGTGCCAACTAAGACTTTGAGCTTTTTTGGATGTAAAATTGTATTCAAAGTAATATAGGAAAGCAATCCATTAGACCTCAACTTTGAGTGAGTAGAAGATTGTGGTTGTGATTGGAATTAATACTATGTTTAGTTCTCACAATTGTTCTTATATATATTAGAATTTTGTTGGAAAATTTGTCTATGTTATTGAAAGAGATTTCCAAGTGTGTTGAGTAGACTTTTAGCTAACAATATATTTGGGAAATTTTCTGATGTTAAGTGATTAGTGGTAGGCTTTGTATTGCTGCTATTATTTGTGGTTCTAAGAATTGGGAAATTACACTTGAATACTTTGAGCTGCAAGTTTAGTTTCTTAGCATTTGTAATCATTAGTTTAGTTAGAATTACATTTAAGAAAGACTTTGTATTTCTTGATTGTAAGTTTTGGTGTAATTGTTGAAATCATTTTGTTCATTTTTTTAAGTATCATAAGTGATAGAGAATTGTAACAAGTGGAGTGAAAATACATAAACTCTGAAAAAAGAGAGTTATATGCCCGAAACTTACCCACAAATTATAGTTTCTTGTTAATTAGAGAATAAATTTCAAAGGGAACCTCCCCTTGCTGAGAGGAGAGATTAATTTCTGAACATAGCTGTGTGTGAATTATATATTTTGTTGTTGGTATGCTAGTGACAACATATTCACCCAACAATTTTTTGGTGACTCTGCTGGGGATTCGACGAGCAACCAATATTTTCTCTTTTGGGTTGCAGTGTGTTTTTGCATTGTAATATCTTTATTTCTGATTTTCTCAAAGTATTAACTTGTTTGATCCAAGTTATACTCGTGGTCAAACATCACAAGGAATATTTGATCCTACGTTTGAATTTTTGCAGCAACATAATTTCCCTTTTGTGACTCCTCCATGGATGCGATCTCCTCTACAACAGACATGAAGTTTTCATCCTACTGCACAATGATATCTTATACCAAGTGAGGCTTCAAGTTTGTAAGTTGCAGTTGTTCCACTTGTAAATTGTTTTGTAATACCACCATATAATTCGTTAAGGATGGCTACTCTGGGTCCTTGGGGTACTGCTTTTGGTCCTTTGAGCCTAATGATACCTTTACATGAACTTCCAAAAGGCACAAGAAATAATTTGCCTAAGTTTTTGGGAGATGGTGCTCAACATCTTGATGAGCACATCGCTACTTTTTTATATTGCATATGGTGTCCTGGTGTTGAACATGAAGATGTCTCTGCAAGGTTATTCATTGAAACCTTGCAAGGTGCAACTGCTGATTGGTTCTATCATCTTCCAAATAATTGTATCACAGATTGGACAAGTCTCAGAATAAGGTTTGAGGCAAGGTTCAAGCCTAGTGAAGATGATCATGCACTATTAGCGCAGTTGACTCAAATGAAGAAAGAACCACAAGAGCCCATACGAGAATTTGTGGCTAAGTTTAATAATTTTTCCAATTGTATTCAAACCATATCTCAACCTACTCCAAGAAATTTAAAATGTTTCTTTATTAATGCTTATTTTCCAGAAGTAAGTTTTCTTTTGCATATGGATAATCCTACAGATTTAGCTGCTGCACAATGAATGGCCATATCAGTTGAAGATGATCTTATCCTTGCTGGTAAGATAAGAAAGGATCCTAAAAAGGTTAGGAATAATCAAATTGTTGATTCATCACCTTCCTCAAAAAATTTAGCCGATCCTATGATTCAAAAGCTAGCAAATGAGTTGTTAGCACTTAAGAAGCAAATTTCCTCCCAAAGAAATACTTCTTACCATGATTTCCCACGAAGAATTTATCCGAACAATGCTTCCAGTTATGTTGTGCGCAATCAAAATAAGTTACCTCCCACTCTAGAGAGACTTGAATTGGAAGAACCACCTCATAATTTAGCTACAGGTTGTTATGAAGCTGAACAAAATGATCTTTCTCCATTTGGTGATGAAGATGCCAATTTTCTTCAAGGAGATGATGCAGAATTGATTGGAAACTCTAACATTAGATATATGCAGTATGAAGAAGATGATGTGTCAGATGCACATGATGGAGATGTCTTCGCAATTTTCACTCGTTCGCAAGCACAAGTAGCACAACCACCTGCCAATGCAAAGAGTGGTGATTCTACATAGGCTAAGGATTCTCAATGCTTGCTAGTTACTATTGCTAAGCGTGGAACTCCTTTACCAAATCCTCCAAAGGACAACTTCATTCCAAAAGACAATGTGAAGGATGAAAATGTAAGTGCTCCTTCGACTGCTACAAATTTGTCAACACCTATTAATTCTTCTGCACCTGCATCAAAGACCAGTGCACCCAATGTTTCAAGTTTTCAAAATGAGAACCTTAACCAATCTTTGATGAATTATTTTCAGTCATTTGATATTATAGATCATGCTAGGAAAACTAAAGTACAAATGTCTGAGGTAGAATATTTGAGATCTAATCCAGATCAATTTGATCATTTGGTCAAATTTGTTAAAGAAAAAGATACTTCCCCAAGTAATCCTCCCAAATCCAACACATCTCAAAATAACCTAGTTAGTTCTCCTTCTCCAATAGGAAAGAGATTTTTCTTTTATATCTCCTTGTTGATAAATGGTCATAAGTTAAGTAATTGTGTAATTGATTCTGGAGAATCTGGCAATGTTATGCCTACTAAATTTGCCAACACTCTTGGTTTGACCTTGACCAAGGCGTTTGGTAGATGATTTTCCATGGATAATAAACAAGTCCCACTGATAGGTCAAATTAAGGATGCACATTTTTCTTTTGCAGCATTTCCAAACAAGAAGATCAAAATGACAGTATTGGTAGCCGATGTGTTGGTTTCTTATGGTATACTATTGGGAAAGAATTTTTGTAGAGATGATGGAGGAGAATTAAACATGGATATGACTGAAGCACGCATTCTTGTGAAGGGAGAGATCAAAAAGTTGTATCCATAAAAAGAATCACAATACACTGTTGTCAAATCTGATGATCAATGGGCTCAGATTCTTTTTGAGTCATCAGGTATGGGAAATTATTTCTTACATGCTGATGATGAGTTTGAAGTTGTTCCTGAAATTGAGGATGTCATTTCACATGATGAAAGTTATAGTGATTGTGAAAGTATTGTTGTTGAATCTGTGGGATCCTCAACTCCACAACAACAACCTCTCAATTTTGATACTGTCACTATTGGTGGTCCAAATGATGTTTGGACATTAGATTTTGATGGCAATTGTTCTTCCACAGGATCAGGAGCCGGTATTGTTTTGGTGTCTCCTGATGGTAATATATTCCCATTCTATTTCAAGTTACAGTTTATAAATACTAATAATACTGTTGAGTATGAGTCTCTTCTTTTGGGAATGAATGTTGCTCAAAATAAAGGAATTAAGAATTTTCATGCTCAGGGAGATGCTGAATTGATTTTTTGTCAAGTCATAAATATCTATCAGACAAGAAGCGATAAGCTTAGGCATTATTGTAATCTTGTGTGGGATTCAATTGAGGCATTTGATGCCTTTGATCTATCTATTGTTTCCCATGAATTCAATGATAGAGTAGATTCTTTAGCAGTATCTGCAACCTTGTTGGTCCACACAAGGATTTTTCAGGACCTATATATTATTGAAATGATCTTTCAACCAAGTGTTCCTGATAATTTTGACAATTGGCAAGTGTTCAATGATGATCAACGTGTAATTAATTTCTTGCAGATTGCTGATAATTTTGATGATTTGTATTTTGATGGTAGTGAATATCCTTCAAAAGATGTCATTGAAAGTGTTGATGCAGAAACTGGTGAATTTTTTTTACAATTGAAAGGTAATAAGATTCCTAAGGGTCTTGTTTCTCTTGAAAAATTATTTGACAAGCATGATAGCTATGTCAAAAAGAAACATAAATCAGCTACTAGTACAATGGAGTATGAGCAAATGAATATTGGGATGGATGAGAATTCAAAGATGATTAACATTGGAAAATGTTGTTCACACGAAGAAAGGCATAAGTTTTTTGCATTATTGCAGCAATATATCGATGTCTTGGCCTACTCTTATGATGAATTGAAGTCTTTTTGTCCTGAAGAGCTTCGCCATGACATTCCATTGAAGCTAGGTGTTGCTCCTTTTCATCAAAAGAAAAGGCAGTACAATCCAAAGATTTTTTATACCAACTTTTCTGAAATTCAAAAAATGTTGAGTGCAAGGATAATCTTCCCTATTCATCACTCCACCTAGATAGCTAATATTGTGCCCGTGCACAAGAAAATTGGTGAGATTCGAATATGTGTTGATTTTCAGAATTTGAATCAAGCATCTTTGAAAGATAAATACCCATTGTTGGTCATGGATCACATCTTACAAGTTATCACTGGATTTGAGATGATGTCCATTTTGGATGAATTTTTGGGTTATAATCAAGTGGAGGTTCTTGAGCAGGATCAACACAAGACTACTTTTACCACACCTTGGGGTACTTTTGCATATCACAAGATGCCCTTTGGGTTGATAAATGCAGGAGAAAATTTCCAACATGTAATGGACTTGGCCTTCTAATATTTTCTTGGTAAGTTCATTGTAGTATATTTGGATGATCTGATAGATTATTCTAAGAAGCATCAAGCTCATTTCTATCATTTGCAGCAAGTGTTGGGGAAATGTCGCCAACATGGGATTTCTCTTAATCCCAAGAAATTTGTTTTTGGGGTTACTGAAGGTAAGTTGCTTGGGCATATTTTCTCCACAAAAGGTATCAATATTGATGTTGAAAGGGTAAAGGCCATCCATAATATTTCCTTTCGAGCAAGTAAGACTATCGTGCATTCTTTCTTTGGTAATGTAAACTTCTTGTGAAGGTTTATTCTGGACTTTTCCAAACAGACTCATCACATAGTTGACATGATGAAAGGAAAATCTCTTTTCAGGTGGACTCATGAAGGAAAGAAATATTTTAATGAAATTAAAGAAGCCATGGCAAATGATCTAGTTTTGGTGTGTCTTGGTTACACCAAAAAGTTAATCATGTACAATTATGCATTTGATCATACCTATTCGGCTATACTAATGCAGAAGAATAATGAGGGTGTTGAATCACCCATTGCGTTCATGAGTTATCCATTAAAAGGTTCATGAGTTGAAATACTCAAAAATGGAGAAGCATACCTTTGTCGTGGTTAAAGCAGTAAATTTTTTTAGATTTTATATTCTAAATTCACACGTCATTGCACTTGTTCCTAATGTTGTTTGCAAGTCAATTCTAACACAACATGAATTTGGAACTAAAAGGGGCAGCTGGGTTGCCAAAACTCAGGAATATGTCATGGAAATTAAGCCTACTAAACTAGTTCATAGAAAAGGTTTGTGTTAGTTGATCGCTGATAAAAAATAAAGTGATGAAGTAGTGCTTGAAAATGAAGGCATGAGTGAAGATCTTCCCAAGGTTCTGTTTGTCAGTACTGTTGATGAGTGGTTTTTTGACTTGACATATATTTTAACATATGGTGAGTGTCTTGCACACCTATCACGCAATGAAAGATAGACTTTGAATCTCAAAGCAGTGAACTTTGTCTTATGGGACAATGTCTTGTATAAGAAGGGTTTGGATGGAAATTTCTTGTGTTGCGTTGACAAGCAACAACAAGTAAGGCTACTTCAAGATTTTCATGATCTTTCTTATGGTGGACACTTTTATGCTCCTATCACTGCACACAAAATTTTCCGTGCAAGATACTATTGGCCAATATTGTTTAAGGATGCATACAGTTGGGTTCACAAATGCGAACAATGTTAGCAGTTTGTTGGCAAACCTAAATTGGCCGCACTTCCTCTTAATCCAATGGTAATTGAAGAGCCATTTCAACAGTGGGGATTAGATTTAATTGGACCTATTAATCCAACATCTAATGTGAGTCACATGTATATTCTCACTGCAACAGATTACTTCACCAAGTGGGTGGAGGCAATTTCAACAAAGCAAGCTACTTTAGCAGTGGGTTGCCAATTTTTGAAAGAGAACATCATTTCAATGTTTGGTGTTCCTCATAATATAGTAATTGATAATGCTTCTTGTTTTTAATCTTATGAGATCATTGAACTCTATTTTGATTATGGTATTACCCTTTCACATTCATCCAACTATTATCCGCAAGGAAATGGTTAGGGTGAGTCGAGCAATAAGAACCTAGTTACAATTATGAAGAAGCTTGTTGATGAGAGACAACCGATGTGGCACAAGGCTCTCTATGATGCACTATGGGAAGATTGTATAACTCCAAAAAGAGCAATTGGAATGTCACCTTTCCAACTTCTGTATGGATTGAATACCAAGATTCCTATCACTTTGGAACTTCTAGCATTGAATCTTGCTAAGGCCGTTGAAGATAAAACTTACCAAGGTTCACTTGATAAGTGGATTATGTTTCTTTCTCAGTTGGAGGAAACAAGGGTAGAGGTGGTGGATAGAATTGTTGCACACCAAAGCCGAGTGAAGGTGTTATTTGACAAGAAGGCAACTTCTCTTGAGTTCACAGTTGATGATGAAGTCTTGTTATGGGACAAGAGGAGGGAACCAAAGGGTATGCATAGGAAATTTGATTCCTTATGGAAAGGCCCCTTCATTATTCATGAAGTATGTGGCGAGCATAGTTACTTGCTTGTGTATGATGATGGTACCCCATTCTCACTACCTCATAATGGAGAACATTTGAAGCTCTTTATTCAATAAAGAGAAAGGTGGAAATAAAGTTGTACATATTGTAAAATGTTTGTATAGTGTTTCTTTTATGTCTTTTTGTCACCTTACTCTATGGCCCAATGGATACAGGCACTTAGAGTTCTGGATTCTATAATCTTCAAGTGGTGAAGCTTGTTCCCTAGTCAAAGCCAACTACTGTCCTTGATTTTAGTGTGGCCAAAATCATGAGGAAGCCTTATGAAACTAGTCCGTTCATACCTCACATCCTCTGGGAAAGACTAATCAACCTTGTCAATTAGTTGCTTTTCATCTTTTGTCTTTATGTTTGGTTGTTTAGAAGTTAAAGGGTTTTTATGTTTTGACTGACAGGTCAAACTTTAAAGTCTGACCTGCAGTGAGTCATGTCAGCGCATCGGACTTTAAAGTTCGATGTGCCAGTTTCCCTTCTACCTTCAACTTGACAAGTTGAACTTTAAAGACCGACCTGGAGTCGAGTTGTTTTGTGACTGACAGGTCAGACTTTAAAGTCTGACCCTTTAGGTTGAGCTGCATTTATTGTAGTTTGTGTTGTTTTTAATTAGGGTTTTTTAGTGGTTTTTAATGAGGTTTTAGATAAGTTTAGTCATTTTTCTTTTGCATCTTTTCTCTCCTCTCGCCTTCTCTCTGTGTATTTTGTGTCTTTGGCTTGTGTTGGTGATTGATTTCATGTTTTCTCATCAAGGAGTCGAATCTTTTTCTTAGGTATGTTCTTTCTACATTTTCTTTCCCTTTCACGTTTTTATTTTTCGTTTGCATGTTTTTAATAGGTTAGGGTTTCCTATCTATTGTTGCAGATTAGGGCATGTCGGACTTTAGAACCCGAATGCCCTAATCTTTTGGCCTTTCCTTTCTTTTTACTCTCGCATGTCAATTTTCATAGATGACATGCGAAGGGATCGTTGTGCTTTCCTTTCTTGCATGTCAGATTTTAAAATCTGACATGCAAGAAATTTATGTTCTTTTTCCTTTGCTAACATATCGGGTTTTAAAACCCGACATGTTAGCAATATATGTTCTTCCTTGTTAACATATCGTACTTTAAAGTCTGATATGTTAGCAGATTGTGTTCTTCCTAGATGACATGTTGGGTTTTAAAACCTGACTTGTCAACCTTTATGTCTTTTCCAACTGATAGGTTGAGTTTTAAAACTCGACATGTCATCTATGACATTTATTTTTGTTCGAACATCACACTTTAAAGTCTGATGTGCATATCCACCTCACAATTTTTTGACTCGCAAGTCAGACTTTAAAGTCCGACCTACGAAGATTGTCCTTCCCACTTGCAAGTCCAATATGCAATTTATGTTGGTTTTCCCTTGCACGTAGAACTTTAAAGTCTGATGTGCGAATTTTGGTTTCTAATTGACATGTTAAACTTTTTTCTTCGACCTGCCAGTTTTTTATGATCTTTTTCATAAGTCCAGTTTAGCTCCGGATTCTTGTTCCAATTGATAAAATTTCCTCTTCTAATGGTGATGATCTCCAAAACACTAATCCTTGGTGTTGAATGTAGTACTTTTGCAGATGTTAAAGCCTGCTCAAGGAAAATTAGAGCCTTCCTCAAGTTAATTAGACTCCTCACCAAGAAAGCCATCGATGAATAAAGAGGAAGTGCAAGTATGATAAATACTTGAAAATGTTCCCAGAAATCTCGGTCGACTCTAATGTAAAGGAGATAAGGGATACAAAAATTGGTCATGTGCAAATGCAAGAGTTCATTGATCGAGTTGAGAAATCTCCTTCACCTATGTCAAGTTTGATCAAATCAGAGTTTTACAAATATGCTTCCTTCCCAGTTGCAACTCATGATCCAGACTTTGTACTTGCAGTGGTGGATCATTTTGATCCAAATACAAGACAAGTGAAGGATGTCAATCAAAATGTTGTTATGACATTAGATAGTATGATAGTATTTTCTTTAACAGTGTATTCAAGGGCTCTCTAGTTGAAGAAGTAGATGACATTACTCAGGAAAGTGCTCAAGAATATTATGATAAAAATAAAACAAAGTGTAAGAAAATGATCAATATAGTTTTCTTATCTTCTGGTAGGGGTTCCACCACTACAAGATGGCCAAAATACTTTCATAGAAGTGATTTCAATGAGGAATACAATGATATGGTTACCTTGATGGCACGAGTAAAAGGTTTAAAAGATTCTTTTATTTTCAAAACTGGATGTGTTATTATATAAACATAATCTGAAAGGAAACTACCAAGATAGATTGGGGTGAGTAGATTAGTGATGCACTTTGTGCACAATTGAAAGAGGTCAAAACAATGCTAAAGTTCTCCATGACCTCATACCTTGTGTATGACCTCATAGCTTATGTATGCAACCGCCTCTGTGAGGCAATATCCATGTTTGTCTACAAAAGGTGACAAGAGGTTGGTTCATGTTTGGAAATATTATGATCAGTTCACAATTAATAATCAGGGAAGTCATTTTAGAAGGGTCAATGATGCCTTCTTTGAATTGTTAGATAATTGATTAATCCCAAAGACACTGAGAGGGGGGGGGGGGTGAAGCAATGTTAGGCCGGTTTATGAAAGATTTAAATTTATTTGCAATTCTATAACTGAGATTAATAAGATGGAAAGAAAACAATAATGCAGCAAAGAGAAATAAAGGAATCAACATCAATGCACACCATAACACAAATATTTTGGCGAGGAAACCCGGTAAGGGAAAAACCTCGATGGGATTTTTGACCCAAAATATTTACTCACAGGCCATATGATTAAATATTACTTAGTACAAAAAGGGGTCTGCACATACAGAAAGGCCAACTGCCTAGAGCTCACTGCTCAATCACAAAATAGAAGTCAATAATTATAACCTAAAAAAAATCATTCCAACTTAAAACTCAATGCCGGTAAAATAGATTAACAGTTATAGTATTACCGGTACAACTTAATGCATGAAACAAAAAGAGAAACAACATCCACAGCACATGACACAGAGATTTTGATGTGGAAACCCTGTAAGGGGAAAAACTATGGCGGGAAACCTTACCCACAATCAAATGATAGTACTGTAGATAGTAAGTGAATACAATAATGGGGTTTGCACATGCAAAAAGACCAACTGCCTAGAGCTCACTACTCAATCAAAAAATAGAAGTCACGCTGACTACACAATTGGATGGTTAAATCCAATAACAATATACTGCTTCAATTTAGCATCTTCAATGCTGGATTCAGTACCCATTTAAGGTCTCCACATGAGGACCAAATACCTTCATGACCTTTAACAACCTTCCTTCAACCTTCAGATGATATCTGCGTAATTCGCACAAGGATCTTCTTATTTTTGCCCTTCACAATGATCTTCAATATATGCACATTCACACACTTCTTCTAAATAAGATCTTACAATTATTTATACAAAACCTAAGACCTCATCATTAGGTCGGCTCCTAAAAGATATTACATTTAAATCAATTACAAACTAAGCCTTAGTGCAATACAATATGTCGACCTCAATACATTTACACATTATCCAATCAATAAATCATTTCCAAATCATGTCGTGTTGATCTGGAACATGTTTTCTTATGCCAGTACATAACTTGGGCCTATCTGCTGGTTAAGGCAAATATGTGAACCCGATTAGACCAATATGCAAAATGCCAAATGCAAACATCCAATCCATTTCTTCGACATAACCAAATGATCTCCAGATGATAACAAGTCATCATCAAATTCCTGAGCTGCTGGTGAAACATATACCGATGACTGTGCATAAGCCAATATCCATGTCGAGACCACAATGTGTCAGTTCATCAACAAACCAATATAACCAGAGTGCCAAATCAACAATGTAGACCTCCAGATAGATAAGCATTGACATCAATGACAAAACTGATGCAACACATGATGAAGTCATCCATAATACCAATAATCTCCCCCTTGGGCATTGATGGCAACACTAGATGGAAAACCATCTAAGTGCCAAATCAAAATGCCAACAATCTCCCTTAAATAGATCAACACAAAATTTTGTACCAAAAATAGAAACAGTATAACCAAAACCAAAATACATCTTCAAAGTACAATGTTTTTCCATAGACATCTCTCCCCCTTTGACATCAAATGCCAAAGCAGTTAAAAGTCAAAACATAATGTACGACTAACTACTCCCCCTGAGCAGTAGCTCTCCTTCATCAAGCCAGAAAAAATATTTCTCTATTAGTCCCTGTCGGCTTGATGCCAATCTGCATCATTTAAGTTTCTGCCGGTGGGGTGATTACTCCAAGATTCTCTCTGAGATATTCAAATGTTTCCTTAGGCAAAGACTTTGTAAAAATATCTGAAATTTTATCTTTAGTGTTAACATAAACCAATCTCACTTCATTTGCTGCAACATTTTCTTTCAGAAAATTATACTTAATAGAAACATGCTTTGTTTTAGAGTGAAATACCAGATTCTTTGATATATCTATTGCTGCTGATTTATCATAGTGAATAATTACTGGTTATTTGTATTTTACCTTGTTATCCTTCAACATTTGCTTGATCCATAATACCTGAGTGCAATTAGTTGCTGCTGCAACATATTCTGCTTTTGCTGCAGATAATGATGTGCAAGTTTGCTTCTTATTGATCCATGAAATTAATCTTCTCCCAAGAAAGAATGCACCACCAGTTGTACTCTTTCTGTCATCCACATCTCCTACCCAATTTGCATCTCTATATGCACATTACTCAAAATTTTCATTCTTAGGATACCATAAACCAAGATTCGTTGTCCTTGCAGGTACCAGAAAATCCTTTTTACTGAAGTTTCATGATTTTCTTTAGGATTGCTTAGAAATTTTGAAACAATACATACTGCATTCATTATATCAGGTCTAGTTTGTGTCAAATACAGTAACCCTCCAATCATAGATTTGTACCTTATTGGATTTATATGAGCCGAATCATCCTTTGATGTCAATTTATCAGTTGTAGTCATAGGAGTGCTTACCGATTTGGAGTTTTCCATTCCAAATTTCTTCAAAAGTTCCTCCAAGTATTTTATTTGATAAATGAATAAACATTTATCTGTTCAAGAAATTTGCAAACCTAGAATTTTTTTTATCTCACCAATCATAGACATTTCAAATTCTTCCTGCATCTTATTAGCAAAATCTTTGCGTAGCTGTTCTTCTCCTCCAAAAATGATATCATCCAAAAATACTTCAATAACCAAAATATCATCATTGGTAATTTTGTAATACAAATTACTGTCAGCATTACCTTTTGTGTATCCAAGCTTTAAAATATATTCACCCAGTCTAGCATACCAAGCTTTGGGAGCTTGCTTTAATCCATATAAAGCTTTTCTTAATCTACAAACCATATCCTTATCATCTGCTAATGAAAATCCATCAGGCTACTCAATGTAAACTTCTTTTCAAGATCTCCATTAAAAAATGCACATTTTACATCCATCTGATAAACCTTATAGTTCTTGTGAGCTGCAAATGCAAGAAACAGTCTTACTGCTTCAATTTTGGCTATCGGTGCAAAGGTTTCATTATAACCAATTCCTTCTATCTGATAATAACCTTTAAAAACTAATCTTGCCTTGTTTCTGATTACTTCACTGTCTTTATTAAGTTTATTTTAAATACCCATTTAGTTCCAATTACATTTTTGTCTTTAGGCAGGGGAACTGATGTCTAAGTATTAGTCTTTTCAATCCATTCTAATTCTTCTTCCATTGCTTTTATCCAATTTTTATCCTGGCATGCTTCAATAATTGATGTTGGTTCAACTTGAGAAATTAAACATACCTCTTTATTTGCTAATCTTCCTCTTGTCATAACACCTTGATTTTAATTTCCAATTATCTGATTTTCTGAATGATTCAATCTTACATACCTGGGTTTATTCTGATTTCCACTCACATGTTGTTGTTCTTCAATCACAGTTGAGTTCTCTGATGATGCTGGTGTGACTGGTTCTTCATTCTATTTTGCTGCAATTCATGTCGGCTCATTTATAATCATTTCTACTGCCATTTTAGAACCTATATATCTTGATTCTCCTCTAAAATGTTCATCTATATTCACATTAGTAATTTCAATGATTTTCTGCAATCTTTTATTATAACATCTATATGCCTTGCTTCTAGTTGAATAACCAGGAAATATTCCTTCATCACTTCTAGGATCAAATTTGCCAATAGTGTAATAACCCACCATGTTTGATTCAATCACATACTTTGGGCATCCATCCATTTGGATTAGTCATTCATCCATCTGGGATGAGCAGCTAACCATACAGGTTAGGCATCTATCCATACGGGACATAAGATTTCATCTATCCAATACGGGATATGCATCTACCCATATGGGGTAGGCATCTATCCAATTGGGATAGGAGGTGCTCTGACCAGAGACTTAGACTCATCGGGACCATTTGAGTCTTGAGCCACTCACTAAGTACTACACTCTTCTAATAGAAGTGCACCGAGGTCACTGTCCTTAGGAGTAATTAAATAACATAATACAAGCTTGAATTCCACCTCAGAATTTGGATTAAAGCCTTGGGAAGTCAAGTGAATCCATACGGGATTCCTTCTGAGTATGCATTGAATTACTTTTTCCATTTTATTATGCTTATCTTTCAAATTAGAATTGTACTCAACCCTTCTCTTACCAAGCCTAGACCCCACCCACGAATGCTTGAGTACTAGGGACAACTCCGTCCCAAGATTGCCTACATACTCGTTTCGGCACGGGATCAAGGCGTAAAGTATGTAGTTCTATTTTCTACTCTATGGTTTGATGTAAATTGATTAGTGGGTACACAACCCTTTCTAGGGTCAATGTCCCAGACAGTTTCTCTGTGGTTGCTACCCACAGTGGTAGCACTTAAACAAAGGCTCAAGATGGCCTATTGTTTGTGGCCTTAAATAACTACATCCTAACACCTATCATAAGCGTCACCCTTGACCAAATTGTCAATCACCAATATCTCTTCAAGATTAAATCAATTTCATAAAAGCATTTTACTTAATCAACCCTAAAGGGGGTTTACTATGGTTTAACTCAATGGATGTAAGATCATTTAAGGATTATCTTGTTAGATTATCGATCCAAGAGGGATTAGCCGCCCCTTGAATTTTAACTTCCAAGTGTCCCTTATTACACCCTGACAATTTATAGGGATGATGCCATAGATGTCGTTGATGTAGATTTATTAGGTGTTAAGTGCAGTAGTTCAACACGATGACATTACCCGTAAGCGTGACCTAGAGGCACTATATATACCGAACGCTACTAGGTTTTGGTTTCCATCTTCCTCTATTTAGTTTTCTAACTAAGAGCTATGAAAACATCATACTTGAAAACAATTACTAATTGAACGTGTATAATTTAATAATTGAAATAACTACTTGATGAATTACATGGAATGAAAAAAAACCATAACTAAAATTATTTATTATTCAAACTTGAAATATAACTTGCATAATAATGACAATTAGGAAACTTGCATAATAATAATTAAACATATAACTTGCATGAATATGAAGAAAATGTAACTTTGTCATAAATAAATGCAATTAAGTAATTCGCATGAAGCAAGGATAGAGTAAGATATATGCAAGGTTGAGGAATGTGTTGGTTTCTATCATGAGAATAATCGATTATAGGGTCATTGGACCCGAAAATAGTAATTAGCTTAGACATTTGGTTCAAATCATATTAATATGAATTAATTGCCAAAAGGCTAACTAAGTGCCCCAATGGATCTTAAATGGATTGAACAACTTTAATTATATAATATACAAATACAAAGTTTTCTTAAGATAAATTAATTATGAATATACTACACATTAATCCCCGATATTTATAAATTTTTCTAAGTTAAATTTAATAACTTAAAATTTATTCTAAGAAAAGAATGTAACAATTTCTAAATGGAAATTTATACATTTATATTTATATATAAAAAAAAAACTTAAATAAAAATAAATATATATAAAAAAAAGAAGGAAGGTGAATCTTTGTTTAAGGGTTAGTGGGGAGTGGGGTCCATGGGTCCCATCACCACTGCGGGTCTGCAGAAGTAGGCCCGTAGTGATGAGGGGACCCCGTGGTCCCCTCCACTACCCTGTGGCCACTGTCGTTACAGTGACTACAGGGGAAGTGGATCCCCGACGGTTACGTTGACTGCCTCCCCTACCCTGCATGCCACCCGATAACCATTCAATAGATTTCGATGGACATGATTTTACATTAAGTTTGCTTGCAATATTAAATATGTTCATTTTCGTTTGTAATATATATATATTTGGTTACATTCCCAGATTAATAAATTGCATAAAAGAAGAGTGTATAAATAGATATGTGTATAAGAAAAATACTAATGTAAGAGTGAAAATAATAATTTAATCATAGGGACGAAAATACAACAGAGAAATAGTTTGAAATAAACAGAGAAATAATTTGCTCCAGTGATACACAGATAACAGGTTTATGTTGAGAAATACAAAACCTTTCAAGAAGATTTAATATTCACACAGAGGGATTTATATTCTATTTTTCAACCAATATTCACAAAGAGAGATTTATTTCTTCATTCAAAGAGAGAGAGATTTCTGAGAGGAAAAGAATAATATTTTCCACAGTGACTAATGAGCACAGCGAGGTTGATATTTTGTTATCAGACTTTTCTGTTCACAGAGAAGTAAAATTTAATTAAAGGATGAAATTTTACTTTCAGATTTCCATTCGAAGAGCCAGAGAAAAGAATTCAAGAGAGAATAAATATTAAGATTCATATCATTTAATCACACAGGGAAGATTTTTAATCTCAGAAAAAGAATTTTAAATAAGGGGAAATATGATTTTTGGATAGATCTAAAATCTTTGGAAAAGCAAAAAGCAAGATCATGTGCATATTAACTAAATAAAATAAATAATAGAGCTGCATTTTATTCCTAAATAAGAAGAAGATATTTATTTATTCATTTACAAAGAGAGAGATTTATTTATTTTTATATTCAATATCATCTCTAGTTTTCAAGAGAAAACAGAAAAGCAAAAATCTGATTTTCTACCTTTTAAATATATTAAATAAAATATGCAAGAGAAGTCTGCATTTGTATTTAAAAAGAGAAAGAATTATATCACTGCATTTCTTTAAAGAAAACAAAATAGATTTTCTTCCTATCTAGCAATTAAAAAATGATTTCTTTCAGAAAACTATATTCAACTAAAGAATCTAGAAACTATATATATTTTTTTGATAAATACAAATTCCTCATATGACAAAAGGAGAGAACCTAGTTTACTGAAGCTTGATGTTGAATCTTCTAGCTATCCTTTGATCCTTCCTTGCAACTTGAGAGAGATCCTTCAAACAACAACTTAAAAATCCTGCAACAAAAATGAGACTACCAAAGAAAAACTTGGGAAATTTCCTTCAAAACATAATCAACTCCCTTCTTTGAAACTTGCATATCATTTTATAAGAAAAATCCCTCCCTTCCACTATCTATAAAATTTAATTAAAAGGAGATTCTTTTCCAATATTGGACTCATGCAAATGGATTAAACTTAGTGGGGGAGTTACATGCAAAGTGGTGGAGATTCCTCTAGAAGCTTCTTATTCTTCCTACAACATGTGCCATAATTGGGAGTGGAAAATAAATAAATAAATAAAAATAATTATATTATCCAAGTGTGTGTGTGTGTGTATTCATTTGATTCTTTTATAACATTTATTCAATCATTTAAATAGCTTAACCACAAATATAATAGAATTGTATTTAAATCAAAAAGTGATAAAGGAGGGTTGTGACAGATAGACTCATCTCTCTTAATATAGCATTTGCTTCCAAATATTTTGAAATATTTAAGAGTAGGAATATAACCAAACCATAGTTCATAAGGGGTCTTACTGGTTTCACCTTTGATGTGAACTCTATTGAAAGTATAAACCATTGTATTTGTTGCTTCTCTCCAGTACATATAAGGTAGATTTGCTTCCATCATCATGGTTCTTGTTGCATCCAGTATAGTTATGTTCTTCCTTTCCACAACTCCATTTTGTTGGGGTGTCCGGGGTGCTGATAGTTGTCTTTTGATTCCATTCTCTTCACAAAATGCATTGAATTCCCTAGATGTAAATTCTCCTCCTTGATCAAATCTCAAACATTTAATTTTCTTGCCGGTTTCATTCTCTACCATTTCCTTGTATATCTTGAATCCTCCAAAAGCTTCTGATTTCTTCCTGAGAAAAGTAATCCAACACATTCTAGAATAATCATCAATTATTAGCATAAAGTATCTATCACCTTGAGGACTTCTTGTTCTTGCTGGACCATATAAATCAATGTGAATTAAATCAAGAATATTATTGGATTTATCAGAAATGATCTTAAATGTTGTTCTAACTTGCTTTTCGATTTGACATTCCTTACATATTGGATTATGAGGTTTCACAATCTTAGGTAAATCCCTTACTACCTTGGTTGAACTGATCTTTACAATGCAATCAAAATTTACATGACAGAGTCTTTTATGCCAAACCAAATTTCATCAATATGAGCAATTAAACATGTCTTATCGTTGGTATTCAAATGAAAGATATTACCTTTAGTCTGATTACCGGTTGCAATCTCCAATCCAGTTTGGTTTATGATTTTGCATTTTCCATTCTTGAATTGTAATTGAAATCATTTTTCCACTAACTGACCAACACTCAATAGATTATGCTTTAAACCTTCAACATAATAAACATTGTCAATATTGTGCTTACCATCCAAAGATATAGTGCCTCTTCCTTTGACTAAACAAGCTTTTTCATCCCCAAATCTTACTAGACCTCCATGATATTCCTGTAATGATAAGAATTTTCTTTTATCACGAGTCATATGATGCGAGCATCCACTATCAATGATCCATTCATCATTTTCTTCAATTTTTGCTGCTAATGCTTGCTCTACCGGTTTGACAATAGGTGTCGATTGATCTTCTTTTAATGCAACAAATTCCCATCCACTATTTGCTGGATCTTCATCAGAATTATCTGTAACACCTTCATCTGCATAGTAACATGACTTATCTCTATTTTTCCAAAATTTGTATCTCTGATATTCAGGGTTAGGCTTATATTTTCTCTTTGCCTCATCTCTTAGTCTTGAATATCTATCAGGATACCTAAATGCCATATGACAAACTTTATTGCAATTAAAACATTTGAAAGGTTCTTTACATTCATACTTACTTCCTGCTAGACCTTTAGGCATCTTCCTTGCAAATAGTGCTTCAAGTTCTTCAAGTTCTTTTGCATAAAGTGCTTTCCAATCAGATTTGTCAGATGATGATGATGATGATGTTGATGCTTTGAAGGCTATATCAGTCTTGACTATAGTAACAAGACCAAATTATTCAAGCTCAAATGCTGAAAGTTTTCCAACCAAAGTATCTCTAGATACTAATGTAATAGGCATTGTTCTCGACTCATTAATAGCTGTCACTTTCATTTTGTAATCCAGTGGAAAAGCTCTTAAAACTTTAGAAATAATTTCATCTTCACTTAAAGATCCTCCACAACATGGTATTCCTAAAATAATTTCATTAACTATTTCCATAAATGTAGAAATTCTTTCATCCTCTTCCATTTTTAAATTTTGATACCTGACCCGGTAACATTCCAGTTTTGCAATTTTGACGGTGGAATCTCCTTCATTCAATGTTTCCAGTTTATCCCAAATAGCTTTTTTCATAGATCTGTTTGATAATCCCATGATTTTCTGATTTGATAATGCGCTTAGAAGTGCTTCTCTTGATTTGCAATCATTCTCCAAGTCTTTAGCTAAGGTTGGTGGATTAGGGTTATTCTGATTAGGAGGAACATAGCCATTCTTTGTAACATCCCATATATCTCTTCCAATGCAATTTAGGTGTGTCTCCATTCTGATCTTCCATATACCATAGTTAGTTCCATCAAGTTTGGGACTATCCTTCCTAAAGATATTTGCTGCCATAAGATCTCCTCAAGTTGTTAGGCTTCCACAAAAAGAGGACTAGGCTCTGATACCAATTGTTAGGAACTAGGAAGGACAACTTAGAGGATGGGGGGTGAATCAGTTGTCAATAAATTATAACCCAAAACAAAATATTCCAACTTAAAACTCAGTGCCGGTAAAATAGATTAACAATTATAGTATTACTGATACAACTTAATGCATGAAATAGAAAGAGAAACAACACCCACAACACATGACACAAAGATTTTGATGTGAAAACCCTGTAAGGGGAAAAACCATGGTGGTAAACCTTACCCACAATCAGATGATACTATTGTAGATAGTAAGTGAATACAATAATGGGGTATGTACATGCAGAAAGGCCAACCGCCTAGAGCTCACTGCTCAATCACAAAATATAAGTCACATTGACTACACAGTTGGATGGTTAAATCCAATAACAATGTACTGCTTCAATTTAGCATCTTCAATGCTGGATTCAGTATCGGTTTAAGCTTTGCGCATGAGGAAAAAATACCTTCATGACCTTTAACAACCTTCCTTCAAACTTCAGATGATATTTGTGTGATTCGCACAAGGATCTACTTATTTTCTCTCTTCACAATGATCTTCAATATACACACATTCACACACTTCTTCCAAATAAGATCTTACAATTATTTATAAAAAACCTAAGACCTCATCATTAGGTTGGCTCCTAAAAGATATTACATTTAAATCAATTACAAACTAAGCCTTGTTGCAATACAATATGTCGGCCTCAATACATTTACACATTATCCAATCAATAAATCATTTCCAAATCGTGTCATGCTGATCTGGAATATGTTTTCCTATGTCGGTTCATAACCTGGACCTATCTGCTGGTTAAGGCAAATATGTGAACTCGATTAGACCAATATGCAAAATACCAAATGCAAACATCCAATCCATGTCTTCGACATAACCAAATGATCTCCAGATGATAACAAGTCATCATTAGCTTCCCAAGCTGTGGGTGAAACATATACTGAGGACTGTGCATAAGCCAATATCCATACCAGGACCACAATGTGCCAGTTCATCAACAAACCAATATAACCAGAGTGCCAAATCAACAATGTAGAGCTCGAGATAGATAAGTGTTGACATCAATGACAAAACCAATGCAGCATATGATCAAGTCATCCATAATACCAACAATTAATAATCAGGGAAGTCATTTTAGAAGGGTCAATGATGCCTTCTTTGCTGTATGGAAATGTATGTTTGATAAGGACTTACAGAAGAGGAGACTTTCAGAAGCAACATACAATAAGGTTTCTTATTTTGGTTGTGTCTTTCTCCAATTTCCTATATTCACTTAGATTTGCGTAAATTGTTTCACAGGTGAACCTTTCATTTTGCCAAGATATCCATTTGATAAGATTGTTCTCATGGAGTTATGTCGGCAATTGATCTATGTGCATAAAAAGTAGTCACAGGCTCATAAGACTGGCTTAAAGTTTCCAGAAGCTATTGGCTAATATTTAGTAATGACCAGCCCAAAGGCCAAAAATATGAAAGAAGAAATGCAATGGAACACCATGAGGAGATTCAAAGCCCAAAATAATTTTGATTTTCATGGAATGAAGAAGAAACTTAAAAGAAGTTACACTCATGTATACAGGTTTGAATATGTATGCGTTGATTGTGAGAATAAAGAAGATGTGTGGAGGATGGATTTCAGTCACCTTTCATTGGAGCAAATTGAAAATCTGGATTTGGCTAAAATCCCGACGACAATGGAGGATACTGATGATATAGTGGATCCACTATATTTTGAATGGAAGATTGTAGATTCTCCATTACCGCCCATCCAATGGTCAAAAATAGATAATAAGTCCATTAATCAAAGAATTGCCCCTATTTAGGCCAATACTATTGCATGGTTATTGAAGAAGAAGATCAGAGTGAAGCAACTTCCTGCTAGTTTTGGTGATGATGACAACAGTGATGGTCCAGTTGGTAAAAAAACTAAATTGAGGACCAAAAGAAAAGAAGATGTACAAGCACCTCCACCAATACCTTCAACACAATCCAAGGGAAAAGGACCTAAAATAAAATTCACTATCAAAGAGCTAAAGAATGGTGAATCTTCCTCAGCAATACAAGTGACACAAATAGAGGAGACTGAGAAACAAGTTATTGAATTGACTGAGAAGGAAAAAGACCAAGAAGAAGGAGAAATTACTCATGAAGAGGAAATTCATGTTGAAGAACAAACTCATCAAGGTGAGAGTGATACCCCCACCACTTCACATGCATCAAATCCTACACAGGTTATTATTCATTCTATTGAATCTGATTTAGATCAAGAAGTGGAACATAATAATGAAGGGTTGAATACATAACTACAACAACGGGAGGGTGATCAACAATATATTACATTGTCTAGTCTCTCTAGGTTTGATGATGTTCCTGCATCCATTATCAAGTCTTCAATTTTAGATTTTATTGAATCTATGGAACAAGCATTTGCAAAGCAACAATTAGTGACCCTACCTTCCATAACAATCATGGTGGAAGCTCCACCTAGTGTGAATACCATTATTGCCACTAGTGCACCATCCATAGTTGCATTCACAATTGTTTCCAAGGAGGCATCAACAAGGGATACTGCTTCTCCATCAACAGAAATACCATTGGCTACCACAAACATGATACCAACAATTCCATCTATGACTGTTACAACTTCAAGTCAGAATGTTCCCCAGATTCCGATTGATATTCAGAAGGAGGCCACAACTCCATCTACTAACCAAGAATTACAACCATGGATGGATATAGTAGCACCTAAAAGGAATAAACAAGTAATTTCACGAGATGAATTTGATTTTGAACAGTTGGCTCCTCCCAAATCCAAAAGTACTAAAAAGCCAAAGACTGTTTCTCGGGTGCAAGTGGATCCTACTAACAAAAGGAAATATGCTGAGGTTATGGTGCCATCTTCAGACAAGAATAAAGATAATATTCAACCTAGAGATTACAATATGTAGATTGTAGAACTTGGAGTGGAGACATGTGAGAGTGTCAAGTTAGACTCTCAAACTGCTTTTAATTCTCTTATGTGCAGGTTTGATCAAGAAAGAGATGAAAAGAATGAATTGAAGCAGAAATGTGAGTAGTTGACCGGTGTGCTTCTCAAGGTCACACAATATTTTTAGGAAGTTGAGCCAATTGTTTCTTCAATTGATATTGAGGCTCTCAAGAAGGTGGAACAGGTAGGCATCAAGGGTTGAGTAGTGGATGAGTGGATTTCTCGGTTGAAATCTGGAGGTTCTCATCTTTTGGATTTAATAAGTAAGTTGTTTATTGACTTTGAAGTTGTTCAAATTCAAATGCAAGGTATCAAAACTTCCTTATCTCAAGAGATAGAAGATATTGAAAAGAGTGTAACTCTTTGGGGTAAAATGGAGGATTTCAAAATTGACGTCCTTGTGGAAAATAAAGTAATTCCAACAAGAGAGAGATACATCAAGATTCTATCATTGTTGTCTCATAAGAAAGAAACAATAAGGTCAATTATTATGGATCTGGATTGGGAGAAGAAGGAAGGTGATGATGAGATTGATCTTATTTCAGCAAGGATAGCTGAAATTCCTTTTTATTTGTATGATGATAATCAAAATCTTGTGACTAATGACGCCATTATACAAGAATTTCCTTCCTTGATAGATAACTATATAGAATAAGATTACACATTGAATGCATTTGATAAGTTGCTAGAAATACAAGTCAGCTTTGAAGTTCTCGCATCAATGTTGAAAGATGGAAGAAAGAAATTCATGAAAGCTGAAGATGCAGCCATGTTCGTGCCATCACCAGTTCTACCACAATGTCAAAAAAAGCCGAGATGGAAGCTGCTTTGGTTAATTTTAAGGAATTCCAAAAATCCAATGAGGAGGAGAAAGATGAATAAAGTGTCCCCTTTTGACACTTAGTTTTTCATGTAGATGCATTATTAATGTAGTTGCATTTTTAGATGTTGTAAGTTTTCTCCCATCTGCATATTTCCTTTATTTTGTAGTTGTAGTCAAGTGGGACTGTGCAATTGAATTACTCAATTGTGCCCACCTTTTTCTCCACTGCTCTCCTATATATAGAGGAGCCTCATTTGTAAATATTTATCTTTTATATGCTTAGGAAAAACTCTGCCGAAATTTTCTCCCAACTAAGACTTTGAGCTTTTTTTGATGTAAAATTGTATTCAAAGTAATATAAGAAAGCGATCCATTAGACCTCAACTTTGAGTGAGTAGAAGATTGTAGTTATGATTAGAATTAATCCTATGTTTATTTCTCACAATCATTCTTATATATATTAGAATTTTGCTAGCAAATTTGTCTATGTTATTGAAAGAGATTTCCAACTGTGTTGAGTAGACTTTGAGCTAACAATATATTTGGGAATTTTTTTGATGTTAACTGATTAGTGGTAGGATTTTTATTGCTGCTATTACTTGTAGTTCTAAGAATTTAGAAATTACACTTGAAGACTTTGAGCTGCAAGATTAGTTAGAATTACATTTAAGAAAGACTTTGTGCTTCTTGATTGTAAGTTTTGGTGTAATTTCTTAAATCAATTTGTTCATTTCTTTAAGTATCATAAGTGATAGAGAATTGTAACAAGTGGAGGGAAAATACATAAAATCTGAATAAAGAGAGTTATATTCCTAAAACTTACCCACAGATTTTAGTTTCTTGTTAATTAGAGAAGAAATATCAAAGGGAACCTCCCCTTGCTAAGAGGAGAGATTAATTTCTCAACATAGCTGTGTGTGAATTATATATTTTGTCACTGGTATGCTAGTGACAAAATATTTACCCAAAAATAACCTCCCTCACACCATTGCCAACCTGTCATAGTTGCAACACTTGGATTTGGAAGGGCCTAATGGCTTAAATAACCTACTTGATACCATTGGCAACCTATCGCAACTGTGGAGGTTGGAGTTAGGATGCAGAAAAGAGAAGAAATCTAAAGGATCTGTGGTGTTGTAGATACTAAAAAAAAAAATGCATAATATTGCAAATATAATCCAAATTAAATAGAAAAACAAAATTTGGTAAAGTGGATTTAGTTGGTATTCTCATTTCATATGCCTACTTTATTGTGCTACCTACTAGGAGACTACAGTCCCAAATGAAAATAAAACTATACCTTGTTTTTATTAAAGGAACCTGTATGTCGTAGCCAAAAAAGTTCTTTATCATTATTCTTACATTAAGCATATATCATCTTACAACTTGGTTAAACTAAACAATGATCATAATGGCTGGAAAAAAGATCTGACTGCTGAATCTTGTTGCCTTTATGGTATCTTTAGCATCCATCCATATCCAATTGCCCTTAATAGAGAGCTCATGTGAGTTCACTAGCAATCACTTATTATCAATTTATCTAACTTTGTTCTATATATTCATCTCAGTAAGAAAATATAAATTAAGTGGATTTGGACTATGACATTCATCATCTATAGAATACTACAAATTAAACACAATAATCTAATACAATAATGAATTCACTACATTTGAGAAACAACAAAATTTAGAGATGCATGGCGTTTATTATCTTTTTTGATGTTGGAAATTCTAAATTATTATGCTAGTAAGCATTTATTGGTCAATAAATTATTTTGGCATGGCTATCACCTATGAAGGAAGATAAGAACAGGTTGGTAAATGAGACTTCAACTATGCCCATACTTCAGCTATACCCTTTTAGTTCTAGCATTATGCATATGTAGAAGAAATGAAGAGCATATGTGCTATGACAAAGAAAAATCAAAATCTTACATGATGTTCTTATTTTAATAACCAAAACATTCCTTATTGATAGATACTATAAAATCAACACAATTATCCAATACAATGATAAATTCACTATGTTTGAGTAGCCCACTACAATAAGAAATCCATGACATTGATTAACTTTTATGACATTGGATATACTCAATAATTATGCTAGCAAGAATTCATGACTAAAAAAAAGTATTGTAATGTAGCTATCACCTCCTAAAAGTTTTTTAAATATTATTTCCTCTCTATCCTTTTAATTGCACCATTCTACCACAACTGAATTGATTTTAACCACACTCTTGTTTTATTAAATAAATGTTAGAATTATAGAGTACATTGGTTGTAACAAAAAGAACCTAACAAGATATCCTTATTATAGCAAGTACAAGAACCCATTAATAATAGAAAGGCTACTTATTACAAGGTCAACACTTACATTGACAAACTTATGTGTTTTCATTAACAAATATCTATTAGTGGTTTCCACAACCACTTATCACATTCCATTGCATCCCTTGCTACCCACAATCAACATTCCAAAGCCCAAGAGTCTAGATCACATTCCCAGCATCCTTGGGATCCTGGGGACTACTGGAATTGGACATCCTATTTTCAGGCCCGGTCAGCATGCTCCATTTGATGCATACAAATTTAAAGGATAAAATTTTGAAGGAATTTTTTTTTAAAAAACCCAAAATAAATTAAAATGAGGAGGATTGTCATTGTGAATTAGGTATGTATAGAATTTTATTTTTCAAATTTTGGGTTCATTTGATTTGTTTAAGTTATATTAATAGCCACCCCACTGTGCTCCCCCCCAAAAAATTGGCCATCCCTGAAAGTGTGTCCCTGCATCTCCACATCTGGAAACTCATAAAATCACTGTGGGCCACAATTAATATTCTTCAATCTAAACTAAATAGATAGTCAATAAGAATGTAATCCCAATACATTTACATCCATGTCCATGTTCTTAATAACTTACACAAAAATAACTCAAAACACTCAGAGTAGATTTTAATCTAGCACTGATCAAATCATAACCAACGAACATTAACAATGAGAGAAAATGATTCCAAACAGACATTGAAGACTGTCATGAAAATTTGATTGGCTACCCTTGCCAATATTTCATGAACTGCCATCTCTCTCCTTCTGGAGATTGTTGTGGAATTCTTAAAGAGACTGAAGCTCATGCATGAATTGTCTTAGAAGTACTTCAATACCTTGTTGTCCATCAAAGACACTATGACTATCCATTTTCTTACTTCAAACTATTAGGGGTTTAGACATGCTCACTATCATCTTATCATTTGACCTAAATTGTTAACTATCCTAACCACTGTGCATTATTCTTTGTTATTCTTCTGATTTTCTCTTTGTTCCTAGGTCTCTATGGTAGGAATGTAAACAATAGGTCTTTGTGCCCCTTCAATTCCTTGAGAATACATTTTTTCTTCATTGTATCCATGTGCCCTTTTGCATGCACCTCATGAGATTGTTACTTGTTATTGTAGAGTTGTTAGTCAACACATAGATACAACCCATGGAGAAGTTGATAGGGAATAGTAATCATAACAAAAGAAAGTACATAATTCAAACCTTGGTCAAGTCCATACAAAGGTAGTAGGCATGTGGTTGATGGTAGTTTGAACACTCATTGGCTTTACACCAAGAAAGGAGGTTGAATGGTCTAGACAATGGGTTTTGGATAATAACATGTATGATAGAACAATGGATGGAGTCATCATAGTCAAAGCCAGAGATAGCAAAAACACATTATTGCAGCATAAGGAAGAAGAAGACAACAAACAAAGATGTCATAGTGAAAGACAATTACATAGGGAGGATCCAAGCCTCAAGTCATACACAATGAAACTCTCAGAGTAGAGACTTCTGTTGGCATTATGGGTCAATTGATTATTGTGTTGCATTGATGTCAACACTAGCTATTACCACTAGACAGAGTTACATTGACTGATATGGATGGTTACCGGTATAAGATCTAGTGTTACTGACAGAAGAGATTATCTGTTGGACACTTCTGGCATGTTTGGATCAATAAAGTATTTTGTATTTCATGTGTTATATGCTCCATAAGAATGTTTTGGTCAGTTGGTATTAGCTTGATAATTGGATGTTATCATACACACTAGTAAATCCTTGGTGGTACTAGTTTAAGGTTTTACCAGTAGAGCTTTCATTGAGGAATCATGATAGGATGCACAATTGGTGTTGGTGCAACTTCTTCAAGGATTTCAGGATACTGAAGATGTTCGTTGATCATGCTTCAATTGCTTGAAGATATTGCTTTGGCATGGTGGACCTGGATTAGGTCTAGTACCTATCTAGGTTATAGACCGATATCATGCTAGCATGTACTCTACATGTTACTTGGATGATTCAAGATGTTTTATGGATTTGTTATTATTGTTTTGATCTTAAGACAACATGTCATATCATTGTAATAAGGAATTATGTAATGATATTATTGTAATATCTTTAGGTGGGCGACCTAATTGGTTTAGGCCTTAGGGTTTGTATAAATAAGAGTTATAAACTCTTTGTAAAGTATCATGGTCATTGCAAAGGTCATGGTCAAGGAATGTAATGTGCGAATATTGTAATATCATCAAGCAGAGGAGTTGATCGATCATTGGTGATGGAATTGGTTTCAGAAGAGGATTTAGTGCTTTGGCATTGAGCTTAACCAGGACTGTAATTAGACGTAGTTGATGCTATTTCCATCAGTTCATTCTATTGGATTGCTGTCCATTTATCTTCAGAAGGTTATAGCCTCTATGTAGTTAGTGAGACTCTTTTGTAATGAGAAATACTCTCTAGGCAGTGTGCCTTCTTGCAAGTGTAGGACCCTCATTGTAACACATACTTTCTGCAGAAGTATCATCTGACTATGGGTAGGCTTCCCACCGTGGTTTTTCACTTTCTGGGTTTTCCACATACAAATAATGGTGTTATATGGTATAGTTTCTTTGCATTGATTATCTAGTTAATTGTTAAGTTGTATTGCTTACCGGTATCTGTTCCTACCGGCATCTGTCTGTACCGGTACTTAATTTATTTAAGGTTATATTATGGATTAAAAGTTATAATCTGTTAACAACTGATTCACCCCCTCCCTCTCAATTGTTCACCAGTTATCCTAACAATTGGTATCAGAGCTTTGGTCCTCTTTTGCAGAAGCTTAACCACTTGAGGTAGATCCTATGGCAGCTAACACTTTTAATCCATCGATAGATATTTTCAGAAGACGAATCCCTAAGCTTGATGGAACAAACTATGGGATATAGAAAATTCGAATGGAGACTCATCTTAGATGTCTTGGCAAGGATATTTGGGAGATCAATGATAAAGGATACACACCTTATGATCCAAAATTTGGTAATCCTGCTCCTGCAGACCTGGATAAGAATATTGAAAATGATTGTTGAGCTAGAGAAGCCCTCTTGTGTGCACTTACTAATCAATAGATCATGGGATTGACTGAAAAATCATTGGCTAAAGTTATATGGGACAAATTGAAAACTCTGAATGAAGGTGACCCTACTATCAAAATTCCTAATTTTGATGGTTATCGGGTAAGGTATGAAAACTTGCAAATGGAAGAAAATGAAAGAATTGTTGTGTTTATGGAAAGAGTAAATGATATTATAATGGGAATTCAATGTTGTGGACTATTTCTAAGTGAAGATGAAATAGTTTCCAAAGTCTTGTGAGCCCTTCTACTGGCTTACAAGATGAAGGCAACTACAATTAATGAGTTAAGAACAATGGCAAACACTTCACACAACAGAGACATTCTGATTGGGAAATTATTTGCTTTTGAGCTTGAAAATTTTGGATCTTCTAGAGTTGTAAAATTTGAACCTTCTTTTCATGCATCATCATCAACATCTATCGGCAAAAGTGATTGGAGAGCCCTATATGCAAAACAATTGGAAGACATGAGGAAAGAAGATGAAGAGCTTGAACAACTTTAAGCCTTATTTGCTAGAAGAGTACCTAAAGGTCCAACTGGAAGTAACTATGAAGGAAAAGAACCTTTTAAATGTTTTGCATGTAATAAGGTTTGTCATTTTGCATCTAGATGTACTAAAATGAATGCAAGGTTTGAGGAAAGAGTTAAGAAAAATTTCAAGCCTAACTCAAACAGATATAGATTCAAGAAATTTTTTTTTGCTACATAGCAGATGAGGAAGGAGTAATTGATGACTCTGGAGATGAACCACCAGAAAACTCAGCTAGTGGATCTGGAAATGGAAAGGAATGGGTGTTCTATGCTTTGAAGGAAGATGAACCAGAACCGGCTATCAAAAATGAAGAGAAGGCCCTAGCAACAAAATTTGAAGATAAGGATGAATGGGTAATTGATAGTGGATGCTCACATCATATGACTGGAGATAAAAGGAAATTTCTATCCTTGCAAGAATACAATGGTGGTCAAGTCAGGTTTGGAGATGACAAGGCATGTATGATCAAAGGTAGAGGTATTATTTCCTTGGATGGAAAGCATAACACTGATAATGTTTATTATGTAGAAGGTTTAAGGCATAATCTTTTAAGTGTTGGTCAATTAGTTGATAAGGGTTTTCAACTTCTGTTTAAGGACAAAAAATGCAAAATCATTAACAAAATTGGTTTGGAGATTGCAACCGGTATTCAGGCAGGAAGCAATATCTTCCATTTGAACACTGGTAATAAGACATGTTTGATTGCTCATATTTATGAGAGTTGGCTATGGCATAAGAGGTTGTGTCATGTTAATTTTGATTGTATTGTTAAGATCAGTTCAACTAAGGCTGTTAGAGATATACCTAAGATTATGAAGGCTCATAATCCGGTATGTAAGGAATGTCAATTGGGTAAGCAAGTCAAAATTTATCTTAAAAGCATACATGATAAATCTAATGATGTACTTGATTTGATTCACACTGACTTATGTGGTCTAGTAAGGACTAGAAGCTTTCAAGGTGATAGGTATTTCATGCTGATTATTGATGACTATTCTAGAATGATGTGGGTGACTTTTATGAGGGAGATTTCTGAAGCTTTAGAGAAATTCAAGATCTTTAAAGCAAAGGTTGAAACAAAAACTGGATTGAAAATCAAATGTCTAAGATCAAATCATGGTGGTGAGTTCACTTCTCATGAATTTAATAGTTATTGTGAGACAAATGGAATTAGGAGACAACTATCTGCACCTAGGACTCCTCAGCAAAATGGGGTAGTTGAAAGAAAGAACATAACTATTTTAGATGCAACTAGATCTATGATGATGGAAGCCAAATTGCCTCATATCTACTGGAGAGAAGTAGTGAGTACAACAGTCTACACACTGAACAAAGTTCACATTAAAGGTGAAACCGGTAAGAACCCTTATGAACTATGGTTTGGACATACACCTACTGTTAAGTATTTTAGAATTTTTGGAAGTAAATTCTATATCAAAAGAGATGATTCAATTGGAAAGTTTGACCCTAGATGTGATGAAGGGATATTTCTTGGTTATTCAATTCAGAACAAAGCATATAGATGTTATAACAAAAGATTACAGAAAATTGTGGAAAGTGCTAATGTTAAAGTGTATGAACAATACAGAAATCATTCTATATTATATGATAGGGAACTGATAGTGGAAATGATCATAACTGAACCAACAATGCCTCAACTAATACAAGAAGCTGAAACAGTTACACTGGCACAATCAGAAAATTCAACTGTGATGATCAGAGTGGTGAACCTGAAGTTCAAAAGACTCCAAGGTATGTAAGATTAAATCATTCTGAAGATCAAATTATTGGAGATAGGAACAAGGGAGTAATGACAAGAAGAAAACTAGAAAATGAAGAGATATGTCTTATTTCTCAAGTTGAGCTGGCAACCGTTATTGAAGCTTGTAAGGATAAACACTGGTTAAAGGCTATGGAAGATGAATTAGATCAAATAGAAAAGAATGAGACTTGGTCTTTAGTTTCTCGACCTAAAAATAAGAATGTTATTGGAACTAAATGGGTTTTTAGAAATAAACTGAATGAGGATGGTCAAGTTATAAGGAACAAGGCTAGATTGGTTTGTAAAGGATATTCTCAAATGGAAGGAATTGATTATGGTGAGACATTTGCACCTGTAGCTATAATTGAAGCTGTTAGACTATTTCTTGCCTATGTAGCTTATAAGAACTATAAGGTTTATCAAATGGATGTCAAATGTGCATTTTTGAATGGTGAGATTGAGGAAGAAGTTTACATTGAGCAACCTAATGGATTTACACTGACAGATGACAAAGACATGGTTTGCAGATTGAAGAAAGCTTTATATGGTTTGAAACAGGCTGCTAGAGCTTGGTATGCAAGGTTGGATAAATATCTTTTGAAGATTGGTTTTACTAAAGGCACTACTAATAGTAATCTATATTATAAAATCACTGATAATGATATTCTAATTATTGAAGTCTTTGTTGATGATATCATTTTTGGAGGAGAAGATAAATTATGCATGGAGTTTGCTAACAACATGAAAAATGAATTTGAAATGTCCATGATTGGTGAGATGAAATTTTTCTTAGGTTTACAAATTAATCAAACTGACAAAGGCATTTTTATCTATCAAACTAAGTATCTGAGGGAATTGTTTAAAAAGTTTGGTATGGAGAATTCCAAACTGGTAAGTACTCCTATGGCTGCAAATGAGAAATTTTCTATCAAGGATACTTCTTTACCGGTAAATCCGACAAGGTATAAATCTATGATTGGTGGTCTGTTATATCTAACTCAGACTGGACCTGATATTATGAATGCGGTAAGTATTGTTTCAAGATATCAAAGTAATCTTAAAGAAAATCATGAATGTGCAGTAAAGAGGATATTCTAGTATTTGCAAGGAACAACAAAATATGGCTTATGGTATTCCAGAAATGATGATTTCACTTTATGTGCATATACTGACTCAGATTGGGCAGGTGATACTGATGACAGGAAGAGCACTTCTAGTGGAGGTTTCTTTCTTGGAAAGAAACTAGTTTCATGGATAAGCAAAAAATAGTCATGCATTTCTTTATCTACTGCAGAAGTTGAATATGTTGCAACAACAACTAATTGCACTAAAGTTTTGTGGATGAAGCAAATGTTGAAGGATATCGGGGTAAATTGTTGTGAACTGGTAGTTATCTACTGTAATAACTCTACAACTATTGACATGTCCAAGAATCCGATACTTCACTCTAAGACTAAGCATATTTCAATAAAGTATAACTTTCTGAAGGACAAGGTAGAAGCAAAGGAAGTCAAATTGGTTTATGTGAACACTAAAGAATTGATTGCAGACATATTCACTAAACCATTGTCTAAGGAATCATTTGAATACTTGAGAGACAGGTTAGGGGTTTCTGCCCCTCCGACAGAGACTTGATTGATGAAGTTTGTCATTAGTCTGATATGTATTATCAGAAATATCATTCTTCTGGCACTGATGAATGGTGCTACTACTCAGGGGGAGTAGTCATCTTTGAGATTCAGAGGTTTATATCATTTCTTTGATATTTTTGTCAGGTTTTTGGCATTGATGTCAAAGGGGGAGAGATATTGATGTGAAAATTAAAAAAATGTTGTATACATTGGGGAGAGAGATTTGTTCAGAGCCTTACAAAGATATCATTCACTAGGGGATAGCTATTGATTTTTGGTTGTCTTCCATAGGGGGAGACTTGTTTGGCATTTCTTGGTACTTAGATGTTTTTCACATCTAGTGTTACCATTAATGCCAAAGAGGGAGATTGTTGGCATTATGGGTGAATTGATTATTGTGTGGCATTGATGTTTTGTCATTGATTTCAACACTAGCTATTACAGACAAACATACTTACACTGACTGATATGGATGGTTACTGATAGACAGGTTATCGGTATAAGATCTAGTGTTAATGGCAGAAGAGTTTATTTGTTGGACACTTCTGGCATGTTTGGATTAGTAAAGTATATTGGATTTAATGTGTTATATGCTCCATAAGAATGTTTTGGTCAGTTGGTATTAGCTTGATAATTGGATGTTATCATACACACTGGTAAACCCTTACCGGTACTGGTTTAAGTCTTTACCGATAGAGATTTCATTGAGGAATCACGACAGGATGCACAATTGGTGTTGGTGCAGCTTCTTCGAGGATTTCAGGATACTGAAGATGTTCGTTGATTGTGCTTCAATTTCTTGAAGACATTACTTTGGGGTGGTGGACCCAGAATAGGTCCGGTACCTATCTAGGTTATGGACCGGTATCATGCTAGCATGTACTCTACATATTTTGATTAATTAAAAATAGGTTTTTGAAAGGAACCCGAAACCTTGTTACAAAGTAGGAGAAAGATAAAGTATAAAAGAGGCAGAAAACAACAGTGCCTGATCACCCACATATAGAACAGTTCCCAGCCAAAACAAAAAGGGAATACAAGACAAAGGAGGCAACACTAGACAACCAAAGGAAAGAACAAAGACAACACAAGGACAACTAAATGTTTCTCATAAGTTCTTCAGCATGAACCACCATTTGCTTCATATTGATAGTAGAATTTTTCATTTCTTCCAGCTCTTTTTCCTTGATATCAACCTGTTTCCAAGTGTTGGCCCTTGTTATTTTTTCATGACCCTTCTTCTCCATCTAATCCTTATCACCCTCCTTGCCTTTAATATGTTCAAATTTGTTAATCAGGATGTTAATATGGTCAACAATGGCCTTAAGGATGTGGAAGTTTTTCTCGGCAATCCTCTTCACAATAAGCTCCATCCTATCCACTCTTAGCATAGAAAAATGAGGAAAAGGCATTAGAAATTGTGATTAGCAAAGACACGTTGCTTCATCTAGATACGGTCCAGTTCAATCATAGATTTCTCCTCACACTTGAGATTACTCTCACCATAAAGGGAAATGATTTTGTCAGAACGGCAAGCCAGGTTGGCAACCCAATCAGCACACTTGTTGGCTTCTCTATATACATGTGTGAAAATACACATTTCAAAAGTTTCACTAATTTCCTTCGCAGTTTTGATGGCATGGTGTATAGACCAAGAGGGAGGGAAAACATTATTCAAGCAATTAATAATGTTCAAAGAATCGCCTTCAACCCAAAGTTTAGGGCAATTGGAATCCTTAGCAAGAACCAACCCATGATAAGTAGCAATGGCCTCGACAACATGGTTGGTTTGATTACCTATAGGAATACATTTGATAGCTTTGCATATTCCCCCTTCATCCCTTAAAACCACACTACACCCTGCATTGCCAGGGTTACCCTTGGAAGCACCATCGAAGTTAATTTTCATCCATCCATGAGGGGAGCATTCCCATCTCGCCTCTTCTCTAGGATTAGCATGTATGATGTCACTCCTCTTTATTCTCCAATTCTTGAAAATGATGTTATCACCTTGATCTTTGGGGTTGGTTATTCCACTAGTGATGTAGAGGTTCTCCACCATATGTCTTTTGATTTTCTCAAAAATGATTTGAGCTTTTGAAGCCTTATCTCTGAACACTCTATAATTTTTTTATTTCTAGATTCCCCAACAAATATGAGGTAAAGAAAATCTCCATAACAAAGTAACTGAATTGTTCTTCAAAGGGTGGAACCAGGAATTAAAAACATCTTGGACAACTTTAGGGAAGACCCATCTCACATTGAAGCTGTCCAGACATCTAGCCCAAATATCAACAGAGAAAGGACAATGGATAAACATGTGGTTAATGGTTTCCTCATTCTGAATACAAAGATGAAAAATACTAGGTAGACAAAAACCTCTAGTTTTGAGATTGTCAGTCGTCAAGATCTTATTTTGAAGGAAAGTCCAAAAAAAAAATATTAATTTTGGGAATAAGTCCTTTCACCCAAGCCGCCTAGCAAGGACTCTCCTGACTAGAATATTGTTGAATATAAAGAGAGGAGATAGAAAATTTACCATCAGCAGTAAGTTTCTAGATAAGGTGTTCCTTGCCATCAACCACCACCATAGAATTCATAATTTTATTCAGATGCTCAAGGGAAGGATCAACAAAGGATAAGTCCTTCCACTGGCCTAAATTCTAGTAGTCAGCCACAGTAGTACAAAAATTTTCCTTACACTGATCCTGAAACTTGCCCCAATCAGGATTGTCACTAATGGGAGAGTCTAACAACCAAGTGTCTTCCCATAATTTAATAAAATTACCCTTCCCCACCTTCCATTTCACTCATTTGACTATTATATCTCTAGTTCTAGTGACATTTTTCCAGATGTTGGAACCAATCGGAATATCTTTAGCCTTGAGGAAACTATGAAGGGTAGGGAGCTATCTTTTATACTTATTGTCCCATATCAATTTCCATTCTCCCTCAGTATTATAACCTCTCCATATCTTCTTAGCCATGAGAAACTCATTCATATCTTTGATTCTTCTAAGACCAAGGCCTCCTTTTCTTATAGGTTTGCACACCTTATCCCATGCAATCAAATACATTCTCTTCTTTTCCTCAACCCCAGTCCACAGAAAGGTTCTTTGAATTTTTCAGTTGCCTCTGCAAACTTAACAGGGATTCAAAAAAGACTGATAGCATAGAGAGGGATACTCTGAAGAGTATATTTGAGAAGCTGGACCTTTCCCACTTGGATGAGAAAAGAGCCTTTCCATCCAGCTAACTTCTTATGAAATTTATCCACAAGAGCACCCTAGAAGGTATCAGGAGGCACCTAACATAAAGGGAGCCCAAGATAGGTGGTAGGGAGATTCCCAATTTGGCTACCCAAAATGTTACTAATCTTTGTCTGTGTTCTCTCCAGAGTGTTTATGAAATAAACAAAAACTTTTAGACCAGTTAATCAGTTGACCAATAGCAATCCCATATCTTTCCAAAGATTTCTTTAAGATTCTAGAATATTTCACAGAAGAATTCCCCATAATAATTGAGTCATCCACAAATTGCTAATGAGGACAAACTTGGTCAACAGATGAAAGTTTAAGCCCTCTAAACTCTCCCTTCTCAACTAGTTTTCCAATAAATCTGCCCAAGCATTCTGCCATGATTATGAAAAGAACAAGGGAGAGAGGGTCCCCCTATCTGAGACCCCTAGAGGTCTTGAAAAAGGGAGAAGGGGACCCATTGACCAACACAGAAAAATAAGTAGAGGAAACTAGTTGCATAATTAAACTGATGCTTCTAGAATAAAATCCAAAGGCAGAAAGAATAGTCTGCATAAAGCCCTAGTCAACTCTATCATAGGCTTTAGATAAGTCAAGCTTCAGAAAGAAACCTTCTTTTTTATCCTAGAAAGAGAATGAATATTCTCATGGACCATGATTATTGATTCTAAAATTTTCCTCCCAGGGACAAAACCACTTTGCTGGGGAGATATGATGGGAGCAAAGTCATAATTCTATAGGTCAAGACTTTAGAGATAATCTTGTACAAAGAATTGCAGAGGATGATAGGTCTAAAAAGTTCCATGGAGTCAACTCCCATCTTCTTGGGAATAAGAGCAATGAAAGTACCATTCAATTCTTTCAAAATTCTTCTAGCACCAAAGAATTCTTTCACAACACTGGAAACATCCCTTCCAACAATATGTCAATATATTTGAAAAAAGAGCATAGGGAAACCATCCGGGCCCGAGGCCTTATTACCTTCAAAAGAGTTGGCAGCTTTCAAAATCTCATCATTAGTTGGGATAATAGTAAGATAGGAGTTTTGATCAGCGTCCAAGATAGAAGGGATGAAGTCGATAGGGTCCCTTTGAGCTTGAAGGTCCAGGTTCTGATCCTTAGTCAAAAGATTGGAGAAGAACTCCAGGGCAGTCTTCCTCATAGAATCTTCATCATCAATAGTTCTTCCATTCACTTTAAGCTGAGAAATCCTATTGAAAGCCTTATGTTTCAAAGTGGACATGTGAAAGTATTTGGTGTTTCTATCCCCCTCCTTCAGCCAGATATTTATCGACCTCTGTCTCCAGAAAGTTTCTTCTTTGGCTATGATGTCATGATATTTCATAAGAATCTCGTCTTCAACCTCTCTAGAGACATTGTTGTAGCCATTATTTTGAATCTCATCTTGGATATCTTTCAGATCTAAGAGAATGGTGGCTTTGGAGACAAAAATGTTCCCAAAGGAGTCCTTATTCCATCTTTTAACATTGTCTTTCAAAAACTTCAACTTTTTGACCAGCTTATACATAGCATTTCCTTCAACTCTAATCTCCCACCAATCCTTGATTTTGCTTTCAAGGTCTGAGTGTTTGGTCCACATTATTTTAAATCTATAATGGAAATTCCTCCTTCCCTACTTGGGATCAGCAGTAAAAGATATGGGATAATGATCCGACCCAGCCCTGATATGAGCAGATAAAGAACAAAAGTAGGAATTAAACCAGTCATGAGAGATTAAAGCTCTATCAAGCCTGACCTGAATTAAGTCTTCACCACTCCTTATGTTGGTCCAAGTGTATTTAACCCCTTGCAAGTCTAGATCATGGAGAGTATGGTTAATAATGAACTCCATCAAGTCCAATATGTTGTCCAGATTGGTTTGGCTCCCTCCCTTCTTCTCATATTCTCTCAGAGGGGTATTGGAATCCCCCATGATAATCCAACTATCTTCTACAAACTTACTTATGAGTGAGGCTAGATTTCTCCAGAAAACACTTGTACATGCTTTGGTGTTAGGGGCATATACATTAGTCAAGACCCATGAAGTACCATCTTTCAAATGCTTAAATCTAATACAAGCCAAGTTGTTATCTTGAATCAACACATCTCCCTTAACATTATTATTATTCCAAAAGAAGTTATACCCCCATATGCCCCTTCAGAACTACCACCACTAACTCCCCCATTACTGAATATTTTCAGACATCCATTCTTCTCCCTAGACATTTTGGTTTCCTGAATCAAAATAATACCCGGGTTTTTGTCTCTACTCATACTTTTTATTAAATCTTGTTTATGAGGATTATTCAATCCTCGTATATTCCAGGAAATAATCTTCATGATTTTTTGGAAATACCTACTTCAAAGATGGTTCTTTGAGTACCGTCTGCTAGATTCATGCTGGTTTCCATGGTCCTCTTCTTTGCATTTGAATATCTTCCAGGTGATGTGTGTTGAGCCCCCACATCCCATAGTCTACTTCTGGTGTTTCTGGTAGTCAGATGGTTGTAATAATTATTACTGTTTTTTTTTGTTCTTTCCCTTTCTTTTGTCCTCTGATATTTCTTCCTCCTCCTATTTTGTCCCACTCTTTCTCAGAGCCTTTTTTACGTCTTCTTCATTTCCCCATATTGGAGCATTTTCCTCCAGGAAAGTCAGCTTAACTTGGGTTGGAGAAGCTAGAGATATCTCCAAGAGCTCTTGCTCTAGGATATTATCATGTTGAACATCCTGATACCAACTTACTCCATTTTCTAACCCAGAAAAAATTTCTTCTTTGTTAGGAACATCTCCCTCCTCCTTATTATCCTTGGTTTGAGTGTCTACCTTATCCAGCTGGCTACTTTCCCGCTTCTCACTCTCAACTATATTCTGATCTACCGTGTCCTTTTGGTTATTTAGGTAGTTGCATTGTGAGTTCTTCTCTCCATCATTAGAATCCCTTCCACTTTTCTCCTGCTCATTTTCTTGCTGGGAAATATTATCTTGCACTTCATCCAACATTTCATTTCCTAATTCCCTGGCTAATTCCTCCTGATTCTTCCAATCTAGGACTATTTCTTCTGATCCGAACCATCAGAAGGAAAATCTTTCAAATATTTTTCTATATTATTATCTAGGTTTATTTCCACCTTTTTCCAAACCCTGGTTTGGGTTTGAGGTTTGGATTCTTTGTTTCGACATTTTTTAGCACAGTTCGCAACTCTCTTACAATGAAAACAAGCAAAGGGAATAGATTCATAAATGGTTTTTTGCATCCATTTTCCAAGTTTTGAATCTATCTTTATCTCCTCTGGCATATCTATATCAGGCCCAACCCCGACACAAATTCTAGCATAAATGAGTGTTCTTCTGGATGCCATCACCGGGTCAATGGAGAGAAGCTCCCCGAAAGCATTAGCTATCCCAGTAAACACATATTCCTCCCAATATTCCATTGGAAGACCTAGAAGCGTTATCCAAACAGACACTTGGACCACAAACTCATCATCCAGACTCGAGTTAGGGTACCATTTCTAGATATACATTATATATTTACCTATTGTCCAGGTTCCATTGCAGAGGATTTGTCTGTGGTCTTCCTCACATGAGAAGGAAAAGGAGAGACAACCTTTATTCATAGCTACCACATCCACCTGGCCTTTTAGATTCCATTTTCTCCTAATGAATCCACGAACAATCTCAATGTTAGCTCTCACCCCAATGAATTTTCCTATCAGGGTACTTTCCATCTGAGCAATATTTGAGATATTTTCGACAGGAGGCAAATTCGACTTATCGTTGGGTTTGATGCCAAATAAAGAAGACCATTTACCGTTCTTCTCAGGCCTATCACTATCCAAGGGTCCACGTGATCTAGGACCCCCACCTGGGTCCCCCGAATCCAAAGGGGCATTGGGTTCCATATCATCTAATCCATAAAGGGCTAGAAAATCCACCTGCTACCTGTTATTCTGATGCTACTCCAAGTCTCCTGCCCAAAAAATTTGAATTTTGGGCATGTCCATTCCCCTTGTCCGCTCCACTCCTCTCCATATTGTCCCTTAACAATTACTTATAATGTTCTTAGACTCTACATGTTACCTGGTTGATTCAAGATGTTTTATGGATTTTTTATTATTGTTTTGATCTTAAGACGACATGGCATATCATTGTAATAAGGAATTATGTAATGATATTATTGTAATATCTTTAGGTGGCCGACCTAATTGGTTTAGGCCTTAGGGTTTGTATAAATAAGAGGTAGAAACTCTTTGTAAATTATCATGGTCATTGGAAAGGTCATGGTCAAGGAATGTAAAGTGTGAATATTGTAATATCATCTGGCAGAGGATTTGATCAATCATTGGTGATTGGATTGGTTTCAGAAGAGGATTTAGTCCTCCAGCATTGAGCTTAACCAGGACTATAATCAGGCATAGTTGATGCTGTTTCTAGCAGTTCACTCTATTGGATTGTTGTCCATTTATCTTGAGAAGGTTGTAGCCTCTCCGTAGTTAGTGAGACTCTTTTGTAATGAGCAGTACTCTCTAGGTAGTGTGCCTTCCTGCAAGTGTAGGCCCCTCATTGTAACATATAATTTATGCAGAAGTATCATCTGATTGTGGGTAGGCTTCCCACCATGGTTTTTCCCTTTCTGGGTTTTCCACGTACAAATCATGGTGTTATGTGGTATGGTTGCTTTGCATTGATTATCTGGTTAATTGTTAGGTTGTATTGCTTACATGTATCTGCTCCTACCAGCATCTGTCTGTACTGGTACTTAATTTGTTTAAGGTTATATTGTGGATTAAAAGTTATAATCTGCTAACAACTGATTCACCCCCCCTCTCAGTTATTCACTGGTTACCCTAACAACTTCATGAATGACATCACCAAGACTACATGCAATAGGGGTGAACTTCAAATCAAAATGCACAAAACAGACTTCAAAATCAGAACAAAACCTTTGGAACAGTTCATTAATGAATCAATAATCATTTAACTTTTCAAATTATTAAAAAATTATTTAAAAAATTATTCACATTTAAGTTGCCAGCTTTCCACAACCATATCTGATAAATCTATATGTTGTAAAATGATACATACATCTTCAGTTGCAATTTCAAAGTATCCAAACCTAGTGCCAATGTCATACTTGTCAACTCCATAATCTGTTAGGATAAGACAACAATGTAATGAGTTGAAATTCTAGCAACACCTTCCTAGATGATATAACAATAAATAGAAACTAGATTTGACTGCAATACAAATGTATAACATAACCTTAAGAAATAAAAAATAATGAAAAATCAGATTTTAAGCTTTGATTTTGATTGCATATATAACAAAAAACAACTAAAGAAGTTTATGCCTTAAAACTACATAATTTAGCGCTTCCTGGCAGAAATGCTTCTTACTATAAGTCAGTTCCATGACAAAATAAGACTCCTCAAGTCCAAATCTAAGAAAATCATTTGAATACTATGGAAGCTTGTTATTGTTGTTTACTATTTCTAACACAATGACAACCTTTGTTATTGAAAATGTATCCTTGTTAACTCTTTGTAATGATGAAATAAGACTACTATGCTATCTTTGTCTAAGGGTTGCTTTTCATGAATTATAGGACTACATACTAGATCTGCCTTTGTTGCCATCCATTTTTTCCTTCTATGTTTTTTCCTTTGTGTTGTAGCTACCAATAGCCCTTGATATCCTCATATATCACATGTCTCACAAAAAATATTCTTTTGTCTTTATTGCTCATTTTGGGTTAAGAGAAATATTTCTTGTTGTAGCTTACTATTCTTTATCTAGACCTCAGGGTAAAACATGTTATATCTATTCCTTTAATATCTCTCAAGACTCTAAGAAATAAGAGTAAAATGGCTCCAAAACTGTCACATGACTTCTTGTTGTTACCTTTACTATTAAACTCTCAGGCCTATAACTTATCAATACCTTTGAAAACTTTGTCAAATCATCTTTGAGATGCTTGTGCTTTGTGACTCATGGTGAACTTCTGTATGTGATCATATCAGGTATTGTCTTTGAATTTGCTTCTAAGATCTCAATATTTCATATTCCTATAACCCTTTTTAATTTCCGTTGGTCTTAGGCCTATCTTGGGTGCTTCAAGGTCTAGATTCATTGTACCCCTGTAGCATCGATAAACTACCTTCTCCTCTATTTTCAAATGGTCTTTCATTGTTTTTCCTCTATTCTCCTTCAATACGGTGATTGATATACTACCTTTGTAATGAGATGTCATGGTTCTCTTACCCAACATGGTTGATACTCACACTCCATTGAAGGTGTCTATCATTAAGTATCACAAAATAACGACTATTTTTTACTGTTACTATGTTTGTGTTGACTCTCAAGACTGTATCATGAGGGAATTAGAGACCTCTTCAAGGACTATCATTGCTAAGGTTTAAAACTAGGAATGTGGCATGATTTGTAACATTTTAGATTTGTGCCATTGGTTATTAATAATATTATGTAAATAATTCTTTATTGACTCATCTTAGACTATTCTAGACTTTTAACCTCTAGAGAAACTATTCTTTTATAGTGATATTGATTACTCCTTAGCAAGATTGGAACATGATTTATTATAACCTATAACATTAGAGCCCCTATAATGTTTGTTGTGGATTCTCTTTAGAGTGATTACCACTATAATATTGAATGAGGTCTTTGTCTTAACCCTAAGGTTTTGAACATAAAATCTTACAAAGCATGTATAAATGACCTTATTTATCCTTTTCTTTCCTTTTGAAAGAACAATAAGAGAATTTGAAAAAGGTAAAAGAAGACCCAAGATAGAGATTAGAAGGTCATGATCTCATTGCATGGCGTTTATGAGTTCAAAACAAACCCTCCCACATGCATATCATTACCATGTCCTTCTAACAATGTTCAAACTCAAAGATAACATATTGAACAAATTTATTCTTCTCAAATAGATCTTGCATGATTAGAGACAAATGATCCTTAAATATTCCTTATGGCACTTAAAGTTGGACCTGATCTTCATAGTTACATCTTCATGTGCTACCTTGCTTGCAACAAACTGTTCATAGCGGTGAGACTGAAAACTTGTAGATAAGTAGGAATTTTTTCGTTTAATAACTCAAATTTCATCAACAAAACCCTAAACTCATTGAGATCTATGTGGAGGATAATCTAATGTCTATGTTGAGAAATGTCAAAATCTTGAGGTATTGGGATACATTCAAAGTGCAATGAGAATTTATACCACTTGTCTTTTCTTTGAAATATCAAAAGTGAATTTTAATTTCTCTTTTATTTATTATAAAATTTTGAAGAGGTATTTTGTGAGGGATCACATGATTCTGCATAGATGTTTCTTTTAAAAGCTCAAATTTAGGTCTTGGAGGGAACTCCAAGTAAACTCATTTCTTTGACCAAGGTGATCAAAATCCAAGTGACTTGTGTTAGAGGAGAAAACCTTAGGTCCATGAGGAATTAACTGCACTTGTAAATATAGAAAAACCCTAGCTTCTAGTTGCAAAGCATGGATTCAAATCTTCTAATAGAATGTTAACAACTAGTTGGTGTAGAAGCCTTTTGTTAATCTTCATTTTCACCTGCAAAGAAATAACCCATACAATACATCTGTCAGATCTTTAGGAGATCAACATGGTTTTCCAAGTTTGTTACATGGAAAATAAGTTAAGGTTGAGTGCAATAGTCATTAATGATCAATTAGGCAGAGTTAAAGTTTAGGAATTTTGATAAGAGGTAGGGCTTCCTATGCATCCTATTGAGTCATGAACCCATGTCATTCAACCATTGATCTGAAGGAAGTTTCATTTTTTGTTCATAAGATGTTCTTACTACCCCTTAGCATCTATTATTTTGCTTCGTATCTGACTCTTATTTGTCAAATGGTGGGAGTTATTCATTGTCTTGAGTGTGGCCATTATGTTTTAAAAAAAAAAATCCTTTCATTGTTTTCAATAAGTAAATGGATTTATATAATTTGATGAAGATATATTCATTCCAAGGAGCCAAGGCTTAAATATTAGATTATTCATAGAAGAAAAAGCTGATTACAGTCATACATGACTATTGTAACAATCAAGACATCATTTAACTATCTAAGATAAAGATAAGGGTTTTAGTGGTTGAAGCATAAAGGAAAGAAGACAGTCATCACAATGGAATCATAGTCATAGAATTTAAAAGACAATACCATCACTGGTGAGGAGAGCATGGTCTTAGTGAAGCAGTGGCTAATCTGACAGAGATAGTAGCCAATTCTAGGAAAGTATGATCAAATTAGGGAATACAATGCAATATCAAGGGTATCATACAAGTAAGGATAGTATGTCAGATCAAAATCCTAGAGGTATTAAGATCCTTAGTAAATATCACAGAGTCCTTAGGATCACAGTCAAGACCAAATCACTATCACAATAGTGAATAAGGAGTACCATTATCATAGCTTAGACACATCATCTAATATAAAGATTAGAGATGATTTTGTTGAGCAGCCAGATCTGAGACAAGGGCATGTCAATACAAGACATAATCATGATCAATGTTTAGGGCAAAAAGTTTCAATCTTCATGATGATTTAGAGCCTATTGCAATACATAGTTGTTGGACATATTATTTTTCATAGTCCAAAATGGAAATGATAGTAATTTGCTTCATAGAAAATGTATGTGCCCACCAACCAAATCCTTTCATTGTTGTAGATTATAGTGGTTCTTTAGGTTGCTCAAACTTGCAATGCAAAGAATAGTGAGGAAGATTTTGCAATCTTGTTTATAAATTTTCACAGGCACATCCCTAGACTTCTTGCCACAAATTATAAAGGTAAAATAGATATTTAATGAATATCCTTAACTTAAGCCTCTGCAAACAAATGGGAATCTACCCAAAAAATATTTTTCCAGGGTTAAGGGTCAAAACTGGTTTAATGAAGTTCCACTATAGGAGGTGAAAAGGAAAGATATGTTTTCTTGCTTCCCTTGATCCCCCCATAACTGACATCAGAAATCATATTTAACCATAACTGACATCAGAAATCATATTCTATCTCAGAATCCACCAAGTTACATGCTATGTGATGCAGGAGCATCCTCAGTTGATGAGCAATCTTGTATCAACTAAAAACATTTTCCTTTCTTATTTAGTTCTTTGTGCAGTTCCAGTATTCCTACTGGTATGTACTAGTAGTTACTTGTTCTTCATGGCAGATCTTGTTTACAATTTCCTCACGGTTTCATGTGGTTGATTCTAGATTTCTAGTTCATTTGGACTCTTCTCTGGTTAGTTATCACTGCTGGTTCGTTGTTTCTGGGTTCCCGAGACAATTCTTGTGCTTACCAGATGGTTTTCCTTCATTACTGACATGATTATTGGCATGTGGATCTATCTTGGGTCTTGTCCAATGTTCGTTGGTGTGTGGCCGACCTTCCTGTTGATCCGCATCACTTGGTTGTTATTTTCCGAAAGATTTCTTAAATCTTAGGGCCAACCTAATTACACGTTTCATTTTCCTGCATTGATGAATGCAATCTGTTGAGGCCGACCCAGATGTGTTCTGGTGGGTATAAATATGATGTTATGTAATCATTGTAAGGGAAAAGGAAGTAGAACTTAGAATAATGATTAAGATTCACATGTTGTGATCTGCTTGATCTTTAGACTCCCGGTTGGGTTGTTTCTGGCTTGCAGCCTGCATGTAACTAGTTAACTACTGGATGCTCTTTTATGATAATCTGATGATTACCAGATGATTTCCAAAAGTTCTATGACTTTAATATGATCTGTTTCTATTAATTTGTTATTTTTCTTGCTTTTAGCATTTTGTCTCTCTCGCTGCATAATCTGGTTGACTTTTCTAAGGGTTTTTACCTATTATGACTACATCAATTGGTATTAGAGTAGGTTATGGACTAGCTAGTGGAAGAATCATTTGCAAGCATTGAGGCATTCCTCGAGGTGGATAGATCACCAATTGGAGGAAAGTTGTGTGGGTGTTCAATAGATCATTGAGGGGAGGCAATTGAAACTCGTAGTTAGATTTCTGAGTTGAGGCAGTTCACTGGAGTGGAAGGAGAGATGCCACTGAGGAGAACAAACCCCCAGAGGGTAGAACAGATGATGGAAGACTTCAAGAATGAAGTGAGGAATGAAATCCATAATGCTTTTTTTGGTTTGCAAAGAAACCCTAACTCTGAGGATGAGTATGAGGAAGTCGGTCAAGAGCTTGAGGAAGCTGAAGGACCGGTAGATGATAGAGAGGAAAGATTCCTAAGAGCAGTGCCACAAGCAAGTAAAGTGTATAAAGTTGAGGTTTCTATCTTTTTCAGAAAGTTGAACCCAAAGGATCTGATTGATTGGATCAAAGAGTTGGAGGACTACTTTGAGTTTGAGGATGTCAAGGACCTGTAGAGAGTCCAGTTGGCATAGACCAAGTTGAAAGGGCATGTTGCCTTGTGGTAGAAAGAGTTGCATAAAGACAGAATGGAGAATGGTGAATTGAAGATCACCCAGTGGAGATAGATGGTTGCAAGGTTGAAGGCCAAGTTCATACCGGGAGACTATGAACTAGAGTTGTTCAAGAATTTACAGAACGGGAAATAGAGAAACATGATTGTGAAGGAATATACTGAGGAATTCTACAAGGTTGTAATCAGATCTAGATATAGAGAGATGGATAGAGAAAAGGTGATGAGGTACATCAATGGTATTTCTTTTAACATTCAAGATGAGATGAGTATGTTGAATGTTTCAACAGTTGAAGAATCTTACCAGTATGCTTTGAAGGCTGGGAAGAAGACAACCAAATAAGGGAAAGGAGAAATTCAAGATGAATGATAGTATGAAGAAATGAGTTGAAGAAGAGGAGTCAAAACCTAAGTGGAGTAAAGAACTAGAATAGAAGACACCAAGGAAGGGTAGCAACAGTACTGGTAGAGAATTTCTTGGAAAATGTTTCAAGTGTGGAGAAACCCGACATAGATCCTATGAATTTAAGAAAGGAATGACAAGAAGTTGTGTGGCAAGTGAAGAACCAGATGGTACCGGATCTGACTGTGCACTAGAGCAAGGAGAATCCCTTATATTCAGAAGAAAGGATACTGGATCTAATTGGAGGAGGAGTCTTTTCTGGATTGTATGCAAATTAGGTGGTAAGTGTTGCAAGGTCATTGTACACTAGTACATTTGGGGCTCATTTCTGGCAGCCACCCATCAGAATTCACTCTTTTTCATCGGACTGCCGACAAATGCAGCCGTCCAAAACTTGTTATCGGATACTTTGATGGTGCTCGAAATGTCATAATTTTGATGGAAACCATCAGGTCTCCATCGGTTTATGTCTTACCGATAGCCTCATTGGCTATCACCAAGACCAAATGTTCCCTTCACCGCTAGTGTAAGTCTTGTCAATGGATTTCATCGACATGTACTACCCCGATGGCACCCGAGACATTAGGTCTCCATCAATGTATGTCTTACTGATAGATAACAGAAAGACATACACCGATGGAGACTTGATGTCTCGGGTGTCATCGAGGTAGTACATGTTGATGAAATCCATCGACAGGACTTACATTAGTGGCGAAGGGAACATTTGGTCTTTCCGATAGCCTCATCGGCTATCAGCAAGACCAAATGTTCCCTTCACCGCTAGTGTAATTCCATCGGTGTATGTCTCACTGATAGCCTCATCAGCTATCGGCAAGACCAAATGTTCCCTTTGCCGCTAGTGTAAGTCCTGCCAATGGATTTCATCAGCATGTGCTACCTCGACCGCTCATCCACTGAGAGAATGTCATTAGGCATACAACATCCTTGTCGGATGTTTTCATTGATTTCCATCAGAATGCTAACATCATCCAATGGCAACCAGGAACTATGTATGAACAAGGATGCTATATGTCCGATGGTATAGTCATTGGTGCAAATATAGGGGATGTCAGAATTTTGATGATTATTTAATTTTAAAAAAATAATACAAAAATCATATAATGGTACTACTGAAAGCCAACAGTTTCACGTCAACCCATTAATTATTTTACGGCATGAGATAGGTTTTAGGTCAAAACCCCACACAAAATGTAGCCCATTGGCTAATAATGTAGCAATATTTTCATCAATTCAAGCAAATCATTAGAACTTGTTAGCTATCCTTCTTAACTATGTCCGATATAGGGATTTGTCTCTAGGTTTCTATCATGGCTTCTGCTCTATCAAATCTCCTCTATTTGAGCTACCTTGAATGCATGCCTACCACTATTTGAAACTTTGATAATTTATATCCTCTATGTTGCTAATGTTAAAAGGCTCCTTTATCACCATGAATATTGGCTCAGGTGTATGGCTTCTGCAATAAGCATAAGATAGTATTTATATTGATGTGATACAAAAATTCTTACTCACAGTTGTCTTTGCAATAGTCAATGTCCTTATTGTCACATATAATGAGTATGATGGCATCCTTGTCATCTTTTAAAAATGATCTCTTATCTAAGTGTTTTCTCATATTGTTTTGATTATCTTTGTTGGAATCCAAGAACACTGAGGGGGGGTGAATCAATGTTATGCCGATAATATAAATTTTACCTTATTATAACATACACATATAAATCGGTAAATGAAGAAACATATAACATGAAGTAAATAAACCAACCACATGAATGAACACCATAACACACAAATTTTATACATGGAAAACCTCAAAGAGGAAAAACCACAGTGGGATTTGTGACCCACAATATAAATTCACTAGCTATATGAAAGATATTACATAGCATGGAGGCCTGCACATGCAGGAAGGCACACTACCTAGAGCACACTTCTTAGCACAAAAGAGTCTCATTGACTACAAGCTTCTGCTAAGATAAAACAGTACCGGTGAACTCACAAAATGCATCTGCAATGCCAAAAAGAGTTTCAGTTAAATATTTGTTCTGTACCGGTTCATAAACCCTGAATCCTTCTACTAGTATCTCCTTTCCTCCAAGAATGCTTTACAAACCATCTACTGATTATTTCATGATATTACATTCGCATACAAATGACCTACATGCATATCCTTTGCATTACACAGTACTACTACCTTGTCATATACATTGTCCTATACCAAAATGAGCTAACAGAATTACTTATATACCCTTTACAAACAATATGCCTTATGTCGGCTTACAATACAAGATATTCAATGTCGGCCCTTCTACAATAATTACAAAATGATTTTACAAATAAAACCTTTCAGATCCCAAACTGATGTCGGCTTCACTGAAGTGCTGGATGTTGGTGCCAATGCCGGTGATGACCCTAAATGCTCCAATGTCGGTATCCGCCGGTGTATGCCTCCAAATGTCGGTATATGCCTTTAATAGAATATTTTTGCCATCAATGACAACATAAGATTCCAACGAGTGTCAATTGCAAACAATCTCACCACTAAAAATCCTTCATCATTGTGATTTGCTAACTATTTACACTCATGATGCTTCTAGGGTCCCTAGCAGACCCCTTCTGGGCTCATAGGGAGATGGCTCAAGATCCCCAGAATCTACTAGCTCTAAAGACAACCAGGGTGATGTGGATTCTGAAGATGGTGGGGACCCAAAAATGGGTTTTCAGGTGGACCCAGGGGACGGATCATAGGTCAAGTTGGTTATGGTGGAGTGATACAGGATCACAATGGCAACTTCATTTTTGCTATTGCTATCCCTCTTGGTAAATAGACTAATAATGTTGCCGCAGCTATGGGGGCTTATCACATTCTTAAACTTGCAAAACAGAACAACTAAAAACTTGTTTGGTTCGAGGGGGATTCTAAGAACATTATCAACTACCTTAAAGGAAATTCTACTTCGGCTTGGAATGTTGATATTTGGATGAAAAAAGCCAAAGACATTATTAAAAACTTTGATAAATGTATGTTTGCTCATATTTATAGAAAAGCTAATGTGATTGCTAACTTTCTTACCAATAGGGGAGTGACGTGTAAGACCCAACTTTGCTTGACCCATGGTGACAGGCCTTGGACTATGAACTTGCGATGTATCTGCTCCACCAGCGAAGTCAAGGGAGTAAATTTAATGATGATTAGTGCTATTATGACTTTGCATGTTTTTAGAACTGCCAATACCTTCCGTTCTGAGATAGGTGCTTAGAGAGGACATAATGATCGATGCAAATTTATTTCACATGCTTTGTGGGTGATTTCATACATTTTTGGAGTATTGCCTTAAATTTGGAAATCCGCTACAGAGAGAATTACAAAGAACCTGAAAAAATGGTTGGTGCCAGAAAGAGAATTGAGCTACCTAGCTATGTGCAACTTACGAATGAAAAGAAGATTTGGTGCATTCTAAAGAAAGGTGGATTTACTAATTACATTGAGAGGCTTCAAGGGTGAAATCAAGATGTTACTAGGTATTTTGCTAAAAAATGGAAGGATGGCTCGATTATTCTTCATGGTTAGAGGGTCCTGGTAGATGAAGCCCTTACTGCTCAGGTTACTGGGTTATCTATGGAAGGCATGAAGTATAATAGAGATAGGGTGTATGCGGAGCAAGCTGTGCAAGGTTTCCCTAAGGAGGAGGAGGAGCGGGCTAAAATTGTCAAGAAGATGGTCGGCTTCTATGATATTACGGTCATCAAACCTTTCTGGCAAAAGCTTATCAAGGTAATTATGAGTTATCTTAATTTGGATGGTCGGTATACTAGGGTGTATGGCCACCATTTTGTTATTCTAAATCATTTCCATCATGGGGTGAAAATGTCTTTCCCGTTCTACCTCATGTCTACCCTTAGGGCTAATTTCAGTGACCACCGTAAGAACCCTGCTAAGTTTCCCATTGTGCATGAAGGCTTGCTGGTTCTTATTGATGCACATTTTTGTGCTCTTCCTCCCCCTAAGGATTTTGTCCATATTTCTTTCGAGAATGATGAGACTAGTGCAGGAGACTCTGAGAATGACAATTTTGGGTCTGGGTCTGAGGAGACTACACCTCTCTTGAAAAAAGCTAAAGTGGAAACTCCTTCGAGCTCTAAACCCAAATTGAGGAAGGGATCATCTGATCACAAGAATATTGTTATGTCCTCCTCCTCTACTTCGACTGAGATTGGCTCCCCTTCTTCTTCTAAGAAGGCTGATAAGAACCCTAGTAACCCTAATGTCCTGACTTCTCCTATTTCTTTTAAGGAGACTGATAATATGGGTGTGGATGGTATTGCTGACCTTAAACCTAAAAGTGATGAGCTAAATGATAAGAGGGAGGATTATGAAAATGTACTGGGTTTATCTCATGATCATGAAATCGACACCTTAAGTTTGTTCAAGTGGCTATTTCATGAACTCAAAGAGATCCGGATTAACCAAAGAGATCTGGGTAGAAAAATAGACTCCCTCCTTGCTAGTTTATCTCTTGGTCAGCACAATGATATGAATTGGATTGAGGATGAGAAGAATTCGACCATGGACTGAATCAAGAAAATAGGGGAAGGGGTTGACCAGCTCAAGAAAAATCTAGAGGAATGCATCAACCGGGTTGAGGATGGCTACAGAAAAATGCAGAACACCCTCAAGACCATTATGGTTAGTAATCATAAAATTGTTAAACAATCTGCAATGGTTATGAACACCATGGTGAAAAGTCTAGACCAACTGGATAAGGCTGTTGTTATTGGTGAGAAAGCTGAGGTGGCTCAAATTGGTGATGGACCCTGCAAAAGGACTCGAGGGAACATGAAGTAGAAGGTGGCCTTTTAGAACTTGGATCATAATGCTATGCAGGCTGTTGCTGACACCATGAATGCCCTAGAGGCTGAGTTCATTGAGACCCTTAGAAGCCTAATGTAATTGGGTTATTTTTTGTTGTTGGTTCTTTCTATGTCTAGGTTTATTCTTTTTGTTGTCTTTTTGTGCCCAACTGGGCTTTTTTTGTCTCTTCGGTTGTCGATTTATATGCCTATCCTTGCAGCCCATTTTATTTTGGAAGTTTCTATCAAATTCTAATCCTCTTAGAATCATTTTGTAAAGGGTTTCGGGGCCCCTTCAAAACCTGTTTTTGCTTTAATCCAAAATTGTGCAACATAATGAAATATTGAAAAGTGTATTATCTTATTGAGCTCTGCTTTGTTTCGAGAATAGTTTAATATTCACTACTTAACATGGCCAACCACGTGAAGGTGGAAGCTCATTTGGCCCCTTCCCCGCCCCTAACATCACTCTAATTTCCTCATTAACATCTAACATTCATTCATTCTTTCATCCATTATTAAAATATAGAATTCATTCATTATCACATAATGTTCATTAACACATAACATTCATTAACATGCATCATTCATCAATATTCATTAACACATATCATTCATGAACATTCATTAGCACATAATTACATTCATTAACACATAAAAATCAGTCATTATCAAATAAGGTAGATTACAATCATTTTTTTAATTTTTTTTTTAAGCTATGTAAAAACTAAGTGGAGCATTTTTTTCTTCATCATTTCCCCCATATTTAGTTGTTTTGCCCTCTGCTCATGATCTTGATGTATGCCTAGTCCTATATAGAGGACAGGAACATTGAACCAAAGGGGGGTCGTCTGCAATAACAAAGAAATGGGTTAAATTCAAAACATTTTTAATTATTGTTACAAGTATTTCATTAATTTAAAAAACATAACCGTGACACTCTTTACCTGATGGGGTGACATCATCTTCCACATCATTTTGTCTAGCCTCAACCTCAACATGATGAACACCCTCTAGATCCTCTGGAGTTGAAATACAAAAGGTTACATTAATCAATACACCAATTGCAATTAAATTTGTTTAAAGGAATAACAGTGGTCATGTTTACATGATTGGGGAACATCATGTTCCTGATGTTGTCTACCCGGATCATGCTCCACTTGGTCACCACTGACTACATGCTCTAAAATATTAACAAAAAAGGTTACATTAATTACTCCACTAATTACAATTTAATTAAGATGTTTAATTGTATTAATAATTACATAAAAAAAAATGAATAGCAAATGAATATCTCCACTACTGGAATGCACATTCGGACCTTCATGTCCAGGTTGTGTTCCATGATTAACAGGCTGCATTTCAATGTCATGTGCATTGTTATCATTGTTTGCTTATTTAAAAAGAATATAGTCACTTTATGTTGGAACTTAACATCAAATAGACTATTGGTAAAGTATTCAATTTGAAATCATTTTCATTTAGCTTATTTACCTTTGTGACAGATGCATCAAAATCTCATGTTTTCCCACTCAATTCTCGTAGCCGTTGAGCCACGACTGTATAGCCTTGCTGGTAGGCAATTCTCTTGTTATCTTCTATGGGCACTCTATTGAATTCAGAGCCTTGCATTTTTTCTTAGTATCATGAATTTTTCTTGTATTGTTTGATAAAAAAAAAAACTATTTGCAATTTATAAATATTTTGATGCGATATTTTATTTACTGATTCTTACAATTTGTGTGGCAAGTTTCATATAATCACCAGAGTTGAGTTTTTGTTTCCCATGCTTTTCTTGTCTTTCCTTGGTTGCCTTTGACGTGTCACTCAGTCTATAAAAAGTTTGAAATATGTTAGATGATATAAACATAAAGAGTAATTAGTACATAATTACATTCTTAATAGTATCACATACCTTGTTCTAGCGTCTGGTAGTGTATTTCCTTTTTTCCTTTCAATTCTCTCCTTCGCATCCAAAATTAGGTCCTTCCACTCCCTCTTTGGAATCATGGGGGGATGCTCATACTTTACGTTCTTCTCTAAATGTGTCATATATTGGTCCCTCACATACTTTAGATATGTGCCAACTTTTTCAAGGAGCTTGGTTTTGTCGAATGTGTCATTTCTGAACAACCCAACCATACGGTTTGTTAGTTCATCTTTTAACTTTTTTTCTTGGTCATTCCACCTTTAAAGCAAAAACAAACCTGTTAGATTCAGAAATAAACTGAAGCCACCTTTGATATAGTTCAAGAAAAGGATCGAAGGAAAACTATTCTAGCAATAATATGAAATCAAAATAATGGATTAGGGTTAGGTCACATATGATGTTCCACCTTTTACGTATGGTGGGCCCAAATATCTGTAATGCAATGTCATTAAGATTTTTATTAAAAATATCATTTCTTGCAAAAAGAATCATGGGATCATTAGGCCAAAATGAGTGATTAGTATGTAAATTACAATTAGACTATATATAATAATTTTAAAGTACTTGGAACCTTCTGTATCTTTAAGGGAATCAATTCTTTGTCGCTCAGAACCAATGTGTCATGCAATGTTCTCATACTAGCAATACGAGAAGATCCAAGAAATGATGGTATGTTATCAGCAGTAGTTTCCTCTGGCGCATCCTCATGTGCATCTCCTACTACAGTAAATGAATCCACTATGAAATGCCCCTAAGAAAGAACGCTTCAAGGGAAATTCACACATAATGAAAGAGAGCAAAAGAGGGATCTACCAACAGTGGGCGGGTCAACATGACGTGCAGTAGATGATGTATGCATGCTGCGTGTTGCCAACATTACAGTCAAAAATACAAGTGGGGCTAACCTCAGATGAGGTAGCGTTTGCACAAGAACATTGACAACACCTAAAGAATAATACATTAAATATATAAAATATTATATATATGAAAACTACAAGAATTGTGAACAAGGATGAACCTTTATTAAGAATTGTAAAGAAAGATGAACCTTTATTAAGTGTTTGATGCTAATATTAATGATAGAACAGTATGAAGGAGGACAAAGGTAGGTAAATTTATGACAAGAAGGCAGTGTAAAGGAAGAAGGAAGGAGACTCCTTGAAGAACACTGTAATGTATTATGGTTTGATAAAATCAATAAAATTTTGTGTTTTGGAACTTGTTAATTACAAATTTCCATGACAGTCACATTTCATTCACCATTTCAAGTTTCTTCTCAACAAGCAAATAGATAAAAAAAAATGTCTAATAAAGGATTGGAGGGTGAAGTGTAATGAATTAACTTTATTTTGTGCCAAGTTAGAGCAATGACCGTGAAGAATGAGGAGAGTTTGAATTGTTTTTCTCTAGATTGTCCAAAACCCTTAGTTTTGGGTCAGTCACAAGGGTTTGTTAAAATCCATTGATGTAGTCATTGAAAACTTCTCAAATTCTAGATTCCTATTTTCAACTCAAGTATCTTTCATATTGAATGGTTGTACAAATGTCAAGAAAACTAGTGCCCTAGCAAACTAAGACAAAGTTTTCCCTATTTTGGGACAACAAACCATATTGTTTTGTTGAGTGATGTCGAATGGGTTGAAATAGGACTGTATTTCTCTAGTAGAATGTGATGAGCTTTAAAAGGAGAGAGTATCATATAGTGAGAGGTGAGTTGACAGTGAAGAACAAACCACAATATGAAGCTCTCAAAAATTATAAGTGATGAAGTGAGAGGTTGATCCAAGTCAAGGATCTAGAAAAAGGATGTGTTGGGGGTTTGTTGAGAACAAGTGAAGGGATGTGTAAGGGGGTTTGTTGCCCTAAGGTATGAATGATCAGTCATGAAGAGCATCAACTAGATCCCTCTGCATCAACTACATAATAAATATATGATCAATAACTCTAGCATTAAAAATGAAAGTTCACAAGTCCAAAGGAGGAGTAGTTTTAATGTATAGAACATGGTCATCACCTGAACTACCTACAATACCCTGATCATGGCCACCAGGTTGATGTAGATGCATAAAATCCTGTAAAAACAACACGTACATATTTTAGTTAATGACAAAAAAGAGAATAAAATATAAACCATTATTGAACTTTTGTTATAATTAAAGCTTTCATTGCTGCTTACTTGCAAGTTATGTGCTATCTACATCGATTGTTGCACCCTCTCTTTTATTTCATCAGTTTGAGGGCTCATGGATGCCAAAGCAAGAATCTCTCTATTAATTTTTCTAACAGACTTTTTCATCATTTCTATAGGGTTTGTGGTAAATGCAATTTCATCATCGCATAATACTGTTGAGTCCACATCCCTATAGAGGTGCTGAGAGACTGTAGGTCCTTGTCCCTTTCCCCGAACATCCATCTGTGACAAGAATATTATTAACACTATCAAAATTACTCCAAAACACTCAAGAAAAGAACATAATAATGTAACAGATTGCTTCTATCTAATTTATACAATTACAATGAGGTTTACCTACTCGGTAGAAGTGTTAGGACATACATCCCTATTTGTGCTATGTGACGGATCCATGTCGCCCTGTGACAAAGAAAAAAAATAAAAACGTTAGTGAATTGAAACCAATAGACTTAGAAAAAAAACTTAATAATAAAATGGTATATTGGAGTCATTAATTGGAGGTTGGTTTAAATGGTATATAGTACATACCACCCCCATGATAGTAACTTTTTTTGTATCTATATGATTCAAATTGTAATCGATTAGCAACTCTTCCCCTGTACTTGTTGATTTTATCGCACATACGAATACACGATTTCCCTCATGCGCCTCAAATATGCAATTGGGTTGCTTATTAGTTGACCCAAGTCGCGTACTATTTATAAAACCTACAATATTCCTTGTTGTTTTTGGCCTTCCATCAATGTATACAACCACTCATTTACTTTGATCATTATCTTTCTATTGTATATAATTTGCTGACAGTGGATACCTACGCATACTTTTTTTATATCAAACAATCTGAATCCAATTTTTGTAATTGTAACAAGGTCCAACAAACTCCATCAATTCAACAACTTTTTTGCAATAGACCTTTATACCGTCCATGGAAAATAGTCCCAAACCATGGAACAATGAAGGTGTTATGCGATATATCCTCTCGTCAACACAAAAATTAGTGTTTATTGGAGGAATTTCTTTGGGTACCCATTGTTTTTGTAGATGTTTGTACCTCAAGGGCACCTCGATGTCTCCTTTGGTCTCATCATCGTAAGAAAATGACCCCCCTTGAGCAAGGAAAAATTCCATGCGTTTATTGAATTTTCTTCTAATCTTTTGACCTCTAGTTGATCTCCCTATTTTAGATCTACTACATGTCTCACTTTTGTCTTCTATTCCTACATTTCCCTCACTTGAGGAAGACACATTTGACAAATACCTATTTGGTGATACCTGCACTCCATCAAATGAGAGATTTAGTTGGTAATGAGAGAGATATTTTGCAAATGAGGGTAATGATGAAGAAGTCGGCCCTAAAGTTGATGTTGAGATTAAAATTTGAATAAGTCCAACTAGGGCCTCATGTGTTGATAACTGTATTAGATTTGTTGCTAATGTCGAGGTTTGAAAAATCGAGGAAGTTTGTTTTCCTAGTATTTTTTTAAAAATAAACTTTCTATAGGGTGTATTGACTTATACTTGTCAATCCATGAGACTGTGTAGGATCCTCATCAAAGTGGTTCAGGTTCCTACATATGTAATTTAATTAACTTATGTTAGCTAAAAATTACATGATACGTATACTAAAAATTACATAGTACCCAACATGAATAATATGCACTCATCATAATCATTGTATATTTTTTTATTCCTTACCTTCACTTTATGTAGATTGTGCAAGATCCTCAAGTAAAGGGTTGACGATGTCTGTAGTCAATTACCTATTTCCACCAAGGGTGGTAGCATCACACAAAATATATACATGAAATCAACACCAACAATTGAGCATCATAAGCATTACATTTTTAATCTAATAAACAATAAATACATATGTATCATAAGCATCACATATGTATCATCATAAACATGCAATCCATCAAATATATATCATAAATCACCATCCATCACATAGCTAATAAACAATCCACATAATGAATTAATTATGCAACCATATAAGTCAAATAAATTTCTATCATAAAATTAATATTAAATAGATAATATACTAATCACATACGTCATACATTTCATTCATGTCATTGATCTTCTTCTTCATTCAACTTATCATCATGAACATAATAATAATAATAATAATAATAATAATAATAATAATAATAATAATAATAATCATCACCATCACCATCACCATCACCACCACCATCACCATCAGCACCACCATCACCATCACCATCACCATCACCATCAGCAGCAACAACATCATCATCATCATCAGCTTCTTCTTGTTCGTGAACATTTCCATCGGGAACATCATCGACTAATTGTTGATCATGATCATCATCTACATCATCTTCTACTTCTTTGGTATCTTCTTCTTCCATCACATTATACTTTATCAGCCTTCCTCTTGGATCATGTCTAACAACAAATGACCAACCCAGTTTATGTGGAACCTTTGAGTAAAATACCTTCTCACATTGGCTTGGAAGAACATAGGGCTCATCCCCAACTGACTCAAATGACCTTGAATTAACCATTGTAAATCCATTATCATGTTCAATAATAGTTCTATCAAGATCATTTTTATTCAGTCGTAGCTTGTACCATTTGAGGATGAACAAAACTAATTTGAAGGAATTAAAGTCACACTCAAGTATATCATCCAAAATGTCATAGTATCGATTTTGAGACTCTTGAGGATGTATATCATTTGTAGATGAAATATTGGCCACCTTAAAGACTGTAGTTATCCCAGAATCACAAGTTTTCTTCGTGTCATCCAACTTTTTGTTGCAAATTTTATGACCATTGAAGCACATAGCGTTGTGGTGTTTGACCTGCAATATGTCAAACATGTAAAAATTATTGCATCGTGAGTTGATAAACATATGGGTGATTGATAAATTTATACGTACATGTTTATCTCTTAAACCATATCCTAAATGAATTTCCCTTTCCGTAACATTGGAATCTCCATTATGATGATCTTCTTTAACCAATGAAGACACACCTTCCCATGTTAATGTGCGACCAGAATGTTGACATCCTTCAATCCATATCGTCATCCAATCAAGATTGTTTGTAATATACAAATGTAGTGCATCCCACTCTCGACTAAATGTACAAAAAATAAATAGACGACTTATGACCGATTTTTTTTTAAGATTAAGAATTAGTTAACTACAATAACATCTTATAATTACCTCTCACTTTCCTCAATCTACCTTTCCCCATCAAGTACTCCCCATCGAATTTGTTAATGGGGCTGGGATCCCAAATGTGATCTATGTGGATCTTTGCTACAAACTTAGGAAGATATTTAGTAATATACACCATAGTCTTGTATACCATATATCCCTCCACCATAGAACCCTCGGGATGTGCTCTTTGTCGAACCAAAGCCTTCAAAAATTTCAAGTGCCCCTCAACCATCCACATTGACCTAGTGTGTACGGATCCATATAATTCAATCTCCTCAACTTGGTGTATGAGGTAGTGTTCTTGTGCATTGAAAAAAGTTGAAGGTAGACACTTTTGCATTTCACACATTAGATGAGAAATTTTTCTCTTCCAATATTTTATATCTTCTTTATGGATTTCTTTAGATGACAACCACCTACAAGAGATTCAAGACGCAAACATATATAAATGAGACTTTACAAAACAATATATTACATAACAAGTAAAACAAATCGCAAATATAATATCTATACAATAAATTGAACAAACATCACTACTTACCTCATGTATTTTCCAAGATCATATATGACTTGCTTGACATTATTGTCGAAGTGGTCTGGGAGAGATAGAGGTAGAACATACTGCAACAATTATAAAATGATCTTTTCATTGTTTTCTAACATAATACAATGAAATGTACATGCACAGTATACAAATATATAGTAAATACACAAGAACATAAATTACCTTAATGAAGGTATGTCAATCATGCGTTTTCATCCCTGGTCCAAATTCACTTTTCTTTGATATGAGATTGTTTATGTTCACAACAAATCATGTGGGATATCGAATTTTTCATATGAGTTCATTTATAGCATCGCTTTGCTGCTTCGTTAATAACCAAGGAAGGACACTTATATTAATCTGGTCTCCCCTTCTATTTGATTGAATGACATTTTTTATTGCATGATTGGATTCCTGAATGTCAGTACAAATTTTGACAATTTTTTCTTTGTCACGCCTTCCATCCAATATTTTCCATAACATCTCTATTATATTCTTTCCAATATGCATAGTATCAAAAAAATGCATAATTTGTAGTTGCTCGTAGTAGGGCAACCTACTAAATTGTTTGGGATAACTTTTTAGTCCCTTTGGAAGGTGGTCATCCATGCCTTGAAGACCTTCACGATCATCAATTACATCATCAGTAAATAAAACACGATAGAAAAATACAAATTCCAAACATAAACCATTAGATGGAATGAAATTACCTTGACGATTAATTCTATTATATTCTAACTTCCATAGGTGAGGTGTCATTCTTCATGGCTTTGATGTAGTCTCTTCTTTCCCATTGAAAAGATGTTTTTTAGTATTTCGATACTTATAATTTTTGTGGAGGAAGTGCCTATACTCATCAAACACCTGCTTTCCTAAACTTTTTGAATGACGAGATTTCATCTTTGGACCAGAAACTGGACATGCAAATTTTCCCTTTGTTTGAAGACCTAGAAGATAATGTATAATTCAATTAAACATATAAATTTTTATAATTATAATTCTCATGCACAACGTGAACACTATGACATACCACAAAAATGTGTTAGCCCTGGGGCATCATGTATTTTCCATACAATCATTGCATGGAATTGAAATTGTCTTTGTCCTATTGGTCTAGAGACGTCATACATGGTGACACCATTCCATAACTCCAGCAACTCGTCGATAAGAAACTCAATATATACATTCATATCTTTAACTTGGTACTTACCTAGTTGAATGAACAAAAACATTACATAATTATTATGACCATTTTACTGCAATATTTATAATTAAATAAAGATGACTATTAAATAAGAAAATACCTGGAACAATAATTGCCAACATTATGTGCTCCCTCTTTATTGACATCCATGGAGGAATGTTATTGTTGATAACAAAAACAAGTCACATCGAGTAAACAGATCTCAACTCTCCAAATGGATTGCCACCGTCCACTGCCAATGAAAGCCTGAGATTATGAGGTTCTTCTTTCAAGTGTGGCAATTTTTCCTCTATGTCCATAAATGTTCAACCATCTGTGAGAATTCGAATAATGTCATCTCGACTTCTATTGCGTGCATGGTAATCTATAAATTGTGCCAAGCTAGTGCACATGAATAATCATCGCATATGTGGAATAATAGGAATATAACGAAGAACCTTGCGAGGCACCTTTTTTGTTATTTGATCTGTTTGATATCTACTAATATGAGATTCGGGGCATTCTGTGGAAAATTTATGTTGTTTATGATATATAATATGATCCTTGGGACAAGCATCTATTGATTGATACTCCATTCCAATATCTTTCGTAATGACAGATAATTCTTGGTATGAGCGAGGTAGAATATTTGATGGTGGTAACAAAAATTCACCTATCAATCTAAAGCAAAAAATATAATTTGTTAATATAAAGATGTTGGCATTTTTTATGATTATGTTGTGATTGTCATTGATGGACTCATACTTGCATTGAGATCACTTTTATATGTATGAGTTATGCTCAACCGGAAATTGTTCCCAACCGGTATGATGCATTATAGTCCTTAGACTATTGGTGTTTTGCAGAAAGTGTTTACCGATCTGAAGCGGTATGTTGACCCCAAGCGGTTTGAGGATCTCAAGCGGTATGAAGGATCAAAGCGGCAAAACACATATTTCCTAGTCTTCATTTTTGACAAACTGGCAACTGGTATTTTGTATGAACCGGTAATACTCTGTGATGAGTTACCATCCACCGATTGTTTGACGGTGTCGATGTTGTTCACCAAAAGTGATAACCCAAGAACACCTGCAATTGATCTATGAAGTAGCCAATTCAATCTATGAAGAACTTCAGGGCTTGGACAACATGACAAGGATATGAATCCTTCTACTCTTCAGGCTCTGCAAAACCTAGGCGGGTATACCTTTGATGCTTAGAATTAAACCTATTACACATCTATGAGAGCATCAACATAAACAGATAGATCTCACTAAGGCTCCAAAACAAGTAGTTTATTGCAGATGGGCTAGATCTACACATAAAACTCAAGTATACTTGAGCATGAGATAGATGAAACATTTCAAAACATAACACAAACTAAAGGTATTCTGATTGGATTTTAAATTGGTTTGAGAACCCCTTTAATTGCAAGATCAGTGCCTTATCCAAGGGAAACAGAGTCATACATCAAACTATAAATGAAAGCTTCGATTGCAAATCCATCTTCATTATTAAATATTCATGCATTAATGCCTTGCATAAATGCATTACTAAGATCATTCACAAAATCATCAGATCTTGAAACTATATTCTATTTTTTATGATTTATTGTAGAATTTAAATCCTTCCTTGAAGAATCCCTGCAAACAATCATAACTATCTCCTTGAGATAACAAATTTCATCCTCCTTAAGGATCTGATTTGATAAAATGGAAATACAAATCTAGAGACAATCGTGTGTGAATTTATGTATGCCTTACATACACAAGACCCTGCAACTAAAAACACCTATAACAAGAATTGAACTCCATTACTGAAGGAAAAGCCCTGCCCTGTACAATCTTCAAGAATGCTCAAAATTGGAAGCCATGAAAACTGGAGTCATTCTCACAGAATTCTGGAACCCTTACAACTGAGAAGAATTCGGAATAAAAAGAGGAGAGAAGAAAATCAAATCTGCAACTGAATTGCCAAGTGTCTCCTCTCTAACTGAATTATGTTCCCGTGGAAACTGCTTCTAAAATATCTCACATTTGTCAAAATTAACTTCATAATCAGATTCCTCGCTCCGAGAGCTTTCCGGCGATATATAATACTTTATACTTTGGCCAAAAATTGGACCCTGGGCGAATTAATTCTCATCATGGATCCATCATTTAAATATTTCAAATTTCAATATAGTCTAAACTATATCATTTATTCATTTAAAATTTGATTTTTGCCTCCATTTGTGCTCTGACGCCTTGCCACGTGGCGGCCTCTGATTGGCTGATGGGGTTGACCGGACGCCACCTGGGATGACACCTCATCATCGCCACGTCATCTGCTTCGTCACTGCCACTTGGCCGCTTGCTTGTATGCCACGTCATCGCCACCTCACCGGGACCCGCGTGCTGGACTGTTGGTTGTACCCGCCACCTACATGCCACGTGGACGGCTCACGTTCATCCTCGCTATTTCGCTGGTTTAACTCGCGTGCATCTTCCCTTTGCGAAATAGCGCGAGCCGTCGATCTCTCTCGAACTTGCTCGCTCTTTAACTCGGCCTTCGTCCGCAAAATTTTGCCTTTTGCCTCGGGAAGCATGCCTACGTGGGATCCACTTTGTCTTCGTCCAGTCAATTCTTCCTTCGCCTCGGGAAGCGTGCTCGCACGTGGGCCCGCCTTGGGCGCCCATGGGCACCTTGTGTCAAAAGCGTTTAAGGCTTAGACACTATAATACTATTCGTTTTTGCATATAAACACTGAAAACGTCCCTCCCCCAGTGCATGTGGGACAAAGCGATTAGGCCTGGAGCTGCGTTTTTGGAGGTTTTTTTGAGACTTTTGCATTCATTGAGTATTCCAAATGGCCTTTTAAGAATACCATGGCTGGGAACGATGCTGGCAGGGTCGTGGAAACAAGCTTTACACCTGCCAATGTCATTTTGTTTGTATTTAAATCCTTTATGTTTTATGTGGCTTTACACATACCACATGAAAGGGGGTTGCCAAACTGCTGCTCACACTTGGCTTGGAGGTTTATACATGCTGCTCACTGCCAGCACGTGAGAAGAGGGGAAGATTGCAAAGCTACACCACATTCCACACTCCAAACACACTCCAAACACACTCCAAACATTGCATTGGCTGAAGCTTCTATTTGCTGCTAATTGCATTAAATTGAAGGTTTTGAATGCCATTAAACCTCCTTCTACAGTCACCCACCTCACAAAAACTCACACACCTGCCAAAAGCTCATGGCAAGGAGGAGAAGATTGCCAATTTACAATTTGTTGAAGTTCCCTTGGTGCTGCTCACACGTGGGAGGGAGAGTGCTGGTATGCAACTGCAATTTCATTAAGTTTAAAGTTTATTAAACCTTTCCCAGCTGCCACGGTCTATGCATTTGTTTGAAACTTTGAATGCCCTTTACTTATGCATGTAGAGAGGAGGAAATTTGCATTTGGTTTGAAATTTTTACATTTCCTTACATGCCATGCTGCCACTTCTTTGCTTTGGCTGGGTTTTTACATGTTGTATGGGAGATTTGGCATCAAATCTGCCATGTTGCATTTGCTTGATGATTTCAATTTATTTTCCCAAATTTGCTCTCTACATAACAGGAAAGACTAAGGAAAGGAGATCCACACCACACTTGCAATCAAAGAGCACACATGAAGACCCACGTACCACACTCCAGCTACCATAATGCCATTGCATGGAGTTTTTGATCTTTCAAACATCTATTCCAAGACCATCGGCTTCCATTGCATAAGTTTTTGTTTTTTTTAAAAAGATTGGAATCTCTAATACACCACTGTAGAACATTCAACCTTGAGTAAGCCAATAGCATTAATCACTTCCTCGATTATGTCTAGAAGTTGAAATTCCATGAAATGAAAACCATTCTGGCACAAAATTAATGCGCAGGCATGAGCCAAGTCGGGCCCCAAAGTGGGTCTGACTAAAAAAATTTCGTTTTCAAGCAAATGGCCTCTGGAATGCTTCACTAACCTCAAACATACCTCTGGAATCGATCGGCACCATTTTCGGATCATAAAATTGCATTTTGCAACTTTCAGGCAATTACGCCACATTTTTCGCATTTAATCGCGAAGACGTAATTTTCAAACCTGTCAAAACACCTTTCTGGAGCTCGCCATCTGACAGGCATGTACTTTGATATACAAGGATGACATCTACCAAACGGTTTCTCAAGATGAGTCCCGAGCGAAGAGATATTAATTTCCGAAAACGGCCAACTGGCTTTGTCGACACTGCGGACCTGATGAAGTCAATGTTCTGGCAACACATGATGGCTTTCTCAAAAATATCAAACGACCTCCGTAGGTCCTCAAATTCGGAACATAGGTACCTTTAAGTACATATTAAATCTTTGAATTCTCAGTTCGATCACCCGACTGACAGGATGTAAACGGCGCGCTCACCAAAACGGCTACATTAACTGATCTAACACTGGGAGTGCGGATAACTGAATTTGATAGCAAAATGAGCTCTTTTGAAAACCGATCAAACGGATTGGTAGAGCCTTGAAATTTGAAACGTAGCTCACCATTTATACCAACATTAGCCCGGAACAAACATTCTGACATGACGCTCACCAGAACATTTTTACATTTGTGCAAACATCACAAACTACAAATGGATTTGGCTATGAAAACGGAGCAAACGGATTCGTCAAGACTTGAAATTTTGCAGGGTAACTCACTTTTATGCATAAAATTGAATCCATTTTGAATTTCTCCATGACGATCAACAGGGAAAAAGATATAAACACCCAAAGTAGGCTACTTAATAAAATTTGCACTTGTGCCTAGAATGCACTTTCAGCTCACCCCTCAAAACGGGTACTTGATAAACTTCTCCAAACTGAATTTTGAAAGTTGCAACACACTAAATAGGCCAAATGAAAGGTGTGGGAGATGAATCCCGAGCCTTACCCTCTGAAAATCAACTGGCTCCATTTTACCCCCTTGCTAACTAGGCATTCAAACTGACTTATTTAGGTACTTTTCTGACATGCAGAGCAAAATTTTGAAATAGGCTTATAAACTTGGCTCAGTTTTTAAATACTCCCAACAGTCGACACTTCAATGGTGCTTTTTTTGTTGTGTTACAGAATATGTCTAGATGCATTGAACCTAGGAAATTGAAATATAATCCTATTGGACCGGCATGAAATCAGATTCCTTTATAAGGACATCATGTCTAGGGTTTTAGGTTGTTGCTAGGGTTAAAGGTGGTTGATGAGTTAGAGAGAGTGTGAATGTGTAGAAGACTGAAGTAATGTTGGAATGCATTAGGAATGAGCTATCAAGGATCTAACCAAGCAATCTGTGCTATTAGCTAGATCACTCACTTGTTGATTACTCACATCTTTGACAAGTCTGAAGTCCTTAACTGGGTAGGCCCAAAAGCCTTTTGTAAATCCTCTAACAAGGTGGTTCATATCTATGGATCTAAAATTCTCTAGCAAGGTAGTCTTTAATCGGACTTATCTCCTAACAGAGATTGAGATTCCTAATAGGATCTGTTCTGGTAAAGAACATTGTATGACCTTAACCGGTTTGGTTCCTATTCTGCAGATAGTTACTTGTGCATTCCATCTCACCGTGGTTTTTTCCATTTTGGTTTCCACATCAAAATCTCTTATGTTATGGTGTTTGTGCTTCTGTGGTGAATGCATTATTTGCTATTTGCTTTGCATGTGTGCTAACCGATTTGTCTACTAAACTGTTTTATTGGTTTACTGTTAGTGTAGCAAAGTGTTTAAGTACACTAATTTTTGGCATACTAATTCACCCCCCCCTCTTAGTATTCATCAATTGGTATCAGAGCCTACCTTTCTATAAGTTTAACCACTTGGAAAGAGATATGGGGGAATACACATTGAGGGAACTTACTCATCGGCTCACTTAGTCTGAGCAAGCCTATGATGATCTTATGGTCAAATATAAGGCATCTCAAGAAAAAAGGAGAGAACATGCTAAAAAGTTGATGGAGCTATCGGAAAATAGTTCTTTTGATGAAGTGGACATGGAAGCCCTGATCCAAGAAGTAGAAAAGATGAATGAATCTAATTCCACCCTAAGAAAAGAATTGGAAGGACTGATTATTCGAATGTGCCAAGAGCTTGAGAACCAGAGGAAAGCTAAAGATCTGGTCAAAGACAAAGATCATGAAAACTCCAAGCTGAAGCAAGAGATCAGTGCCCTAACTGCTCAACTCCATGCGAGCAAAGTGGAAAAGGAAGACATGCAAGGAGAACTGAACATTGCCATCTCTGAGAATGAAAACCTGATGGAAATAAATGCTGCTATTTCCAAAGAACTCTCTGAGTCAAAGGAAATACATGCTAAGTTCAACAAGAGTATTGTTAAGCTAGAGCAAAAGCTTGAATCTGCCAAACCTGTCAAGAATACTGTTGGACTTGGTTATTCTGGTCATGAGGAAGGTGAGACCTCTGGTACAAATGCTGGAGCATCGAAGAAACAACTGACATCAAAGGATAAAGGTAAGCAAAAGTTTAAACTTATTTGCTTTAACTGTCTTAAAGAAGGACATACTGCCAATGTGTGTAGGAGTAAGGCTTACAATAATTTTTCTTATTTTATAAATGATAAGCCTAGATCCTATAGATTCAATGGTAACTGTTATGCATGCAAAAAGTTTGGGCATAGAGCATCTGAATGCAGGTCTGTTATGAACAACGCTGAAAGATATCCTCAGAGGACTCAAGGAGTTAGTCCGAAACCTTTTGTGAACCGGAATCACAACCGATTTAATACCTTTAATCATTAGTCAAGAAGCGGTGGCTATCAAGCAGCAACCAGATGGAGAGAAAATTGTTTGATTTGTCATGGTCATGGTCACATAGCTGCAACATGTAGGAGGAAGAATGGTAACATGAATAATGGACCTTGGAGAGCAACTGGAATGGTCTGCATCATTGCAACAAACTGGGTCACATTGCCAGATTCTGCAAGACAAGAAAGAACATATCGGATGACATACTGGTCACTCCAGAAGGAAAGATTGATATTGACACTGTTCAAGCGGATATGAACAAAACCTGGAAGAAAAAACCAGCAGTGTTGCAAGAAGAACTGGTTTCTGCACCTAGTGTGGAAATAACAGAACTGGCAAACTAAGCATCAGAAAAGCTTAGGGGGAGTAAATAGTGAAACACTACGAACCCCCAGTTTACATCGGTAAAAGACCTTAACCGGTATGTGATACCTGTCATTTGGTAGAAGACCAGAAATGGTAACAGGCAAATTAGGGCTTACGCCCTAATGGTGGAGCATTTATTACGGTAGGTGAGGAATATGTTTAAAAGGAATTTTCAAATCATTTCTCACTATCATTTTTCGAGCGAAGAAGTTTTTCAAGTACGGAGCAAAGAAAAAGTGATTTGTGTTGTGATTCAAAGAAATCTCGAAACCCTAAAGAAGATTTAGAAGCAAATATCAAATGGTCAAGAGAAGAACTCAAAGTGGTGATTTAGCAACCGACGAAGTGGAAGGCGAAGTATAATTTGCAAGCCCTAAATTCACAATTTCTGAAAGGTATTTCTCGAGTTTTCTATTTTATCATGGCTTCCGTATCACATGATAGTTCTAGTGCAACTGTCGATTCTATAGATTTCATACAAAGAAAGTCAAAATATAATGCCTTGTCTCAAGTACCAGCTGGTGTTATAGTAGAAGAAGGGATTTCTGATTACATAGACTGCAAGATCGAAGACCTAGGGTCTCTTGTGATCCATTCTCAGCTATGTATATTCTGTGGGAAGGATAAAAAGATCAAACTAGAGTATAGCATCTTGGAGAAGAAGATGCTTCACAATGTGGTTTACTTCCTAGAGGATTTCATAGATGACCACATTCGAATCATTTTGAGCAGAGTTCATGGTGACAAGATGTATCCTGAGAGAACACATGATATCACACCACAAGCTATTCAGGTCGTCACTGATTTCTGCAATACAGAGGAAGTGCCAGCCCTAAGGAAAGTCAACAAGACTGAAATGTCCAAGCTCACCGGTTTAGTGAGCGACTCATGTGGCATGATCGTCAACTCAATCAAGGATGATCTAGTCAAGTATGCCTACATGGTGATAGGCTACCGGACGTTCTCTGGCAGCAGAATTAATTTTGTCTCTACTGCAGCAGTAAATGCCACTTACCGAATGATCAAAGAAGATGCATCGTTTGATTTGTGCACTTGTATGCAAAGACAACTTATGTTGAATCTTAAGTCAATCAAACAGGACAATGCATTGAGATTCAAGTTCGGACAACTACTAGTAGGGTTATTCTTCTACTTCCAAGGTTATTTCCCAGGAGTTGGAGATATTGAGTGGTTTTCCAACCAACCGGTTACCAAGAAGATCAATGAGAGCCTGCAAGCAGTTAGAACTGGTTACCCTGATGTTCTGAACAAGTACTTCGATGAGTTCAGAAGCAAGATGAGTCTAAGGATGAGGATATCTAGCAACATTGTCAAGAAATATGAAGAGGATATCTACTTTATCATCAAAGTGGATGAATGCATAATGGAGGTTGTTGAGCCTAGACAGGAAGAAGTAGAGCCTATGGGCTATGAGGTGATGTATGATATGCTGGATGGGTATGCTTCTACCCTAATCGCCTCACCCCTTGATCCTAAGGCAAAGAGAACCGACACCTATCTAGAAAGAGTTGCACCAGTTGTAGAACCTCCTGAAAAGAAAGGAAAGGCAGTGCCTTTAGCATCAACACTGGTTACTGCAGCCAGTCCCAAAGTGACCAAGTGATCACCTACAAAGAAGAAACCAGAAGCGGCACCTGCCAAAGTCTTCAAGAGGAAGAGGAAGACAAGGAATAACTCACCGGACTCAGAAGAAACTGTGTCTGAAGAAAAACCCAAGAAGACAAGCCAAACAAAGAAAAAGATAAAGAATGAACCAACATCATCTGCACCGGTAAATATTGAAATTTCTTCCTACAAACCTTTGACACATTGTCAAAGAACTATAAAAAATATTACGAGAAAATTTTTGAATGAGTTGATTGATTGTTTTGATGATTTCAATGATGATGAAAAGGAAGTAGTTGAACAAGAAATCATTAAGTATTTATGTGTCAATGAACGGTCGCCTTCAGAAATTAGAGCTGAGACATCAGATTATTTGTATAATTCTTTAGACAATAAATGGCGCATTGCCATAGAAAAGGAACAGGAAATGAGAGAGAAAATCTTTGCTCAACATTTTCCTGATGTATCAAATTTTGAACTTTTCAAAGTTATGAATAAATACAAAGGCCTCTTCTTCATGAGAAGAAGATAACTCCTATTACTAGAAGGAAAGGGTCAAGAAGTGATCAAGAATACACATACTCTTGCTCAAGAAGCTCTTAAGATGCATCAAGTGGCTGAAGCCAACAAGAAGGCTGAGCAAGAACCGGCAATAACAAAACTGGATGAAGTGTTTGATAATGAAGGAAACCCGGTTACTAAACCTATAGACACTATTGATGTCAATGCTCTGGATGTAGAGGATGTTGCTCAGGGTACACCATCATAAGCAACAGGACAGGAGAAGTAGGCAGAACAAGTAGAAAAGCAAAAGGAAGTAGAGGACAAAAAAGAGGAAGAAAAGAAGCAAGTGGAGAATAAGAAAGCAGAGGAGGCTAAAGAAGAGGAGAAGAGAAAGGAAGTAGAGAAGGAGAAAAAGAAGGATGAAGAGGAGAAGAGGAAAAAGGAAGAGGAGAAGAAGAATAAGGATGAAGAGGAGAAGAGGAAAAAGGAAGAGGAGAAGAAGAAGAAGGATGAAGAGGAGAAGAGAAAGAAAGAAGAGGTAAAGAAGAAGGATGAAGAGGAGAAGAGGAAGAAGGAAGAGGAGAAGAAGATGAATGAAGAAGAAAAGAAGTGAAAAGATGAAGAAAAGAAAGAGGAAGAGGAGAAGAAGCAGCAGGAAGAGGAGCAGAAGAAAAAGGATGAAGAAGAAGAGAAGCAGAGGAAAGAAGAGAAAAGGAAAATAGAAGAAGAGGAAAAGAAAAAGATAGAAGAGGAAAAGTTAAGAGCTATAGAGAAAGAAGAAGCGGCAAAAAGAACCCAGATGGAGACTCCAAAGGCAACCAGTAGTCAAGCCAAACTGGCTAACCTCACCAGTCCTATTGACCTCCAATCTACAAATGAAATGGAGCTGCTATAGAGCATTAAGGCTGCTCAAGAATGCCTTGAAGTGTTAAGGAGGAAGAAGGAGAAAGATGTGATCCAAGCTGCTGTGGACACTCTTACCGGTTTGTTACCCAGCACAAACCTCCCCAATACTGATTCATCATTGGCACAATTGAAGCTCCTATGCACCATAGTGGATGATCAGGTGCAGAGCCTAGAAGAGGTAGCAGAGGCAAATGTCAAGAAAGAGCATCAAAAGGCTCTCAACATTTCCCTGGTAAAGAAGCTAAATGAGCTCTGGTCTGATCTGCAAAAAGCACAAAAAGACATAAGGAATGCTCTGGATGAGGGGAATCTACTACTGAGTAAGATTTGCCAACCCCATCTCTTCTGTGATGATGTGCTTGTACAGAAGCAAAAGCTACAAACTGACTTGCAGTTATAAATGAGCACCTTCAAGCTACCGTATGACTCTTTTACAACTTATGGGCAAATCGTTCACCGGTTTCATATTCAGTCTGCCGAAATAGAGTTGGAAATCAGCAATTGGACTTGAGATTTGTAGGAACTCTAACTAGTTCTACTCCCACACCTGCAGATACTTCAGAAATGTTATCTCAATCTGGATGCCTTAATGGTGACTCAAGAGATGAGCACAATTGATGCCATGGAAGAGCAGGTCTCCCAGATGCAGACAGAGAAAGAAGTGGTTACCTCCCTACTTGAGTCCTGGTCCTTATCTATGAAACAATTTATGCAGGACTTCAAATCAGTTTTTGACAAGTTTTATTCTTTATTGTCATAAACTCTTATTCTTTTAATACTAATGAAACAGGGGTTGGTCTATAATATTTTGTTGTCATTGTTGGCAAAGGGGGAGATGTATAAATTTTGAATGTTTTTATGTATACTTTCATGTTATTTATGTTAAGAAGTAGTATACATTGTATTTTCTGCAAAAGAGATAGTGTATATGCTTAGGGGGAGTAATTTTGATTGTGGCATATTTTTGTTGTAAAACACTTAGATGTCAAAATTTCCTAAGTGTTGCCATCAATGCCAAAGGGGGAGATTGTTGGCATTTTTGATGATTATGTTGTGATTGTCATTGATGGACTCACACTTGCATTGAGATCACTTTTATATGTATGAGTTATGCTCAACCGGCAATTGTTCCCAACCAGTATGATGCATTATAGTCCTTAGACTATTGGTGTTTTGCAGAAAGTGTTTACCGATCTGAAGCGGTATGTTGACCCCAAGCAGTTCGAGGATCTCAAGCAGTATGAAGGATCAAAGCGGTAGAACACATATTTCCCAGTCTTCATTTTTGACAAACTGGTAACCAGTATTTTGTATGAACCGGTAATACTCTGTGATGAGTTACCAACCGACATTTTGTGATGAGTTACCATCCACCGATTGTTTGATGGTGCCGACACTTCAACAGTGCTTTTTGTGTCGTGTTACAAAATATGTCTAGATGCATTGAACCTAGGAAATTGAAATGTAATCCCATTGGACCAACATGAAATTGGATTCCTTTATAAGGACATCATGTATAGGGTTTTAGGTTGTTGCTAGGGTTAAAGGTGGTTGATGAGTTAGAGAGAGTGTGGATGTGTAGAAGACTGAAGTAATGCTGGAATGCATTAGGAACGAGATATCAAGGATCTAACCAAGCAATCTATGCTATTAGCTAGATCACTCACTTGTTGATTACTCACATCTTCGACAAGTTTGAAGCCCTTAACTGGGTAGGCCCAAAAGCCTTTTGTAAATCCTCTAACAAGGTGGTTCACATCTATGGATCTAAAATCCTCTAGCAAGGTAGTCTTTAATCAGACTTATCTCCTAACAGAAATTGAGATTCCTAACAGGATCTGTTCTGGTAAAGAACATTGTATGACCTTAACCGGTCTGGTTCCTATTCTGCAGATAGTTACTTGTGAGTTCCATCTCACTATGGTTTTTCCCATTTGGATTTCCACATCAAAATCTCTTGTGTTATGGTGTTTGTGCTTCTGTGGGTGAATGCATTATTTGCTATTTGGTTTGCATGTGTGCTAATCGACTTGTCTACTAAACTATTTTACCAGTTTACTGTTAGTGTAGCAAAGTGTTTAAGTACACCAATTTTTGGCATACTAATTCACCCCCCCTCTTAGTATTCATCAAAAGAATATTAATGGTACACGATTCACCATTTATTAACTATAATGACATATATGACATACCTTAGCATACGTGAGATTGTTATGTTGGATAAACCATTCATAACCGTCAAGTTCACCAACAACAATATAACGGAGAGAAGAGTTGTTTGGGAGCCTTCGTAAAGGGCCTCATATGCCTTCTCAAGTAGAGGTAAATCATGAACAACATAAAGGTCATCTTGATCATCATGATAACATGTGCTAGTACTAAATGTGCCATGGATCAATGTATTTGTACCATCATCTTCAATTGTGTTTTCTGGCACATGATCATCATCTTCCATGGGATCATTATCTTCAGCGTCGATATTCACACCTCCATGTTCCTCCACTTCAAAAACCATATTCTTCGGGTTGTTTTGGTCCATATAATGTGCCTTGGGGTGCTTGACTTATATAAAAATGATCAACATAAATAAACCATGATCATGATCTCATCATCAAGTAATTTCTTAAGTATATAAATTGTTAAAACGATATAATGAAGAATTTACCAATGGATGATAATCATGTCCCCCTTCAATGTGACCATGTTGCCTACAATGTTTCTTAGTTGTTTTGATTAGAAGTTTTCTAGTCTTTAAGCCCTTACAAATTTTGTAGGGGCAATAATATTTTCCATCACCTTTTCTTTTCAAGTTATACCACAATCTAGCAATTGTCTCCTTATTTTATTCTTCGCTGATATTATCTGACATGGTCTTTCTTCACAAGCAAAAAAATCAAGCTATGAAAAAATTGCAAATCGAACCAAAACCATTTAACTCTTCTTTTTCATCTTAAAACATTGAACTTAATAGAAAACATATTTAATGTAGCTAGTGGTCACAAATTTTTTTGAGATAGATGTTCAACATAAATTATTTTTCCTCTCCCACCAACTCTTCCTCCCTCCCTCTTTCTCTCCCTCCCAGCAAAAGATGTTGAGTGTGTTGGCATATGGACACTCCAATGAGACATTGTATGTGATTGAAGGTTTTGTCATTGATGGCAACCTTGCAATCCTAAGGCATCGGCAAGACATCATACCGGCAAAGCATTACATAGGCAAGATAGTGCATCGGCATCAACAAGATCACTCTACACCGGCACCGGCACCAGCATAGAAGAAAAGATGTATACCGGCATAAAGGCCGATAGGGATTTTGTTATGTAATATTTTTGTTATTATTGTCAGCCGACTTGGCAAATTGTAAAATGACTCTTGTATATAAAGGAGATCATTGTAGACATTTAGAGAAGGAATGTAGCGAGCAAAAAGAAAATTATTAGGCAGACCTAATGTGCGAATTATAGGTCAAGGGTATATGTAAAGAACAGAGCAAGAACCGGTACTGAATCTAGCATTGGAGATGCTATTGTAAAGCAGTACAAGTCATTGGATTAGTATAATCCTTATTGTAAGTCAGTGTGACTTCTCATTGAGCAGTGAGCTCTAGGCAGTTGGCCTTCTTGCATGTGCAGGCCCCTGTTGTAAGTAATATTCTCTTATTGACCAGTAAGTGAATATTGTGGGTCACAAATCCCACCGAGGTTTTTCCCACATCGGGTTTCCTTGTTAAACATCTTGTGTTATGGTGTTCTTTTCATGTGGATGTTTCTGATTCTGTTTATTGCATTTATTCTTGCATATTAGTATACTGTTATTTTATGTTCTGCATGTTTTAACTTAAGAAATTCTTATCACCGGTTAGATACTGATTCACCCCCCCCTCTCAGTATCTATGGGAATCCTAACAATTGGTATCAGAGCTTGGTCCTCTATTTTCAGAAGCCTAACAACTTGAGGAAGATCTTGACACCGATAAAGATGGAAAATCTGATGAAGCAACTTGAAGGAGCTCTTACAGACTATGATGCAGAGAAGTTGAAAAATATCAAGTTAGAAGATGATTTAAGAGCAGCTCAAGATATCATTCAGGCACTTCAAGAAAATCTTACTATTGCAAGAAATAAGAGAAGAGAACTTTGTGAAAAATTACAAAATGAGAATGATGAAAAGGAATCACTTAATGATATGATAAGCAAGCTGAAACAAGAGAACATGACAACAAAAAATGAAATGCAGGATATGACTATGAGATTTTGCAAAGAGATTGAGGATAGAAAGAAGAATGATGAAGAATTGTCCAGAAGACTAAGTGATGCAACAAATGAGAACACAAGACTTAGCTATGAAAATGACATGTTGAAGACAGATCTGATGCATACTCAGAATGACTCAAATGAACTGATGAGACAAAAAGAAATCTTGGAAAGGGAATTGGAAACTGCAAATCAACATAAAGAAAAATTCAAGAAAAGCTCAGAAGAACTTGGTACCTTATTGAAGAATCAAAAACCTAAAGGTGACACTTCTAGAATTGGCTTTGAAGTTGGTGAAAGCTCTGGTACTGCAAATACTTAGGATCACAACAAACTGGTAAGACAACCTAATACTTATAAATTCAATGGAAAATGCTTTAACTATAATAAGTATGGTCATAGAGAAAATGAATGTAGATCTAGGAATTATCAGAATATTAATACACCCACCGGTCAAAGTTCAAAATGCAATAAAATTGGTCATAACTCTGAAAACTATAGAATGAATGTGAGATGTTATGTTTGTGGAAGATTTGGACATTTATCAAATCAATGCAAAACATAAATTGACATAGGTTATGGGAAAGCTATTCAGAAAAATAATGTAACTTGTTATGCATGTAACAAGGTTGGGCATATTGCTAAATTTTGTAGAAGTAAAGGTACACTGGTAGACAACAAAAGTGCTAGCTTGAAAGGTAAAGAAAAAGTTGAAGAGGTTAAGCAAGAATTCTCAAAGCAATGGATTAGAAAAGCTGATCTAAATATTGGGAATACTCCTCCACCAGTAGAACCAACAAATGCTCCACTGGTAGGACAGAGTGATGCTTCACCGGTAGGACAGAGCAGTGCTCCACTGGCAGGAAGTTCTTCATCCAATTGAAGAAAATTTCCTTGAGGGTTTGGCAATCTAATGATACATGTGCTATTATTCCCTTGGTTAGAGATAAGAAGTTGAAAATTACTTATTACCAGTAGACAATGTTAAGTGAATACTTAACCGACATGCAATTAATGTGGTAGATGGCGAAAAGACATTATAAAAGTAAGGTATTGGCTCCATTTCATTTCACCATGATTTCAAACTTTTAGAGAGCGCGAAGATTCTGAGCTAAGGCATTTCGAGCAAGAAGCAAGAACACTCCAAGCATTCATCCATCCAAGATAGAAAAAGGTATTTAATCATGGTATCCACCTCTGCAATTGAATACATAGCAAACCCTACTATTGTGGAAGTAATTAAAAGACCTAGGCCCGCATTTCAGTTAGTCCCTGAGATAGCAAAGAAGGATGATACCTTAGGTGCATTTTCTCAAATTCCTAAAGGTGTTGTATATGCTGAAGACCCTAGAATGTACATCCACTACAACATTGAAGAGTTAGGAGATGAGGAAATCAAAACCATGTATAAAACCATGATATGTGATGATACCGGCAATGTTAAAACTAAACACAAGGTTATTGAAACCCTAGGATTCATAGAAATCCTTGGCATTCCTAAATTTCCTAAGGATGTGATTAGGATAGTGTTAAGTAGAGTTCATGGAGAATTTTTCTGGTTAGATGCAATTCATAAAATCACCAAGGAAGCAGTAAAAGCTATCACAGGGTTACTGACCACCGGTAAGAGGCCAGACAAAAACAAGAAGGTTTCCAATGATTTAGTTATAGACCTAACAGGTGCAACATTTGATAAGAGATCTCTAAGGGTTAATGATGTAAAAGATATCAATGTGAAATTCATAAGTATGATATTAGGTTACAAAGCCACTCATGCTAATAGACTTAACTCAGTTTCAAGTCTGCATTAAGAGTGCATATGATATGGTGACAGACAATGCAAAAATTGACATTTGTGAATGGTTAAAAGATGAACTGATAGACAACCTTGGAAAGATAAAAAGGATAAGAATGGAACTTTCAGATTTGGAAATCTGTTAGTATGCCTAATGCTTCATATAACAAAATAGGTTCCCGGTATAGGATATAAAGAACTAGGATATGACATACCGGTAGGAAAGCAATTGACAAAACTGTTTAATACCATGGGTGAGAACAAGGAAAACAACATTCATGACTTTTTTCAGGCATTGAAGACAAAAATGAAGAAAAGAATAAGGTTATCTCAAAAAATAGTAGACAAATACAAAGATGACATATGCTTTTTTATTAAGAAAGATGAAATATGGATGGAAGCAGTCATCCCAAGGACAATTTGGGTAACCAAAATGGGCTATGAGATAGATGACCACATAGTTGAAACTTATGCTAAAGCACTTCTAAAAGCCCCCAAAGAACCTAAGGAAGAAGTATTTGGTAGTGCAGAAACCATAGAAATCCAAATACAGTCTAAGAAAAGAGTAAAGAAGGTAGAGGCATTTGTGAGGAAAGGATCCAGACAAGCAAAGGCCATTAAGGAAGATGTATTAAAGAAAACCGGCATAACAGAAGATGAGTTGGCAGCCCCACAACCTAAAGCTCATCTATCACCGGTAGGTACTTCTTCGGAAGGTGACATGCCAACAACTTTTAAAAGAGTTGTTAGGAAAAGAGATCCCTCACCGGAAACCACTCCTTCACCTAGAAGGACAAGGCAGAAGCAACAAGCTGTGAGATCTCCGGTTAGAAAGGTCACACCTAAGAAGAAGCTAACCCCTAAGAAAAAGAAAAAGACAAAAACTGACTTGGCACCTCTAGACATATTGCTAAATGAGGTCACAGAGGAAGGAAAACTGAAAAACATAGAGAAAATTTATGACACTCTATCTGCTGATGAGAAAGGGCAAGTTGAGGAAAGTGTTATATTGCATATGGACATGTACAAAAAGTTTTTGATGGAAGTTGTCAATGAAATTCCTGATGATCTATACAAAAGACTTGAGGCTAGAAGGCAAGCAGTGATTGAATTAGATAAGAAAATAAAAATAGAAAAACTACTTGTTGTATATCCAGTAAACTCTCCCAAGGAAATTGATGATTTGATTGCTCAGGCAAACCGGTCAGTATTCTCTATTGCACACTGGCATATTTCACTGATGGCAGGAAGAGTTACTAAAGTTACAGAAGAAACAGAAGATGGTTGGGACATATTCCTGGTTGAAAAGGAAAAACAAGAAGACTACATGAATCCTAAGCCTATTAAGGTATATCAGAAGGATAGGGACAAAGGGAAAGGCAAAGTTGGTGGACCTCCAAGCATAAAGGTTAAAGACAACCTACCGCCACCTGTGAAAATTACAACCACTGAAGACCAACCAGCAGCAGAAAGTATGGATGTAGAGGATAGCAATCCTAATCTTGAAGTCCTATACACTGTAAATGTTGATACCCAAAAGATCAACATAATAGTTGATAAAGATACAACTGAAAAGTCAAATATGGCTAATGAGCCTCCGGTAACAGGAGATACAGAGAAACCGACAGAGGATACAGGGAAAAAGATGGAATCTGAGGCACACACAGAGAAACCAACAGAGCTAAAAGCTCCAGAATGTGTTCACAAGGAAACAGTGCCACCGGTAAGCAATGAAGCAGGGAAACCAGTGCTAAAAGAAATGCAAACACAAACTGACCTACCAGAGGTCAATACAAGCATGGTCACTTCCACCGGTACTTAGTTTGTTGGGTCATCATCAACATTTAAGTCAACAAATGTGACTGAGGTATTACTTGAATCCATTAAGAAAATAACTGACTGCAGTTCACAGGCTTGTAAGGCAATAGATGATTCAATACCAATTTTGAAGATAATTGCTCCTAATTGTAATATAGATAATAAAGATTCTTTAGGACAATTAGACACATTATGTAAATACATTTCTGGAAATATTGAGAAAATAAAGGAAGAATCAGTAAAAGACATGGTAGAAAAAGAGAAACAGAAATTCTTTGATGAAGAAATAAAGAAGTGTAATAGAGACTTTGACACACTTCTACCGGAACTATGTAGTTTGTTGAAAGAGTATAAAAATCTGTATAAAGATACATGTAAAACAAACTTCTTGACTATAGATATTGACAAGAAAATAAGAAAGACACAGGATGAGATAAATAAGCTTGCAAACAATTTTGTCAACTCACCGGATCCATTATTAGTTTTTGAAGAAAAGTTAGCAAATTTTGAGGAAGAATTGCTTAAATAGGAAAGAGAGAAAGAAAGAATAATAAACAAGGAAAAACACTTGAGATCTAAACTGAGTCCAAGATTGGACTATTTAGCATCTCTGCAGAAGGAAATCTTAGAGGCATTAGCACAGGGAAGCAAAACATCGGCAGAGCATTTGCAACATCTCACCAGTACTGTGAAAAGGACTGAAACAACAATAAAAGATAGTAAAAAGTTTATGGATAGTATAAACTTAATTTTGGGCGATCTTTTTTAGATAATAACTAACCAGCTACAGGGTTGAGGATATGGACATATATAACTAAAAACTCTACTAACATCTTGACAACCTTTGTCATTGATGCCAAAGGGGGAGTAGTAGGATGGGAAAGTTCAAAGACAGGAATCATATGCTCAGGGGGAGCCCTCATATTTTTGGTAAACATTTTTGGTAAGCTTTTTGGACACTTTTTGAAATTTCTCATGAGTGTTGCCATCAATGCCAAAGGGGGAGATTGTTGGCATATGGACACTCCAATGAGACATTGTATGTGATTGAAGGTTTTGTCATTGATGGCAACCTTGCAATCCTAAGGCATCAGCAAGACATCATACCAGAAAAGCATTACACAGGCAAGATAGTGCACCGACATCAACAAGATCACTCTACACCGGTACTCGCACCGGCACAGAAGAAAAAATGTATACCGGCATAAAGGCCAACAGGATTTTTGTTATGTAATATTTTGTTTATTATTGTCAGCTGACTTGGCAAATTGTAAAATGACTCTTGTATATAAAGGAGATCATTGTAGACATTTAGAGAAGGAATGTAGCGAGCAAAAAGAAAATTATTAGGCAGACCTAATGTGCAAATTATAGGTCAAGGGTATATGTAAAGAATAGAGAAAGAACCGGTACTAAATCTAGCATTGGAGATGCTATTGTAAAGTAGTACAAGTCATTGGATTAGTATAATCCTTATTGTAAGTCAGTGTGACTTCTCATTGAGCAGTGAGCTCTAGGCAATTGGCCTTCCTACATGTGCAGGCCCCTGTTGTAAGTAATATTCTCTTATTAGCCAGTAAGTGAATATTGTGGGTCACAAATCCCACCGAGGTTTTTCCCACACTGGGTTTCCTCGTTAAACATCTTGTGTTATGGTGTTCTTTTCATGTGGATGTTTCTGATTTTTTTTATTGCATTTATTCTTGCATACCGATATACTGTTATTTTATGTTCTACATGTTTTAACTTAAGAAATTCTTATCACCGGTTAGATACTGATTCACCCCCCCCTCTTAGTATCTGTGGGAATCCTAACAAAGTGCAAATGCCAAATGGCATGAACAAAACTGCCCTCATCATGGCGTCTAAAAAAATACTTGAGGAAAACAGTTGGAATGAGATGATTATAAGCACCATCAGCTGTGCATTGGAATTATTCTGAGTGCAGTAAACTTTAGTGAATCAGGAAGATTCATTGAGGACAACTCATTCAACAGTCAGATTTGCATCCATTGGATTAGGCACTAAATGCAAGTCTTCACATTAGACTTCAGTTAGTGACTATGATTAGTCACTAATCAGATAAGTATATCTGATATCTGCTCATGTAATCTGAACATTCTATTGAATGTTTTGATCTGAACTCAATGCTGGGTTTTCCCTCCAATCTGGAGGTTTTCCCAGGGTAATCTGTGTGTGTTGTCTTTTATTTTTGCTTGTATTGTTTATTTCTGAGTTTTATTATTACTTCTGATCACTAAAATTATCACCTTCTATATAAGTGAGAGGGTGCCTTAAGGTGTTCATAGTGATCCTTGAGAATGGAATGAACTCATAATTTTAGTAATTCACCATGTTACAAGTAAGACAAAATTACTTGGAGAAGTGAGAACACGTTTGAATTTTATAAGGTATCTAGAGTTTCTTCCTAGACGGGATCTTACTAGTATATTTATGACAATAGATTATTTATTAGAGTTTTTTCCTAATTCAATTTTCCACAAGGTAAACCACTTGCATTATGTCCTTGTCATGTGGTGTTTCTTTTATATCTAGTATGTAATTGCTAACTAAATTTTCAATTTGAATAAAGGGCCTTTTCACCTTCCCAATTTATTTGATTCAAGTCCTCCTGAGGTAAATGCCATGATATTGGACAAAATGAAAAAATAATCAAAACCTAGGTTCCTAGCAAAATGAGTAAACAATTTCATCCCACGGTAGGCACAGTCCACATTTATAAACTGCAAATTTACCAAAAATCAAGGGGGAAAATGCTTAAAATTGTATAATCTCCTTGCAATTACCCGAAAGATGTGATGTTAAATATATTTCTATTTATAATTTTTTGATGTATAATGAGAGTATTGTTAATCATGTTAATATTGTTTGGTATTCTAATTCATCCCCTGCTCAATAGGGCAAGTTGTTTAAGAATATTCAGAACAATCTTGTCGCTCCTAAAAAGAAAGTTTTTAAATGGTTTCTTAAACTTGATAAGTTACCTATCAGATCTAAACATTCTAATGATGATTTGTGTAACATTTGCAAGGTTAAAGAGACAGTTAGACATATTTTCTATGACTGCTTTGTAGCTAAGGAGGTTTGGAAGTTGTTTGGGTTTATTATTCCTTGGCATATTAGCATACTTGATGTTGTATCTGGTTTTATTAAAGGACTTTAAAAAGACACTAATCAATTCTGGAATTTTCTTTCATGTGAAATTCTTTGTTACATTTGGAGGATTAGAAATTTAGAGAAATATCAAGGGATAGAAAGGGCCCTTACTGAGTCTTTTCATAGACTCACATTCCATACTCAGATTACAAAACTTCGGTCTATAACCTTCACAAACTAAGCAAAATGATGTCGCAAGTACGAAAGTCTTCTTAGAACTAGTTATAAAGAACTTGAAATGTTAGTTATGCAATGATGTTTCAGTATAATACCAAATTGAAATACTTAAACATAGAAAAATTGCAAAATGAACCAAAACCATTGAACATTCAACATAGTAACATCATGAACAACAGTCATTGACAGTTCACAAGAGCAACAACTATATTACAACAATGTCAAAGCACTCTGATAAGATCTAATAGCACATAATTTTTCAAATTAATTATGCTCTTAAAAATGCTATTCTCTTATATTTTTTCTTTTGATTTTATACATTGAACACTTTCTATAATAACAATAGTTACTGTTGGGTTTTATGTGATGGTTGACATGGATGAGCTTTCACTTTGACAAGTCTTAGCAAAATGTATATTTCAAAAGCATCTCAGGGAACATAATGAGAAAAAGAAGAGATCCTATGTATGTTAGAGGTTTTGTTCAATTTATATTGAATGCATTAAGCAGATTATTAATATTCGTAATCCTAAGAAGAAGTAAAAGTTGCAAATAATTGAAAATTGCATTATCGGGTCAAGTTATCCCGATAAGAACACTTGAAGAAAAAATACCAATATTCGATGAGGGTATCATATATCGATAAAGGAAACAAAGAAAATCCATCAGCGAAGGTTATAATCAAAGAAGGTCATCGGCATAACCAAAGGGATCGGGATGTGTTATTTTGAGTTACCCCGATGCCCGAAAAAGACATCGGGAAAGCATGTACCGATGGAACATACTTCATTAGGAAAGCTTTGCCTATCATTGTAATTCATTCCAATCTATCCCTATACCCGATGGAAGAGTTGGTCAATTAAGTGGAATGAGGATGTCATTAGGAAGACCTATGATAATGGAACCAACTACAATGGGAAGAGCTACACCAAAGGAGAAATTCATCGAGGAAACAATGCTAATCGCTATGACATCTAATGATCTAACCCAATGCCGGATGGGAGTTTTGGGTTGACTTACACCAATACAGCAAAAGATAAGTTATCAGCTAAGGAGATCCCGATAAAGGAGAGTAAAGTATCAAAATAAAAGAAGGGTTTTGTAGGTGGTGCCAAAAGGAAGTATACATCAAAGAGACACATGTCGTCGAGCAGTTGCCATATCTGAATTCAAAACCAAAATAGTGATTTCTTATTTAATGCTTGCAGCAGGTACATCTATAGTTCACATGAGGTTATTTTATGAGAAACTCATGAATGCAAATTTTTATGTAGATGCATTGGGCATATAAACTAAAATGGCCTAATCTGAGTGTCACACAAGTGAAAGATAATTCACAAAGAGAATACATTGAGTTTTTGAAAACCAGAGCGAAGAATTGTGATTACAGAGATGGACACTTCAAGTTCAACTGGAAAGAAAAGGGCAGCAAAGAGCTCACAATCTAAGGGAAAGAAGACTAAGACAAAGGATGTGCCTCCTATTAGAAGACTGAATGAAGACATGATTCAATAAATGCAAGCACCCGGCTTGAAGTCCAGAAGGTCAAAGCAACACCTACCTAAAAGGGACCAGTTGGAAGATAGATACAAAGAGGTCGGGGATGTTTGGACTAAGGTGAGGGGACATGAACTGTTCATGTTCCATTATCTAAGAAGAAACAAGGAAATGCCGCTTTGCAATCATTGGATGATTAATTTGGGTAAGTTAACTGTCCCAAATGTCTTTGTGAACATAAGGTTGTTGGAGGTTCTGGTTAGAAATTATAATTTCGTGAAGAGATACATGTTCAATTCTCAAATGGTGATGCATTCATTAGGTTTTCCACGAGTACTATGATTGAAGTTTTTAATTTAGATCCCAACCTTGACAAACCCCTGTCCTTTGGGGAGTTAGAGGAAGAATATCTTAGGATGGACACTACCTACACTGGTTGGAAAATTTCTATTCATAAAACGCATATAGGGAAATTGACTGAGGAAGATGGGCCACCATTTAGCATTGATTTATTTAGACACTACTTGCAGTATACATACATGTCATGCGAGCAAGTAGGAGGAGTCGAGGTGCCTGATTTGGCGAGTATTGGGCCATTGGTTTTAGCTTCTGACATACAACTATATGAGCCTAGGCCTTTTGACTATGCTGCATATTTGGTAGAGAAGTTACATGAAGGTTTTCTAAACCTTAAAGATAATAGGAACCCTACCTTCAAATTGTATTCACTGTTAATGCATTTAGTTTTGTTCTATGGATGTGTGAAGGGTTCGAGGCTAGAAGATTTAAAATTGAATACAACAAACATGGAAGGTGAAGAACAACCCATGCAATTATGGACATCTCTTTGGGATTCTTGGTATATGAGATCCAATTATATTAAGTTTGAAGAACTTATAGTGAAACCACTTTACAAGATATATGGGGCTCCATGTGAAGGATCTATCTTTGATGGAATTAAGAGATTTTTAAGGCCTAAGGATTGTGATGAAAGGCAAATTATTGACCATAACTAGGGAGACTAGTTTGTAAACAAAGATTTCACATGTTTCAGAATATATGGATTTGAGGGAAGCTCTTATATATTGCCTAAAATTAGTTCCAGATAGAATATCCCACTTAGAGATTGTAAGGCAGTTGAGTGAGTCAAATTCTAAACATTTTGCGGATTAGCACAAACAAGCCTTCCTACCTGGAACACTAAGTTTTGGATAATTTACAATAGTGTCTACTAAAGCTTATGATCTAATAGATAGAAAATTGATGGAAGAATACAACTTATTTGAGCACTATGTCATGAAGAATTATGACCGTGAAGGTTATATTCATTCTTGCAAGAAAAAGAAAAACTTGGGAGATTATCTACACTCAAGTCTAGAAGCTGAAGGTATGTTTAGGAATATAGAGGATGTAGAAGACCAAGAGGTAACTGCTAGACTGAACAGAGAATTGGCAGAAAAGAGACAAAGATTGTGGGAAATAGAAACTGAGGAGGAGGAATTAGAAAGTGGATTAGATGAAAATGCATCCATCTCTAGGTATCAAGTAACAACAAGGGAAGAAGAGCCCAATGTGCAAGAGGAAATTGTGACAAAATTGGAGTTTCATGTTGATTCCAGGTTGGAGGAATATTTTTCCTTTATTGCAGATGATGTCTTTATACAATCAAAATAATTTAAATCATTTTTGTACAATTTCAAAGGAAAGAAGTTGAGGGATTCTATTCCCAACATTACACCAAAAAATGAAGCTGAATTGTTGAGGAAGTTAAAAGAACAAATAGATGTTGAATTGGCCACAATGACTCCTCAAAAGGGGAAACAACTTCTTACAGAGGCTAGAGTGATCTTATTTCCTAGATGGGATCTTAGTGCTTCATTTATTTTTTATAGTTTATTACATTAAGAGAATAAGGAGTTTAAATTAGATATGCAAGGTGTAAATGATGTGTTCATTGGGTCAAGGTTCGATCAAGATTAGGAAGATTTATTGTTATGGGATTTATATCCTCCTCATAAAAGACGTAAGATTATTGATGTTGATAAGACCTTTGGCCATATGATGAAGCTTAAAGTTGGGGAGATTGATCCCATTGTTTCTGAAGATATTGGAGTAGATATCTCAAAGTTTAACAAGGCACAAATGGTCAGGATAGTAAGAGAAAGAAACCAATATAAAGGATTGTATGAAGAACTACTGAGCACAAGTGGGCAACCAGTGCCAATGGTTCTTTCTCCTGATAACTCACAGTGGAAGAAAAAGTGTGAGGAATTACAAAAAGAAAACAAAAAGATGCTTAAATAGATGCAAAGTGTGAGGACATATACTACCTTTGTATTATTAACCAAAATATTTGAGACTTTGCAAGGATTTTTGGAAGAGTTCTGGATAGTTTTTCAGAAGAACATGGATAATGCAGTCTCACACAATAGGAGTCAAAATATATCGGGGACTAGACTGCATGATAGAACAGTAGCCAAAGTAGAAAATGATGAGATTGAAAAGATAAAGAAGTTGTTGGCAAGACACAATAAATTTAATGAACAGTTATAGATTGAGTATGATGAGTGCAAGCACATAACTCGTGACAGTTTCAGAGAATCAGTTGAGTAGAAAGGTGCGATTAAAGATAAGGATAAATGGATCTCAAAATGCTAGAGTCTTCTCAATGCCACCCTTGATATTGCCCAGACTGATGGAATTGAATTAAAACAGACTATAGAACAGATGGAGAAATTTTTCACACTGGATATCATCAGCAGGGACGTAATTCATGATGTAGATACATACAAGTTGGAAAAATACCTGGAGCACATTCAGAAATGCAGCAAGATGCTGGGAGATCAGACTTGATTTTTAAAAATGTCTCAAGGAAATGTCAGTGTTTAGGTAGTTAGTCTTTAGTTAGACTTAGTTAAGTTTAATTCCAAATTAAAGGGTATGCCCTTTCATTGTGGAACCGAATCTCATCTATATGTTTTACTCTGTCAAAACAATCTTTTATGTGGTGCTTATGCAGTTTGTTTTTTAAGAAAGACAATATCAAGTTGCTGGATGACAATATTTATTGAAATCAACTGGTTTTATTATCTATTTTCAATATAAAGATCAAGTTTTCTTCATCTTTGATGGTATCTACTTTTTCAATTGATTGATTAGTTCCCTATGATAAATCTATTCAATTAGATTGCTTCAATGTGCTATCTTATGTTATTGTGATTGAGATTAATTTTCAGTTTGAATATCAGTTTGAAGGATTGGTTGGCAAGCTTCAAATTGTCTTATTAGTCTTTTAGAGTAAAGTTAAATTCAATAAGAATAACTGCATATTATATTTTGATTACAACTCATATAGATGCCTTTGACATGATGATCTTGGTTTATTTTCTGGAAATTGCAAACTGGTGAAAAGACATTGTGCTATATGTAATCAGATGATTATCTTATGTGTATTTCAATACAAAGATCGGGTGTTTTTCATCTCTGATGGTATTTATCTTTTTAATTGTTTGATTAGTTCCCTATGATAAATATATCCATTTAGATTATTTCAATATGCTATCCTATGTTATTATAGTTTGGGTTAAGTTTCAGTTTGATTATCAATTTGTAGGATTGGATGTCAAACTTCATTTTGTCTTATTGGTCTTTCAAAGAAAAGTTAAATTTAGTAAGACTAACTGCAACATTATGGCAGGGGTGAAGGCAATGGTCTACTATTGTTTGAAGATAATTTAATCGGGTGTTTTCAGAGTAATCTCAATTAAAAAATCATACTTATAATAAAGTAACCTTTTATTTAAAGAACTCATTTACAAGGAAGCAATTCAAAAGTTTTAGTAATTATTTAATTGAAGTGACACAAACCTTAGAAACATTCAATTCCAATCAGGCATACTTGACAATAATGGGATTAATACCCATCAAAAGTGAAGTAGTCACCGACGAGGAGGGACCTCGAAGAGATCAGTCCAAACTAGTTAGCAAGAGTTAACACAATGGAAACACACAGATATGATGGAGGCAAATGCAAAACAGATTATTTTATTGCATGAAAGTCAAATACATCCAACCGGCAACAACTAGATTACAACATACCCGCACACAAGCCTGGTAGGATAGGTCTCATAGGGACCTTGAATCGAAATATGTATCTTCTAAGCACTATCTATCTGATACTCCTTTTCTTCGAATTGATTGACTACATTGCAAAGCATGATTAAAAAATATATATATTGATCCAAAGGATCAGGTCGGCCCAAAAGGATCAAAACCTTAACGTGCAGAAATGAATGAAGTCGGCCTCCAAAAAATCCCAAAGGATGAAATGTAGAAGGTCGGCCACACGTCAAGAAACATTAAGATCAACGTCCAAGGTTCCACAAGCATCAGAATGGGTTCCGGAAGATCACCAGAATAGGTCTCAAGCAACTAGAAACAATAGAACAATCCGATAACAAGAAACTGTCAAGGAAAATTGGTAGTGATAACTTGCCAGAAAGTGATCCAAATGAGATGCGGTTAAAAAGAAAGCAGGGTGATCAAGTCTTTGTTAACGCATAATAGCTTCAATAAGATAAACGATTGAATGAGAGATAAATGAAGTCTCTCATTCAATCATTTATCATATCGATAACTATGATAAAACCTTCAAGAAATTAATTCTTCTTTGATAGTTGTTCTGCTCTTACATATAATCAACCGATCCATTTATCTTGTTCATGTTCATCGATTAGTAAATATTGTATTTAATGTATATCGATTAACATATATGATAATAAATAAATGACTGAAGGAAAACTTCGATTAAAGTATCGAGTTGCATATAATATCGGGTTGTATTATAAAGACCACCAATAGTTATCGGTGTGCTAAGCCTACACCGATAATTATTGGATGTTAAGGCTAACACACCGATAACTATCAGTTGCTAGTCGCTAGTATTTAGCACATGCCATCGGTTGCAATACACCGATCCATATTAACGTGAAAGCATAGTGTTAGTTAGCATAAACAAAGAGGCATGACCAAGTGGTGTCTTGATCGGTCATGACACCACTCACCTGCCATAGAAATCATATAATGCTCCTCTCACCTGCCATACAAAAGTAGACAATCAGATTCATCATATAAGTAGACAATACATAGATAAATAAAATATAACTAGAATATATCTTGCATATTGAATTGAGAATTGAACAACATTTACATGGTATCAGAGCCAAGTTAAATCAAACCTGAGGCTATTCAATTTTGTGGAAAATTCAAGCAAGGGATTTATCTTACTTTCTTATTAGTAACCGTTATGGGGTCTTCAATGGGAAATGATAATAAGAAGGGAAGAGGAAATTATTATCAGCAAGAGAACATTGGTATTTTCTTCTACTTTACCAAGGACAGGTAAGGAGTTACGTTCTTGGCCTAGCCAAGAACACAATAAACTGCTTCAATCAGGATATAAATTATTGCTTTAGGAAACAGTATTACAATATTAAATATGAAATATTTATATATGTATTTATTAAATATGACGGTTTTGATATATACTGTCTATGTTTATTTATGTATGTATGTATTTATTTATATGTTGTCTATATATGACTGGGACAACATGACTGATATATGTTACCGTTTATATATGATTGGAACAACACGACTGATACATATTGCTATTTGTATATGACCGAGACAGCATGACTATTATATGTACTATAAATTCCAATTATTGTTGTATATCAATTAGTAATTAGAATAATGTTGCATGTAACTGGGTGAATATATGTGATAGCTCATTTAGGTTACTCCTGCACATCAATTAATAGTTAGAGTAATGTTTTCAACTCTATCTTGGAGAGAGCACTGGAGATGGTAATCAATGGCAACGAGGGGCTACTATGCGGTCAGAGACCCATGAAGTCAAGATGCTAGTTGCTATCTCCCTGCCAGTCTTTTCAAGACAGAGAGGTTATTTGTGTGACTGATAGTATCATGGTTTAGAAGGAAAGCATAAGGAGACTACCCATCTAGCAAGGGGGTTAGAAGCAACCAACCCTTGGATTTGGTAGACAAGCAGTCCCTTGCTCTCCTCTTTAACCTGTGATACTTTCTTGCTATCTGCATGTTAGTGCTGATGGTTTGGGCTAATCAAGTAATATATATATGTATGTAGGTATTGTGTGTCTATCCTTGTGATTGCAGGGATATCCATAATCAAGCAACCGAGTGCAGGCTTAAGGCACTATATTGGTAGGGGACATTACACATTGCATTTGGTAAAATAGTGTGACTACCACGCAAGGATGCAATCTTATGAATGCTACAATAACTATATCCCGTGAAACATTATCTCATTCCTTCCTATGTTAAAACACTTATTGTAAAGAGAGTAATTAGTTTTATGGGAGATTTATGATCAACATAAATCCATTGTCAAAACAAGAAATCTATCAAGATAAGTTCCATCTATTGAATTGGGCATTAAGGTTTATCTTTAAATGTTGTTTGGTGCTAGTGCCACAACATTGGAAACAATACTCATATATTTGCTAGTCAAAGAGTGACATGAGAAGTGACTGTCTTACTATAGACAAAACCAATTCGATGCTCTCTTTCATAGCATGTATAGATTTGCCAAGAAGGGTCTTCATTTGAATGCATGGCTGGGAAGATTATTGAGGAAGATCAATGTCACATTGATACTACTAAGTGTCTTGTGAATATGGGCTCAACATCTCACAGATCTTGGTTATGTCAGATGAAAACAACAACTAAAAGTATGTGTATCAAAGAGCAACCATCAAATGAGATCTAAATCTTCAAGTGAAAATGAACAATTATTGGATTGCGAGGAAGACTAATAAACAAAGAGATAAGTAATCCAGGTTTGATTAATGGTCATGAATTTCATATGTAGTTATTAATTCATGCAATTACATTATGCGTGTTATTTGTGAATCAACATTGTCAGTAGGTGTCCGTACACAACAAGCTGCATTTGAATATCTTGTTTTGAATTCTTCAAAGTACTATGAGAAACTTGCTCCTTACATGCAGGACATCTTTAGAATCACAACAAAAGCAGTTAAAAGTGATGAAGAGCTTGTTTCTCTTTAGGCTATAGAGTTTTGAAGTACTATTTGTGATGAGGAATTCAGGAAGAATATGGAGGGAACTTTAGTGGAGATTCTAAGATTTCACATTTCCATTCTATAAACAAGTATTTGCCTGCAGAAGTGCAACAGTCCATGAGGAAGCAATGTTGACCATAGGGGCTCTTGTTTATGCTACTGGTGGTGAATTTGCTAAGTACATGCCAAAGTTCTATAAGTCATGTTTTGTAGGTGATCTTTTGAGATAAAGAAAGGACAAACCAAGAAGCATAAGATATTTCATTCAAGGGAGAAAGAACTCGATGTTTGCAGTCATAGGACTGAGTTAATGGCGGCAAGTATTTATCAAAGAAGAAGGACCCATACAGTTTGTCCTTGCGATCTAGTTCTTCGAAGAGGAGGTTAGATGGTTGATATCAGATTCAGAGGGAGTCTAACATTTCATCAGAAGCAACCTTAGACAAGGAGGTCAGAAGGTTGATATCAGGTTCAGAGGGAGCCACATCATCATGAAGATATGCTTAATGCATTCTTCTCTATGAGAGAGAAGTTTGAGGAGCAAGCCCTTGTTAAATACACTCTTCTCTGTGAGGGAGAAGTTTGAGGAGAAGGCCTTTGTTCGACCCTCTGAGAGTAGTCATGGTGAACGTCATGATGAGATGAAAACATCATGTTGAGCAACTCCGTGATGGGAACTTGTGTTCATATGCATTCTCATACATGGGAGTAGCCATGATGGATGTCATCATGTTGAGTACCATGATGAATCATGTTCCACCCCTCTAGGAGTAGCCATGATGGATATCATTTTATGACTATATTATTAACAAGGATTCCTCCCTAAGCTAAGAGGGAGTGTTGATGTTGTAGTGGCCACCCTTGTGAAAAGACATATGGTGAAAGGGTGCCTCCCTCATATATATAGAAGATGCAAACTCATTCTCTGATCCATTCAATTTATGTGAAGAGTAGTTTATATCTTAGTTAGAGAAGATCGATCCCATGAAGAAGGCCAATCAGATTTGTTCTTGTGAAATTTGCTTCAAGGAAGTGAAGCAACATATATTGGGCCTGTATCTTGCATTATTGCTAGACATATTTGATATATAAAGAAAACATTTTATGCTGGGTATTTCTCCCTCAAATAGGAGGGTTTTCCCTTGGAGATCAAACTGCAGATATTCTAACCAAACCTCTTTCAGAGTGAAGGTTGATCACTTTAGAAAAGGTTTAAGTATGATAGAAAGGTAATTTGCTTTGCAATCTATATTTGCATGTTTAATGTGTAAACTTCTTTGTCATGTTAGGACAATTTTTGGATTTTATCCCCTGGGTTCATATCTAAGAGTTGATGATCTCTCAAGATAGTGAATACTTGTATGGGGACATTATAAGGTGACGATCTTATGATGTCCAGACCAATTATCATGTTGGATCTCTGGTGTGTCATGGATGTGCCATGATTATGTTGTGATGAAACATTTGTATAAAATGTTGGTGCACATATCACAACTTGGATAAAGTGAGAAATTGATCTTTCTCATATGATTATCCTTAAGTATTGCGTGTAGGCAATACTGATATCACATGTTTAGGTGATATCCTATCAATCACTAGATTGATGTGATAAACTTCAGTATCACATGTTTAGGTGATACTTCATATCATATGACTAGGTGATATGATTTACTAAGAATGTCTAAAATGCTAACCATCAACTGAATTGTGATACTTGAATACATTGCCTACATTCATCTTACCTAGCTAAGAGGGAGTGTTAATGCATAATAGCTTTGGTAAGATAAACAATTTAATGAGAGATAAATGAAGTCTCTCATTCAATCATTTATCATATCGAAAACTATGATAAAACCTTCAAGAAATTAATTCTCCTTTGATAGTTGTTCTGCTCTTGCATATAATCAACTGATCCATTTATCTTGTTCATGTTTATCGATTAGTAAATATTGTATTTAATGTATATCGATTAACATATATGATGATAAATAAATGACTTAAGGAAAACTCCGATTAAAGTATCGGGTTGCATATAATATCGGGTTGTATTATAAAGACCACGGATAGTTATCAGTGTGCTAAGCCTACACTGATAATTATCAGGTGTTAAGGATAACACGCTGATAACTATTGGTTGCTAGTCACTAGTAGTTAGCACATGCCATCGGTTGCAATAAACCAATCCGTATTAATGTGAAAGCATAGTGTTAGTTATCATAAACAAAGAGGCACGACCAAGTGGTGTCTTGATCAGTCATGATCGATCAAAGCATCACTTGACCGTGCCCCATTTGTTTTATACTTATATTGAGTGGCATTCATGAGAAAGGACATAGAAATCATATAATGCTCCTCTCACCTGCCATACAAAAGTAGACAATCAGATTCATCATATAAGTAGACAATACATAGATCAATAAAATATAACTAGAATATATCTTGCATATTGAATAGAGAATTGAACAACATTTACAATCTTCAAGAAGAATCCAACTCCACAGGAAACCGATGTGCCAAAAATGGGACACACAGAAAGAAAAACGGAAACTGCAAACAGAAAAGAAAATGGTTTTGGTTGATGCAAGATTTCTATGAATCAAGGATGCTCCTGCATCAGACATCCAGGGTTAATAAAAAGTGAGCCTCTCACTTTGCTGGGGTCAGAGGAAAACCAAGGCGGTCTACCTCTCCCTGAGAAATCCAAGATGAGTCTTACACTGGTCTATTCTTCCACTTCACAAGGTATTCTTTGTACTAACTACTTCAGGTACTACACTCGATCCTACTATCCAAAACCTCTTTAATCTGATCCACTACCACAAATATTGAATCATTCCCTCATTGTGTCTTAGGCAATCCTAGTATTAAATCCATGCTTATATCCTCCCAAGGTCTAACCGGTACTGCCAAAGGTTTATACAATCCCTTATTCTGACTACTACCTTTTGCAACTTGAAAAACTCTACAACTCTGTACATATCTCTTAACATCTTTATGAATCAGGGGCCAAAAGTACTACTCACTTACCAATGCAACTATTTTATCAATGCCAAAGTGTCCAACTAAACCTCCACTATGCTTCTCTTTTATTAGGTTCTCTCTCATGGAACTTTTAGGTATGCACAACTGAACTCCCTTAAATAACATTCCATCCTGAATGAAGTAATCCAACCATTTTCTCCTATCAACAATAATCGGTTCTCTATAGGCTTTCCAAGGTTCTCCAAAATCCGGGTCTTCATCATACAAGGTCTTCAAATCTTCAAAACCTAATACTATCACTCTCATCTCTGTCAACAAATTCCTTCTCCTACTCAATGCATCAACAACTTTGTTAGATTTCCCACTTCTATGTTTCAACATAGAGGTGTAACTCTACAAGAACTATACCCACCTCATATGTCTCTGATTCAACTTACTCTGACTCCTCAAATATTACAAAGCTTTATGATCTGTATACAACACAAACTCCTTAGGCATCAAGTAATGTCTCCATTTCTTCAAGGCTTGAATTATAGCATAAAATTCCTGATCATATATTGAATATCTCTTCCGGGTATCATTCAATTTATCACTGAAATATGCTATTGATCTCCCTTCTTGACTCAAAACTACTCCTATTGCTGTTCCACTTGCATCACAATCCACTTGAAATAACTTAATGAAATCCGATAAAGCCAACACAGGCTGCTTAGTCACTTTCTACTTCAATAATTCGAAACTTTTGTTTTCTCTGATGGTCCACTTGAATTCCTTCCTATCTCCCCTCATGGTCTTAGTCATAGGATTACAAACTGAAATGAAATTTTTGATAAACTTCTGGTAAAAACTAGCCAATCCATGAAATGATCTTACCTCTCCAATGCTTTCTGGTGTAGGCCACTCAACAATGGCTTTCACTTTCTCAGGGTCCATCTTCAAACCATCCTCAGATATCACAAATCCCAAATAGACTAAATCATCCTTCAGGAAAGTGCACTTCTTGATATTGATCAGTAACTTTTCTTCTCTCAACCTCTGTAAAACTTGTCTTAATTGCAACAAATGTTCCTCTTTTGTTTTACTGAAAAATCAAAATATCATCCAAGTATACAATAACAAACTTACCCAATAATTTCTTCAAAACCTCAATCAACAGCCTCATGAAAGTACTCAGTGCATTAGTTAGTCTGAAAAGAATCACCAACAATTCATATAATTTTTCATTGGTCTTAAATGCAGTGTTCCATTCATCACCTTCTCTGATCTTGATTTGATGATATCCACTCTTCAAATCTATCTTTGTAAAGTAATTTTCTCCACTCAAACAGTCCATTATGTCATCCATCCTAGGCAAGGGAAACCGATATTTCACTGTGATCTTGTTTACTGATCTTGAATCGGTACACAATCTCCATTCTCCATTCTTCTTAGGTGCTAATAGTGCTGGTATTGTACAAGGGCTCAGACTTTCCCTGATCAAACCTTTCTTCAATATCTCCTGCACTTGTCTATTCAGTTCTTCATTCTTTGTCGATGTTAACCGGTGTGCAACTTTGTTAGGCAAACTGGCTCCGGGAACTAAGTCCATGCAATGACTAATACTTCTAATAGGTGGCAATCCATCAGGTACATTATCTGAAATGATGTCCTCATATTCTGTCAGCAAATCTCTTATCTCTGTTGAGTGTTCTCCTTTTGTTTCCGGTCTCTCACTCCTCTTAGGAATTAAGGCGAAACATACATTCTCATGTCTCAGTCCATCTATGAACTTCCTTCCATCTACAAGACAAATTCTGGTATTTGTATAGACTTCATTCTTCAAAGGTTCCTCCAAAGGCAACAAGGTTTGCTTCATCCCATTGGCCACAATAGTGTATGTATTCTTCCTTCCATCTTGTATTGCATGTCTATCAAACTGCCAAGGTCTTCCCAACAAAAGATGATAGATGTCCATAGGCATAATATCACATAAAACTTCATCATGATAATTCCCAATTTTCAATTTTACTAAGCACTGATCACTTACTAAAGACTTATGTTCATCCTGAATCCATGCTATCTGGTAAGGCTTAGGGTGTTTCAATCTCTCTAATTTCAACTTATTCACCATCTCTTCTGAAATGATTATCCGAACTACCACTATCAATAACAACTTTACAACACTTACCGGATACCTTACATCTGGTCTTGAACGGGTTCTTTATCTTCTCTAGAATGATACAAAGCTCTCCTCATCATCAATAGTTCTCCATCTTCTACTTTATTGTTTGATCTGGTGGGGTTCTCTTCCACCACTACCTCTCTTCTGGTAGTCTCAGACTTCTTACATTCAAATGCACGGTGTCCTTCTCTTCCACATTTAAAACAAGTTCCTCTGAATGTCCTTTTGTCTTGTCTTCCAAAGTTCTCATTCTGATAACCATCTGGTTCTCTCCTTTGGTAGAAATTTCTATCATCCTTCTAGTATGAATTACCTTTTTTTCTTACTTCCTTGTCCTTGTTGTAATCCGTACTGGTTCCTCTTCCTCCGATGTATCCTCTTCCTCCTTGAAATCTTCCTCCGGTAAACCTTCCACCTCTACCTCTCTGTCTCTTCTCATGCCTTTTATTCAATTTCTCTTCAGCCTTTATTGCATACTAATAAGCCTCTTCAACACTCTCTAATTTGATCATACTGAGTTCATCTTGTATAGACATCCACAATCCGTTCAAATATCTTGCAATTTGTTCAATTTCATCATCAACATGTCTAGATCTAATGTTCAACTTGTAAAATGTTTCGGTGTACTCCTTCACACTAGATTCCTTCTGTCTCAGGTTTTGCAACTTTTGGAATAGATCTACTTGATAATTTGCTAGGAAAAACTTTGATTTTAACTTAGCAATCATCCTATCCCATATCTTAATCTTTTCTTTACCTCTTCTTTGCCTATCAACTTGCAATTGCTCCCACCAAAGAGATGCATGACCCTTCAACCAGGTACAGGCATACTTCACATTCCTCTCTTTTGCAGTGTTTTCAAATTCAAAATATTTCTCCATCTCTGAGATCCAATCCAACAATTCATCTGAATCTAACTTCCCATTATATTATAGCAGGGTAAAATGAGGTTTAGTGTTCGCCCTACTCAAAACCCTTAAAAACATTTCCTCCTCCGGATCAACTGTCGATAGGTTTACTTGCTCTATCGAGGCTTCTTCTCCTTCATCTTCGCTCACATCCTCAACATGTCACCCTCTTCTCTGGGCTATCTCCATGGCTTCTAATCAGGCTGCTATTCCTCACAACATCTCCATTATAGAAAGGTCTACATTCCCACGCGCTCCACCATTCCTAGTTCCTCTTTGCGCCATCGATTCGCACTAGTCCTCTACAATTGCAGGTCGGATCCGCAATCTGCCACCCTACAACAAAATTCAGGAAACAAAACCTCCAAAATGAACTTCTCTCTAATACTACTTGAAGCAGTCACCAATGAGGAGGGACCTTGAAGAGATTAATCCAAACCGGTCAGCAAGAGTTAACACAATGGAAACACACAAATATGATGGAGGCAAATGTAGAATAGATTGTTTTATTTCATGAAAGTCAAATATATCCAACCAGCAACAACCAAGTTATAACATACTGACACACAGGCCTGGTAGCATAGGTCTCATAGGGACCTTGAATTGAAAGATCTATCTTCTAAGCACTATCTATCTAATACTCCTTTTCTCCAAATTGATTGACTACATTGCAAAACATGATTACAAATATATATATTGATCCAAAGGATCAGGTCAGCCCAAAAGGATCAAAACCCTAATGTGAAGAAATGAATGAGGTCGGCCTCCAGAAAATACCAAAGGATGAAACGTAGAAGGTCGGCCACACGTCAAGAAACATCGATATCAACGTCCAAGGCTCTGCAAGAATCAAAATGGGTTCCGATAGATCACCAAAATAGGTCTCAAGCAACCAGAAACAATGGAACAATCCGATAACAAGAAACTGTCAAGGAAAATCGGTAGTGATAACTTGCCGGAAAGTGATCCAAATGAGATGTGGTTAAAAAGCAAGCAGGGTGATCAAATCTTCAAGAAGAATCCAACTCCACAAGAAACCGATGTGCCAAAACCAGGACACACAAAAAGAAAAACTAAAACTGCAAATAGAAAAGAAAATGTTTTTGGTTGATGCAAGATTGCTATGAATCGGGGATGCTCCTGCATCAAAAAGTCTTTTCTCAATCTTAAAAACACCCTTAAAAGACAAAAACCTAATAGACACCAACCATACTTTGAGGAAGAAAAACATGACACAGGCTTATGATAACTCTTCCAAAATTTGTGTCATATTAACTAGCCAAGAAAATGGCTAACAATGTATACTGTGAAGATGCAAGATAGGATATAGATTATATGGATGAGGAAACACAAGAAATGGCAGTTGAACGTGTCAAAAAATATCCCCATATGTTAAAGGACCTTGATATTGATGAATATGCTAGAAGTGTGGAACAACGGACATCCAATAAAAAGCGGGAATCTCTTGCTGACATAAAGATTGAATCAAGAATATGAATGTAATAAACAAAAATGAATTTTGTACAATTCATGGGCTAAACTCTATTTTAGTTTCTCTTTATATCTCTAAGCTATAGAAATGCCCTTAAGTTTTTTTTAAAAATAGTTTTTGTCTCTATGCCTACAATTTGTTATGCTTTTTTTTTAAATCTGATTTTTTTCTGATTTTTATTGATGCACATGAACTAGCCAAGAAAATCGCTGAGGATGTATACTGTGAAGATGCAAGATAGGATATAGATGATATGGATGAGGAAACATAAGAAATGGCAGTTGAACATATCAAAAATATCCCCATGTGTTAAAGGCCTTTGATATTGATGAATATGTTAGAAGGGTGGAACAACGGACATCCAATAAAAAGTGGGAAACTCTTGCTGACATAAAGATTGAATCCGCAATATGAATGTAAACAAAAAAAATAAAATTCTACAATTCATGGGTTAAACTTAATTTTAGTTTCTCTTTATATCTCTATGCTATGGAAATTCCCTTAACTTTTTTAAAAAAATAGTTTTTGTCTCTATGCCTACAATTTGTTATTTTTTTTTTTAAATCGGATTTTTTTCTAATTTTTATTGATGCACATGAACTAGCCAAGAAAATGGCTGAGGATGTATACTGTGAAGATGTGGGACATGATATAGATGGTATGGATAAGGAAACACAAGAAATGGTAGTTGAACATGTCAAAAAATATCCCCATGTGTTAAAGGCCCTTGATATTGATGAATATGCTAGAAGTGTGGAACAACGGACATCCAATAAAAAGCGGGAAACTCTTGCTGATATAAAGATTGAATCGACAATATGAATGTAAACAACAAAAAATATTTTTCTACAATTCATGGGTTAAACTCAATTTTAGTCGCTCTTTATATCTCTATGCTATGGAAATGCCCTTAAGTTTTTTTTTTTTTTAAACTTTTTGTCTCTATGCCTACAATTTGTAATGTTTTTTTTTAAATCTGATTTTTTTCCGATTTTTATTAATGCACATGAACTAGCCAAGAAAATGGCTGAGGATGTTACTGTGAAGATGTAGGACATGATATAGATGATATGGATTAAGAAACAAAAGAAATAGCAGTTGAACATGTCAAAAAATATCCCCATGTGTTAAAGGCCCTTGATATTGATGAATATGCTAGAAGTGTGGAAAAACAGACATCCAATAAAAAGCGGGAAACTCTTGTTGACATAAAGATTGAATCGGAAATATGAATGTAAAAAACAAAAAATATTTTTCTACAATTCATGGGTTAAACTCAATTTTAGTTGCTCTTTATATCTCTATGCTATGGAAATGCCCTTAATTTTTTTTTTTTAAATAGTTTTTGTCTCTATGCCTAAAATTTTTTAAGTTTTTTTTTAAATTTGATTTTTTTTCCGATTTTTATTGATGCACATGAACTAGCCAAGAAAATGGTTGAGGACGTATACTGTGAAGATGTTGTTGGCATTATGATGCATCTTGTATGACCGATGAAATGGTTGTCATTGTTGGCAACATCATCTTCTAAGTCTCCACAGTCCATCAGTAAAGGAGTAAAGGGTAACCAATGAAGAACAAGAGTCCTTATTCCTATCGACAGTCAGTAGACCGGTATACAGGGGTTAACCGGCTAAGAAGTGACTAGACCGGTATATAGGGGTTAACCGGCTAAGCAGTGAGTAGACCGGTATATGGGAGGTAACCGGCTAAGCAGTGAGTAGACCGGTATACAAGAGGTAATCGGTTAGGCAGAATTAGACCGGTACATAGACAACAATTGACAATATAGGAGTCTCAACCGACAAACTTAGAAACATCCAAATAACATCTAGTTGAATCGGCAGTCTTCCCTTTTCAATCGGCGAGCTTATCGCCATGAACAACTGTCTTGACCGATATTCCCGAAATGATTTTTGGAGAGCAATTTGAGGTGCGGTAACAGATTTTTTATTTTGATTTTTGGAGGGAAAGTTGTTGCCAGAATTAGAGGTTAATACATACACATCATTCATTCTAATTGTGTTGTTGTCAATGTGAAAAAGATATGTGTGAATGTCAACAGGGGGAGAAAAAAACAGAGTGCAATAGATAGAGGTATGAATTGGTGAAGCCGACACCGATCAGAAGAACATAGCATGCGAAGTGGATCTATGAAACAGAGGTAGTGTCATCAGACAGATCAATCATCTTTGTTGCCTTCAAACAATTGTAGCATTGTAAATCCCTTAATAGGGTGGACCTTAACTGATTCTTTATGTAAAATCTCTTAACCGACTCAAGTAAAATATGAAGTTGTAAAATCCTCTAGCAAGGTGAACTTTAGCAGGTTCAAAGGTATTCTTAATCAGATACCAGTCACTTCTAACAGGGTGATGTTCTCAGAAAGAACTAGTTGTAAGCTCTTAACAGGGTACTCTTTTTCTCTGCAGTAAAAGAGATTGTGGGTTATCCCCACCGTGGTTTTCTCCCTCTAATTGAAGGTTTCCATGTATAATTGCTAGTGTTATCTGATGCTTATTTGTGCATGCAAATCTCTTTTCTTTGATGATCTTTTCTTTCATGATTAATGCAATGTTTAAGTTAATTTGGAAGGATAGTTGCAGACCGATTAGTTTGAAAGTTTGAATTGTGTATAAACTATTTTGACTGATTCACCCCCCCTCTCAGTCACCGTTTAATACTAACAATTGGTATCAGAGCCTTGGTTCTCTAAAGAAAACCTTGATAGCTTGAGGAAAAAGATCATGGAGGAATACCGGTATCAGAAGAATATTGGTGAAGCTAATGAAATTATTACTCAGCTGAAAGAGAGACTAATAAAATCACTTGCTAAAAGAAAGGAACGAGCTCTACAACTAAATCAGAGTCAGGATATCATAGATCAACTCTCTGAATAGAGTGGATCTAAAGAAGCAGAAGAAGTCTCAGAAATGATGGAAAAGAACAAGGAGCTGACTGAAGAAATCACATATCTAAAAAGAGAGCATGAAATTCAGGCCCTGAGAATGACTAAAATACTAGAAGCCAACGGGATAGCAGATGAAAGAAAAAGAGATGCAAGAGAAGCTCTGTCAACAATTGAAAAAGCCAAAAGGCTTACTGAAGAAGCCATAAGAGAAAATGATGCAATTATCATTGAAAAAGATGAAGAAATTAGAATTCTCACTCAAGAGAATGAAGCCATGCATGAGCATCTGCATGACAATGCAGAGGAAAAGGAGAAGATGATGAAAGAGATTGAACAACTCAAAAATGAGTTGAAAGCTGCAAATGAGAGAAATGAAAAGATGAGGAAATTTAATGAAAGCTCTGAGAAGATAGATGAACAATTGAAAGCTCAGAGGAGAACAAAGGAGACAACCAGTCTTGGTTACTCCGATATAGGTCCTATGTAAGTTGGAGAATCATTTAAATCCAAAAGGATGAAGGATGATAAAAGGAACTATTCAGGAATGAAAGGTATGAAGTTTTTAAAATCTTCTTGCGATCATTGTGGTAAATCAGGTCATAAGTCTGATGTCTATAGAAATCAACTGGTCAGTCAAAATAAGTCTTTCACCTTTGATGGTTATTGCTATAATTGTCACAAGTATGGTCACACTACTTATAAGTGTAGATCTTGATATAGTAGCATGTCTAATAGAAGAAGCTTTAATGGATATTTCTTTACATGCAATAAATATGGATACAAAGTTGAAGAATGCATGTTCAAGTCAAATGCATCAAGATCACCATTCAAACTGGTTAGACCTAATAAAAGGAGTAATCAGTTCAATGCCACCTGTTCCACTTGTGGTAATTTTGGGCATGGTGCAATAAATTGCAGAATGAGAATGGGTCAGAGAAATAATGTAGGACCATGGAGGACAACTATTATGGCATATTTCAATTTCCATAAGATCGATCCCTTAGCCAAAGAATGTAGGAACCAATCCTATAACCGGTCTAAAGAAGAAAGGGCAAAATGACCTGAAAGGAAAGAAGACAATTGAAGAAGTGAAGAATGATATGAAAAAGACATGGATTAAGAAGGAAGAAAGAAAATAAGGAGAGAATCATTCTTAAATTAAGTCATCATCCACCAGTAATGACAGTTCCTCTTAAAACTAGGCGTATCGATGCTCAGGGGGAGCACACATGGTAAGATCATTATTGAATCCCCTCGACCGATATGAGAATATGTTGTGTGGTCTGAGGATAAACCTATCGTGGTAAAGGCAATGTTGTGTGGTCTGAGGATAAACCTATCATGGTTCAGATAGGTGAAATGATTAGGGATTTAGGTGATAAGTTTGGGGAAACAATGTGGGGATATTTTAAAGAATTCCAAATCAGAATGCACAAAAGAGAGATAATCCCAACCGGTATAGTTCAGAAGTACAAGGACAACATTTGTTTTCTTGTTGACACCAATTGTTGCATCATTCAAGCGGTTCAACCTCGAAATTTTTGGGTACCTGCTATGGGTTATGAGGTAGGGGAAGACATTACTAAAGTGTATGCAAACATGTTACTGTCTAAACTGGTAGATAGAAAATAAAATAAATTTGGAACTTGTGAGGAGGCAAGCTCCAAAATAATAGGAACTTAAGGAGACAATCATACAAAGGAGAGTAAGGAAAATGATTGATACCCTAGACAAAAAGTATGGAGATGAAGCATCTGGTGCCACTGCTTCCACCGATACTAGTGAACAAATAGGGGCCAAATCAAACAAAGATAAAGAACAAACAAGAGAAAAGAAGAAAATGTTGAAGGCAAAACCCAAGGGTACTGCATCCAGTATGCCGATAGCATATACAAAAGAAAAGGACTCAAAAATTCCTACATCTTTCCTAGGTAAAGGTGGACTGGTAGGATTGAAATATGCAAGAAAGAAAAATAGTGAAGGGCCAGTTAACACAAAGGATAAAAAGAAGCCCAAGAAGGATGAAAAGGAGGGTGATAACACTGACACCTAATCTGATGTGGAAATAAAGAAGTCAGAAGAAGTGGTAGAACTGTACTTCCAGCTATTGATGAATTGGTCCATGGGATCAAATATTTCAGAGGTCTATTTGGTGTTGGGAGAAAATATCCTCTCTGCAATGAGGAGGACAAAAGAAAAATTGAAGATGCACTTATGTGGAACATGCATAAGTTCTGCAGAATCCCCAGTGAACTATATGGAATAGTTCCATTAGACTCGCAAAATCAAATTGAAGGGAGATGGAAAACAACTTTAGCTATTGAGAAAGAGCACAAGATAAAAGCACTCATGGAAGTGCAACATGATCTTTATTATAATCAAGCATCTATATTAGCAGAAGCATATGTTCAACGCTTCATAATAAGGAACATGACAGGGAGAGTGGCCATAGGAGATGTCCAAGGTGTGCATGATGAGGGTGTTGCCTTATGGAAAACAATCGTGAGCCAACAAAAGGAAGCTGAAGAAGAAATAGCAAAGTGAACAAAATAGGACCAAGGTGCAGCTACCCTTGACAAAGGGAAAGGTAAAGACAAAGACTCTACTGAAGGTTTTGATGTTTTCATAGTTGAAGATATTATAGGTAATGTTGTGTCGAATATTCCTAATCTGAAAAAGGATATTGAGTAACCAGTCAAACACAAATCAACTGATGAAACTGTTGATATTGATGTTACATCAGTAAAGGGAGTCGATAAAACTAAGCATCTCGGTGAAGATGAAGTTATAGTTGAAGATATACCTCATAGAACTTTGGTAACAATAAATCCTATTGACAATGAACCCCTTTTGTCAGAAAAAGGTGCAGAGGAAGGAAATCCAAAGGTGATAAATTCATCAATACCACCTGTTGAAGAATCAGAGAAGAAGGAAACTGAGGAGAAGGAAGAAAAATAGAAGGAAGCAGAAAAGAAGGAAGAAGAGATGAAGGAAATAGAGGAGATCAAGGAATCAGGACAACACAAGAAGAAAGAGGATTCTTTGCCTGGTCAAACTGAAGATGGTAAGAAAATAGTGGTGGACACTCCTTTGGTAAAGAGGAAGTTAGATTTAGAAAAGGAGAGTGAAAAGAAGAAAGCTAAACTCACCACCGTAGCCAGCTTTGAGGTTAAGGCTGAAGAAAAGGAAGAAGAAACAAAGGACGGAGAAGAGGAAGACTCTGTAATCGACATTAAGAAGATGACCCCCAATAAATTAATGAAATTTTCTTAAAAATTGAAACTTCAAGTTGAAAAGGAAAAACTTAGAGCAAAGAAAAAGAAGACAAAAATTCTTAATACTGCAAAAACCATTCTGTTTGATCTCATTGCTGACATTGTTGTTGATGATAATGCACCCATCATTGATCAATTAGGCACTCTTGTCAAAGCAATCGGTTCAGAGGCAACCGATCTGAAGAAGGTTGCAGTTAGATAGTATGAAACAAAGAGAGGTGAAAAATTAATGGAACACATATCAGTTGGCAAAGTTGCTCTCTCCACCAGCATTGAAGAGGTCAAATCTATACTACAGGAAGCTGGCCAATTATTGGTTAAGTCATCAAGCTTCACCGATTTAATTAAGGATATTGAAGATAAAAGAGCTCAAACTCAAAGGGAAATCCAAGATCTGATAGGTTCTTTTGATCCTCTTACAAGCTCTGCAATGACCTTTAGTGGAAAGGTCAAACAGTTAACTAATAAAATCAAAAAGTTAAAAGAGGAAGAGGATAAACGAGATCTTAATCTGTTAGAGCTACAGTGATACCTTGCACCGATAATTGATTTCATGCAAAGGAATGTCAAAGAAGCAGAAAGCCTCATAAGTGCACCTGACTATAAGACAATAGATGAAATGGAGGATTTTGTTATAATTTTGCATGGACACTTCAACACCATGAAACAGGCGAAGCCTTCATGGAAATCCTCTTTGCAAGCTGCTAAGGAAAATTTCAAAGACATTTTTGCTTTACTTTCATGAATCATTTTGTATATTCTTTTCCATTGATGTCAAAAGGGGGAGTTTGTATATATACATGAGGTAGATGAAACAAGGGTCAGAACTGACACATACATGACTACTTTGTAGTGTTTGCCACCAATGCCAAAGGGGGAGTTTGTCGGCATTATGATGCATATTGTATGATCGGTGAAATGGTTGTCATTATTGGCAACATCATCTTCTAAGTATCCACAGTCCATCGGTAAAGGAGTAAAGGGTAACTGGTGAAGAACATGAGTCCTTATTCCTATCAGCAGTGAGTAGACCAGTATACAGGGGTTAACTGGCTAAGCAATGACTAGACTGGTATACAGGGGTTAACCAGCTAAGCAGTGAGTACACCGGTATATAGGGGTTAATCGGCTAAGCAGTGAGTAGACCGGTATACAAGAGGTAATCGGCTAAGCAATGAGTAGACCGGTATATAAGAGGTAACCGGTTAGGTAGAATTGGACTGGTACATAGGCGACAACAGACAATATAGGAGTCTCAACCGACAGACTTAGAAACATCAAGATAACATCTAGTTGAACCGACAGTCTTCCCTTTTCAATCGGCTAGCTTATCGACATGAACAACTGTCTTGACTGATATTCCCATAATGATTTTTGGAGAGAAACTTGAGGCGCGGTAACATATTTTTTATTTTGGTTTTTGGAGGGAAAGTTAGCGCTAGAATTAAAGTTTAATATATACACATGATTCATTCTGATTGTGTTGTTGTCAATGTGAAAAAGATCTGTGTTAATGTCAATAGGGGGAGCAAAAACAGAGTGCAACAGATAGAGGTATAAAACAGTGAAGCCGACATCGATCAGAAGAACAGAGAATGCAAAGTGGATCTATGAGATAGAGGTAGTGTCATTAGACAGATCAATCATATTTGTCACCTTCTAACAATTGCAGCATTGTAAATCCCTTAACAGGGTAGACCTTAACCGGTTCTTTCTGTAAAATCTCTTAACCGAGTCGCTTCAAATATGAAGTTGTAAAATCCTCTAGCAAGGTGAACTTTAATAGGTTCAAAGGTATTCTTAACCGGATACCAGTCACTTCTAACAAGGTGATGTTCTCAGAAAGAACTGGTTGTAAGCTCTTAACAGGACACTCTTTTTCTTTGTAGTAAAAGAGATTGTGGGTTATCCCCACCGTGGTTTTCTCCCTCTAACCGAAGGTTTCCATGTATAATTGCTAGTGTTATGTGATGCTTATTTGTGCATGCAAATGTCTTTTCTATGATGATCTTTTCTTTCATGATTAATGCAATGTTTAAGTTAATTTGGAAGGATAGTTGCAGACCGGTTAGTTTGAAATTTTGAATTGTGTATAAACTGCTTTGACTAATTCAGCCCCCCTCTCAGTCAACGATTAATATTAATAGATGCAAGACAGTATATAGATGATATGGATGAGGAAACACAAGAAATGGTAGTTGAACGTGTCAAAAAATATCCCCATGTGTTAAAGGCCCTTGATATTTATGAATATGCTAGAAGTATGGAACAACGGACATCCAATAAAAAGCGGGAAAATCTGGCTGACATAAAGATTGAATCCACAATATAATGTAAACAACAAAAATTAATTTTCTACAATTCATGGGATAAACTCAATTTTAGTTTCTCTTTATAGCTCTATGCTATGGAAATGCCCTTAAGTTTTTTTTAAATATAGTTTTTGTCTCTATGCCTACAATTTGTTATGTTTTTTTTTTAAATCTGATTTTTTCCGATTTTTATTGATGCACATGAACTAGCCAAGAAAATGGCTTAGGATGTATAGTGTGAAGATGCAAGACATGATATAGATGATATGGATGAGGAAACACAAGAAATGGCAGTTGAACATGTCAAAAAATATCCCCATGTGTTACAGGCCCTTGATATTGATGAATATGCTAGAAGTGTGGAACAACGGACATCCAATAAAAAAGAGGGAAACTCTTGCTGACATAAAGATTGAATCATCAATATGAATGTAAACAACAAAAAATAATTTTCTACAATTCATGGGTTAAACTCTATTTTAGTTTCTCTTTATATCTCTATGCTATAGAAATGCCCTTAAGTTTAAAAAAAAAAAAAATTGTCTCTATGTCTACAATTTGTTATGTTTTTTTTTTTAAATCTGATTTTTTTCCGATTTTTATTGATGCACATGAACTAGCCAAGAAAATGATTGAGGATGTATACTGTGAAGATGCAAGACATGATATAGATGATATGGATGAGGAAACACAAGAAATGGCAGTTGAACATGTCAAAAAATATCCCCATGTGTTAAAGGCCCTTGATATTGATGAATATGCTAGAAGTGTGGAACAACGGACATCCAATAAAAAGCGGGAAACTCTTGCTGACATAAAGATTGAATCAGCAATATGTATGTAAATAACAAAAAATAATTTTCTGCAATTCATGGGTTAAACTCTATTTTAGTTTCTCTTTATATCTCTATGCTATGGAAATGCCCTTAAGTTTTTTTTAAAAATAGTTTTTGTCTCTATGCCTACAATTTGTTATGTTTTTTTTAAATCTGATTTTTTCCCCAATTTTTTCCCGATATTTTCAAAAAAAATCTAATACTTTTGGTTTGCCAATTTTTTCCCCAAACGATTTTTGCTACTATGATATAAGGAGCCATCCCAGGATGAGGAATTTTTATCTACTAACTGGAGAAAATGAAGAGACCCTTTCAGTGGGGAAAATTGTACAACCAACTGCCCATAGAGTCCTAAATAATCATATAAAAGTTGCTTCCATACAAAGGGCTATTTTGAGGGCTGGAAGGGTTTACAGTCGCAGAGAATTATTGAACAGGTAATGGTTACAGTAACCAACGAAGTTGGTGTTGACATAAACCTAATAGCATCACATGAATGGACGTTTTCTCCTCTGCAATTTGCAGTTGGCCTTGGACCTAGAAATGTTGCTTCCATACAAAGGGCTATTTTGAGGGCTAGAAGGGTTTACGATCGTAGATAATTGTTCACCCCTCTAGAAGCTATGAAGCGACTTGTCTTTATAACTAGCAGCCATAGAATGGAGAGGTTAAGGAGGTTGAGGATCCATATATTTCCAAAGCGGATACCATTAAACAAAGTGAACAAGACAATACAAGGAAAGAAAAGGAACTTGCAAAAAAATCTTGATGACAAGAACGAAAGGACCAAACTCTTGTACAGTTGATGCCGAGCATTTATTTGCAACAATTGTGCCCTAATAATTGCCTTGATTTTAAGTTTTACTCATTATTGATGCATTTAATCTTATTCTATGGACGTTTAAGGGGTATGTGGCCCGAGGAATTGAGGCTTAACATCAAAAACAACCAAGGGGAGGAGCAACATGTTCAATTATGGACTTTTGTTTTGGATTCTCGTTACACAAGATCAAATTATAACAGGATCAAGACCTAAAGAATTTGATGACAAAAAGATAGTGAATCATAACTGGGGCATTTGGTATGTCCAACGACTTGTCTCTATAACTGGTAGCTGCAAAATGGAGATGTTAAGGAGGTTCAGGATCCATATTTTGCCAAAGCTGATACCATTAAACAACATGAACAAGAGAATGCAAGGAAAGCAAAGGAACTTACAAAAAAATCTTGATGACAAGATTGAAAGGACCAACCTCTTGTATAGTACACAACATGAAGTGCAGGAGGTAAGAGGTAGTAACAATAATGGTGATGGTCTTTATGGATCAATGGCACCACCGTCTGCTGCTGCAATTTTCTTCAATTTGAATTTGGTGAGTAAAAGTAGAGTGAATTCCCCGGGGTTTACGGTTTCCAACTCCAATGGGTTGCTTCCCATGCATGGCGAATTTGCAAGGAAGAGATTTTGCATTCGATTCTCAATAGGGACTCATGAGAAAGAGAAAGAGCGGATTGTGAATGAGAAAAGGTCGCTTGTCGTTGCCACGAGCAAATTCTTCGTCAGCATCTATTTGCAACAATTGTGCCTGCTTCCTCCCAATTTTTGCACCCTGATGAGCCCACGTATAATGATGGTGGGTAGTTGCTTTAAAAAAAAAATTACCACATGTTCGTTAGAGTTCCGACGTGAAATACGAAATCAGCACTATCGGCAAAAGTCAACCCGATGGTAACACAATTAGAAGCATGTCATCAGGATATAATACACCAGAGAAGTCCATCAGCATAATGCACAATAGTGGCAAAGCAGAGATCATGTATTGCCGATAGTCGATGATGCTATCAGTAAGAATTTTCCCGATGGACACTGGCAAAAGTAAAAAGCATCGAAAAAGGTTAAGATGATATAGGGTCAAAGCTTATGCTGAGGAGACATAACGTATCGGGAGGAGCTATGCCGAGGGAAAAGACATCGGGGAAATCATGCCCATCGCCTGAACACATTTTAAGCCATCCCGATGGCTGATGAGACTAGTGGGATAACTCACACCTATCAACAGGAAGAGAGGTCATCGACTTATGTTATCTCGATGAGTAAGAAGACATCCAAAGGCTGTGAAAATCATTGGACCAACATATGCCGATCAATAGGTAAATTCCGTGTTCGTCGGAATGCTGAGGTGAAATTTTAAGACGTTGGTTTTTAGTCGGAATTCCAACGTGAAATTTTACCACGTCGGAATTCCGACGAACACGGGGCAATTTTTGAAAAAAAAAAAAATCAATCCGACAAAGCAAAAGAAATCCCATAGATTGTTGGAAATGCTTGTCAGAATTTGAGGCCAAATGTATTAGTGTTAGATAGTGGAAGTCATGATAATTTAGTATCTAAGGAGATGGTTGAGAATCTTGGGTTGAAGAGGCTTGAGCATCCTTTTCCTTATGAGGTAAGTTGGTTACAAGATGATCAGAAGGTAGAGATAAAGGAGCAGTGTTGGGTGAGTTTCAATATTGGACCTTTCAGAGATGAATTTTTATGTGATATTATCTTAATGAATGTTTGTCATGTCTTGTTGGGAAAACCTTGGTAGTATGATAGAGGAGATATTTATGACTGTAGAAGAAACCTAGTTACTATTGAAAAGGATGGGTAGAAGTTCACATTGATTTATTTGAAGGAGAAAGAGAAGGAGGTGAAGAATCTGAATCTTGAGAAAAGTTGCAGGAAACCGGTGGCAGAGGTTATACCAAAAGGTTTGAAGGAACTGGTTCTAGAGATTATATTGGAGGTTTTGAAGAAAGATCTGATGGAACTAGTTGCAGAGGTTATATCAAAGGATTTCAAGAAAGATCTAATAGAACCAGTTGTAGAGATTATACCGGAAGATGACATGAGTTGGCAGAAGGATCTGACAGATGAGTCTGATGGGTAGATGGAACTGATCGATAGAGAGCTCATGGTGACAAACCAGATGAAGTCTTGTGGCAAAAAAAATCCTGAGTTGCAGAAGAAGAAGGCAATACACAGGGAGAATGTGCATATCTGAAGCAAAGAAAGAGAAACAAAGAGAGTCAAAGGTTGGAGAAGCCGATTGAGGCATCAGAGGAGCCAAAGCAGAGATTGGCATATAAAGAAGATGTTTGGATCAGAAATGAGCATGGGATCTTCATTCCAAATCCTTTTAGATGTTCATGAGTTGCCTCTCATGGAACATCTTTTTCTACCTGGGTTATTTGATGCAGGAGCATCCCCAGTCGATGAGAAATCTTGCATCAACCAAAAACATTATCCTTTCTTGTTTAGTTCTTTATGCAGTTTTAGTATTCTTACCGGTATGTAACGATAGTTACTAGCTCTTCGTGGCAAATCTTGTTTGCAGTTTCCTGGCGGTTTCGTGTGGTTGATTCCAGATTTCTAGTTCATTTGGGTTCTTCTCCAGCCAGTTATCGCTTCTAGTTGGCTGTTTTTGGGTTCCTGGGATAGTTCTTGTGCTTACCGGTTGGTTTTCCTTCATTACCAGTGTGATTCTTGGCTTGTGGATCCATCTTGGGTCTTATCCGATGTTTCTTGGCATGTGGTCGATCTTCCTGCTGATCCGCATCACTTGGTTGTTATTTTCCAGAAAGATTTCTTAAATCTTAGGGTTGACCTAATTACACGTTTCATTTTCCTGCATTGGTGAATGTAATCTGTTGAGGTCGACCCGGATGTGTTTCAGTGGGTATAAATATGATGTTATGTAGTCATTTGTAAGGGCAGAGGAAGTAGAACTTAAAATAAGGATTGATATTTGCATGTTGTGATTTGGTTGATCTTTAGAGTCCCGGTTGGGTTGTTTGTGGCTTGCAGCCTGAATGTAACCAGTTAACTATCGGATGTTCTTTGCTGATAATCTAATGATTACCGAATGATTGCCAGAAGTTCTATGACTTGAGTATGATCTGTTTATATGAATTTGTTATGTTTTCTTTCTTTTTGCATTGTGTCTCTCTCGCTGCATAATCCAATTGACTCTTCTAAGGTTTTTTACCGGTTATGGTTGCATCACTATTTTAACCCAAGTTTCTGGGATGGGGATGGTGGGACAAGTTTCCGGGATAGTTTTTGCCAATTTTGGGGATGACAGGGGGACAACAAAGGGGACAACTATATAAAATATAGGAAATTTTTAAATATATAGGGAAATTCTAAATGTTCATATGAAAAATAGATAAAGAGTGTATATATACATTATATTCATATAAAAACATGGATAAAGAAGCTATATGTACATTATAGAACCTTATTATTATGGTATGATCATGATGCTATGATTACAAGTTTATGTTGGTTTTGTTATTTATATGATGCTATGTGACATGCTAATCTGTATTCATTCTTATAGGCTACATATATATATATATACATTTTTTTGTACTAACGAACGCAAAACCCATTTGAAAATTTTGCCGTACTAGTTTACTGGTTCTTCGAACCCAAACCAGTGCCCGAACCCGAACCAACAACTTAGATTAATAACTAGGAGAATACATCCAAAATAATACAATTTAAACCTAGATCTGGAGCATATTAGACCTAGATCTAGAGTGTTTCCAATTCAAGTGGCAGTAGCTAGTTCATTTTACTAGTAGCAGTTTAGGACAACTCTTTTTAAACAATTCCATCATTGTCTAATCAATATCCATAAATGAGCAAGCATCTAAAGAAAGTTATCCTAACAAACATTCATTAATGACTTAATTATTAGTTTTCTATCAATTGTCAAATAAAAGATACAAGTTAATCACTTTTAAGATAAACAATTCCTACAAAAAAACAAAGGAAAGGTGGCATACATTTACACTTCGTATAACTCCCCAAATAATAGCTTAACAATTTATGCAATCAATATAAATGTACCTCTTTATTTTCTGAAACAGAGTTGCATAGAAACCTTTCAAGATTCCAATATTGTACACCATCTCTCAACTCCTTGTCAATCCTGAACCATGTTGGGACTCAGATGGTTATAAATAAAAGAAATAAGTCCTACAATTAAGAGCATAGGTAAAATGTTCAATTTCTTGACCTTGTATACAAAGGAATTCAATCAATTCAATATGAAAAAAAATTAAGCATTTAAACCTTACCTCTTTGTTGTCAACCCTCTTACTTCCAAGACACAACACAATGGCCTAAAAGGGCCAGTCTCTAGGGCAAACAATGGAGAAAACTGTCCTGTTTTAAAAGACTCTTGGAAAAATCCCCAATTTTGAAGTTTTACATTTTAGACAAAATCCTTTTGAGCTTAAATTTTAAACCATTACAAACACTTGTTGTATCTTCCATGCATAATGAGAATTTGTAATAGTTACCTGACAACTAAATCTCCCCTTCATAGATAGATGCAAAGCTTCTTCATTCAGCCCATCCAACTTTAAGACAAAGTGAAGAGAGAAATAGCCATTTGAGAAAGCTAATTGAGTAATCATATTCTATACATCTAGATTAAAAATTAAACTAATGAAAACTAAATCTTCGAACACCTGATAGATATAACTTTCAACAAATGTGAGGATTGGAAGATATTTGAACAATGTTTCAAGACTATGCACATCCAAATCAGGGAACATAAAATATGATCTACACTGAGTAGACAATACAAGAACACGTCAACAGTCATAGTTTTCCATGATTAGCAGCATCCACATCTTCTAATACTCTTATTTCTTTTCATAAAAAATAAGCACCTCTCAATATTGAAAAAAAAAATGATGGACGCCAGAACATTTGAGTCATTGTTTGGAGAAGGAAATGTTGTTTCAAATATAAATTAGAAACAAACAAAAAAACAAGTTTAAATGTAAGTTCTTAGCTTGAGCTTCAAGGAGATAGAATGCCTAGACAAGGCGTTTGAAGATTTGATAGAATGCCTCAAAGAAATGTAGTCTCATGGATTGCAAAAATTGTAGGATACACACAAAATGGATTTTTTGGAAAGGCTTTGGAAACTTGCAAGCAAAATTAATTGGTAGGTGTAAATCCAGATTCAACAACATTTATTAGCATCCTCCTTGCCTGTGCCAGAATGGAAGCTTTGGAGCAGGGTATGTAAATCCATCGAAGTGTAATGGAAGCAAGAGTTTTGATTGAAATTGTACTTGAAAATGCTCTGGTAAATGTATATGCAAAATGTGGAAGCATAGAAAAGCAACAAGTACTATTTGGTAAAATGCCTAAAGAAATGTGATCTCATGGAATTTCATGATTGTAGGATATGCACAAAATGGATTTGTTGAGAAGGCTTTAGTAACTTTGAAGAAAATGCAATTGGCTGGTGTAAAGCCAGATTCCACAACCTTTGACAACATACTCTTTTTCTATACCAAAATGGGGATATTTGGAGCAAGGGATATCTATTCAGTAATTAAGGAATTGATAGTTACCTTATAGGCGAAGAACCAATAATGGTGAAGTGACCATCCTAGAAACAGAATGAAAAAAGAAAACAGACAATAGCACTTTGCAAGTTCATAATCATAGCTTAAATCAAACACATTGATCTTACTAATTCATAAAGGTAATGGTTGTTTGATTTTTCAATTTTGGAGATTTGCAAAATGGATGAGAAATAGCCAATAGCATTTGGCATTTCACCAGAGATGGCAGTTACTTAATTATGCATCCAAAACACAAGTGGATACCTCCTGAGAAGGAATATTTTAAATTGACTTTGATGGAGCATCCAAAAACAACCAAGACAAAGCTAGAATAGGATATGCTATGATAAATGAGAATATCATTCCTACTATTTGTAATAAAAAAGAGAAGATTTTAATAAAATAATTTTCTAAAGTGCTGACAATATAGTTGGTAATTTAGTTAGCAATCAAAGAACATATGACAAAAATCCAGGCATCCAAGAAAGTATCTCAGACAAATAAGTCATTCTCTTTGAAAATTAAATTCAATTGGAAAATTTATAATAGTAAATTTAGTTTGTAAGGATCTAGATAAGAATGAAAGCTTTTGAATTCATACACAGAAAAAGAAATTTCAATGCAATGGCAAACCATCTTGCTAATGAAGTCATCGATCATTGAGAGACAAATAATAATTTGTAGAGGCAAGGATGTTCTACTGATCCGGAGGATAAAATAAATTATCTCCAATACTCTAGAAATAAACACTTCGAACCTCAATTGTTGCAACTAAACACCAAATTTGGATTCTAACTCATAACCACCTACCTCATAATTTCATCCTTTGCCGGTGCACCACATGATTCCGTTGCTATTAATAGTTGGTTGAATTAATTTGAACTTATCCCACCGCCTATGCTGGAAAAGGAAGGTCGGAGGGTGTTGAACCCCGACCACTGGCCTCCTAAAATTGTGGTCAACCGTTGCACTATTAATAGCGTTTATATTAATTTCGGCCTTTGTTGTATTTAAAGAGTAAAAGCTGCCAGTTTTAACTAAATAGGGAATATCAATTAAACCAAACTACTCCAATGAATGGTTCCGAATTAACCAAGTAGAAAGGGGTTAGGAACAGATTTATTTTTGCCATAAGAAGGATATATTATGGTTTTATTGGTTTTAGCCTAATTATGGCTTATTTTATGTATAAAAGGGGGCATTAGGCCTTTGAAAATCATCCATGTGATGAGAAGGAGATTATGAACTTGAAGGCTTGTTGATTATTCCTGCACATTGGAGAATAATGTTGCCATTGTGCTTGAAGGGAATATCTTGTAACACTTGTAATTGATTTTGGAGCTAATCGGATCGGTCCCCCTATTGAAGCAGGACCCGGAGATGTAGTCTGACCCGTGGATGAACTCCGTTATCAATTGTGTTTTGTCTTCTATCCTTCTACTCTCTTTCTTTCAGTTCATTACCTTTATTATGCTTTGTTCATTTAAGCATTATTATGTTAATTCGCTCAGATTAAAGCTTTGAATTAACTTGTGTAATATTGTTAAGCATTTGTCTGTAATTGTCATAGATCCTAATCAGATCAAGTTTGGTATCAGAGCTTTGTTTGACTAGTATTGCAGAATTGAATGCTAACAAGATCCAAGATTCAACGAGGTGAAGGCAAGCTTGAAGAATATAATCTTGAGATCGAAAAACGAAGAACTAATCCACCATCACAAATGGAAGGAAAAGGTGGTGAAGAAGGTTCCGAAGATAAGAGTATTCATAAGACTCTTCAAAATTTGGAAACCATTGTACAAGTTTTAGTACAAGAGAGAGAGGACAAGATGTGAAGACGTGCAGCTCATGAGAACAAAGGGAAAAGACCAGGAGGTGACCATGAGCCTCCAAAAACACCCCCATCTCCTTCTTCTCCTTCTTCCCCGTCTTCTCCCTCTTCTACTCATTCTGAGTCTTCTTCTCTTTTCAAGAGTTCACATAAGCCTAAGATTAAATTGGATGTAAAATTTGATCTACCAAAGTATTGTGGGGAATTAAATGCTGAAAAATTAGATGATTGGATTCAACAGGTTGAAGTCTATTGTAGAGTCCAAAACCTCTTAGATGATGTTGATAGGATCCAATTAGCTACTCTTCGGTTAGGAGGTACAGCTCTAACCTGGTGGGAGAGTAGAATTTGGGATGGGTCTTCACAACATGGTAAAATCAATTTAACTTGGTCAGACTTTGTTAATGCTCTCAAGAAGCAATTCTATCCCCTAGGCCATATGCAACAGTTAATGATGAACTGGCAACTTTTTAGGCAAGGGAAAGGTCAATCTGTCCAGGATTACACCCATGAATTCAGAAAGAAGGCTATTGCATTAAATTTTCCATTGTATACCCAGGACATGTTGCTTAAGTACATAGGTGGTCTTCACTCTTATCTGAGACATTCAATTTTGGTCTTGAATCCTAGTAACTTTGATGAAGTCTGTGTCCAAGCCACACACCTAGAGTCAAGAGGTAAGGGTTCTTTTATTGATAAGTCTAATAAGAAGCCATCTAAGTCTGAGAACAAATCCCAAAACAAAGGGAAGGGGAAAAAGATAGCTACAGTGAAGAAAGAGGGTGAAAAACCCACATGCTCACATTGCAAGAAAGAAGGGCATGATGATTCTAGGTGCTGGAAGCTGCACCCCAAAAAGAGGCCAAAGAGATATGGTGGAAACAAAGACAAACAAAAGATTGCTGCTATAGTTCAACAGGATCTTGGATCTAACTCTAGAGATGAGACAAAGATCGTTGCTGCTAGAATCCAAGGTAAAGAAAAAGGTAGATCTCTCTCATCAGCTACAAGTTCTTCTAATATAAGTGCAAGTACAAGTAAAGATTCTACTCCTAAGAATGATAAGCAAAGGAATGAATTATTTCATATTCAGGTTGTTATCAAACATACTAAAGTTGATACATTATTTGATACGGGTTCTCAAGCTAACTTGATATCTAAAGAAATTGTTAAAAAGCTTAACTTGACTACAACACCTCATCCGAAACCATACCCTCTGGGATGGGTTTGCAATGATGCACAATTGCAAGTAACAAAACAATGTAAGATAAGATTTGCTATCATTGCAAACTTTGTAGATGAGGTAGAAGTTGATGTAGTCCCTTTAGATATTTGTGGTCTTGTACTTGGGAGTCCCTATTTGTATGATCGACAGGCTATCTTCTATAGAGGGGAGAACAAATACCATCTTTTTAAAGATAAGGTTGAATACATTGTACGGGCACATAAGGTAAAGACTAATCTTGCACTAGTTAATGCTGGTCAGATGAAAAGGTTAGTCAACTCTAGTAAGAACTTTGTATTAATGCTTGTAAAAGCCAAAGAGGAAGAAACATCTGAGGCATTTAAAGGATGTGATCCTAAACATAAGGCTGAAATGGTCAAAGTTGTTTCCGCTTACGTTGACTTGTTTCAGGAACCAAAAGGATTGCCTCCTAAGAGAGAGATACAACATGAGATCCAGTTGCAGCAGGATGTGCCACTTCCAAACATTGGCATGTACCGGTTATCAGTCTTGCAAAATGAAGAGATCAAAAAGCAGGTTCAAGAGTTGGTTGAGAAAGGAGTTATTCGTCCTAGTACATCTCCTTGCGGTTCTCCTATTGTGTTGGTTCCAAAGAAAGATGGGACTTGGAGAATGTGCATCGACTACAGGGCTCTAAACAAGATAACGGTAAAGAATAGGTACCCTCTTCCTAGAATTGATGATTTACTTGATCAGTTGAAACATGCAATTTATTTCACTAAGTTAGACTTGCGTAGTGGATATCATCAGATACAAATTGTAGAAAATGATATTTGGAAAACTGCTTTTAAGACAAAAGAAGAACATTACGAGTGGTTGGTTATGCCCTTCGGGCTTTGTAATGCACCGACTACATTCATGAGAGTCATGAATGATGTCTTTCATCCTTTTATTGATGATTTTGTCATAGTCTACCTAGATGATATTCTTGTATTCAGCAAGTCTTGGGAAGATCATGTAATTCATGTTAAAAAAATCCTTAATGTATTAAGGAAAGAAAAACTTTTGTAAAGATGTCTAAATGCGAGTTTGCTAAGACATCCTTAGTGTACCTAGGCTATGTCGTAGGGAATGGTCAACTAAAAGTAGACCCTACGAAGGTCGATTGTATTGTAAAATGGCCTAAGCCAAGTACAGTCACAAAAGTCAGGAGTTTTTTAGGTGCAGTTTAGTACTAGAGGAAGTTCATTGCAAACTTCTCTTTTATTGCTTCATCATTGCACACATTGACCAGTACGAAGGCAACTTTTCAGTGGGGAGGTCCACAATAGAAGGCTTTTGACACTTTGAAGGAAAAGTTGAGCACTGCACCAGTTCTGGCTTTACCAGATTGACATCAACCATTTGAGATCGAGACAGATGCTAGCAAGTTTGCCATGGGAGCTGTACTCATGCAAGGAGGTAAACCAGTCTGCTACCACTCTGAAACTTTTTCGAGAGAAGTAAGTAACTATCCCACTTATGATAAGGAACTTTATGCTTTAGTTCAGAGTGTTAAGAAATGGAAACACTACTTAATGGGCAAAGAAACTGTAATCCACACTAATCATCAGCCACTTCAGTATTTGCACTCACAGTCTAAACTGCAACAAAGTAGGCATTTTAGGTGGATGGGTTTTCTTCAACAGTTTCATTTGGTGATTAAGTATAAGAAAGGTGCCCATAACAAAGTAGCAGATATGCTCTCTAGGCCTCCAGTTAAGAATGCTTTGATAATCCTTAAAAATAGTTCCATGGTTCATGAAAGTTTTCAGGAACAATATGCTAATGATGAGAACTTTAAGGATATATATGCAGTTTTAATCCAGGGTAAACATGTAGAAGAAAAAGATTACTATGTGCAGGATAACTTATTGTACCACTTGGGTAAATTATGTGTTCCCAAAGATGAACAGGCATAGGTGATTCAAGAAGCACATACCTCTTTGATTGCAGGGCATTTCGGGGTAAGTAAAACATTGGTTCAATTGCAGAAGTATTGTTATTGGCCTCGTATGCAGGAACTGTTACAAAGTATATTAAGGGATGTGTAATGTGTGCAACCAGTAAACCAAGTAATAGGAAATTGGGTTTGTATACACCATTACCTGTACCATCCCGTCCATGGGAAAGTGTGTCTATGGACTTTGTGGGAGGTTTACCTATGTCTAGGAAGGGACATGATTATTTGTATGTTGTTGTTGATCGGTTCAGTAAAATGTGTATTCTAATGCCTTGTAAGAAACAAGTCACTGCTGAACTAACAGCTCATATGTACTTCCAATTTGTATGGGTTCATTTTGGGTTACCTACTTCTATTGTATCGGATCGAGATTCTCGATTCTTAGGGGAATTTTGGACATCTTTGTGGGGACTCATGGACACCAAGCTGAAGAAGAGTACAACCTTCCATCCGCAGACTGACAGACATACAGAGGTAGTCAATAGGACAGTTGTTCATCTGCTTAGAGGTTACTGTAGTAAGCATCCTAAGTTGTGGGATGAGAATCTTCATTATGTGCAACATGCTTACAACCATGCAGCACATTCTTCTACAAAGAGGTCTCCTTTTGAGACTTGCTTCGGCTACTTGCCCAAGACACCAATGGACTTTGCTTTTGGAAAGGATGATGTTGTAGATGGATGCCATGATGCAGAAAGGGCTTTAAAGTTCATCTAGAAGGTCCAAGCAATCCATCAGGCAGTAGAAGCACAGTTGGAGCAGAGCCAAGCAAAATACAAGGCTCGCCATGACAAGCATCGCATAGATCATCATTTTCAGGTTGGTGACCATGTTTGGTTACATATCAGCAAGGAAAGGATGCAAGGTGAAGGTAACAAGCTTAAGCCTATTAGATATGGTCCCTTTGAGATCTTGGAAAAGATCAGTACCAATGCCTTTCGCCTTAATCTTCCTCCATATATGCAAATTTACTCAGTTGTAAATGTAGAAAATCTGAAGTTGTACGAGCCTCCAATGATATTCGATGAAGAGGCTAATATTCAAGTTCCTTCAGTTGATGACCTTGCACCTGATTATATGTCAGAGCTTCTAGAGGATGTCATCCTGGACAGAAACATCAGATCTTCAAAAAGAGGTGGTGCTGAATACCTTAAAGTGGGACGTAAAGGGATGCACCCTGGTAAAGCAAGATGGATGGAGATTGGTAAAGTGAGGGAACTTTACCCTCACCTACTTTCTGAGTAGTCAAACTTTCGGAGGTCCGAAAGCTCTTCAGTGGGGAGGCTTGATCCGGAGGATAAAATAAATTATCTCCAATACTCTAGAAATAAACACCTAGAACCTCAATTGTTGCAACTAAACACCAAATTTGGATTCGAACTCATAACCACCTACCTCATAATTTCATCCTTTGCCAGTGCACCACATGATGTCGTTGCTATTAATAGTTGGTTGAATTAATTTGAACTTATCCCACCACCTATGCTGGAAAAGGAAGGTCGGAGGGTGTTGAACCCCGACCACTAGCCTCCTAAAATGGTGGTCAACAGTTGCACTATTAATAGTGCTTATATTAATTTCGGCCTTTGTTGTATTTAAAGAGTAAAAGCCGCCAGTTTTAACTAAATAGGGAATATTAGTTAAAACAAACTACTCCAATGAATGGTTCCGAATTAACCAAGTAGAAAGGGGTTAGGAACGGATTTATTTTTGCCATAAGAAGGATATATTATGGTTTATTGGTTTTAGCCTAATTGTGGCTTATTTTATGTATAAAAGGGGGCATTAGGCCTTTGAAAATCATCCAGGTGATGAGAAGGAGATTATGAACTTGAAGGCTTGTTGATTATTCCTGCACATTGGAGAATAATGTTGCCATTGTGCTTGAAGGGAATATCTTGTAACACTTGTAATTGATTTTGGAGCTAATCGGATCGGTCCCCCTATTGGAGCAGGACCCGGAGACGTAGTCCGACCCATGGACGAACTCCGTTATCAATTGTGTTTTGTCTTCTATCTTTCTACTCTCTTTCTTTCAGTTCATTACCTTTATTATGCTTTGTTCATTTAAGCATTGTTATGTTAATTCGCTCAGATTAAAGCTTTGAATTAACTTGTGTAATATTGTTAAGCATTTGTCTGTAATTGTCATAGATCCTAATCAGATCATCTACCATCAAAGCTAGTCATCTAATTGTATTGGAAATGCCCACCATATGTTTATAAATCTTTTCTATCTATATGTTGATGTGGTTTGTAGTTAGACAAGACAAACATAATTCTACAAACAAAATCCTATCACTATGCAGCCCATGTTCTTGTTCAGCAATGACCTTTTTCTTTCTAGAGTTTATCTAAGTTAAACATTAATTTGGTCTATGGGGTGTAGATGAGATGGTTAAACAATTGGAAGACATAGATAATGGTCACATGATTGAATTCTACCATGGTTAAATCATAAACTTCAATCAGATCAAACAATTAAACTGTTTGAAAGACAAAGATAAATGTTCGCATGATTCAATAATAGGCTTCAATCACTGCATGAATAAGAATAACTAATGTAACCAGAGGTTATAAAGGTTGCATTATTAAGGCATTGCAAATAGAATCTTAACTAATATCAATTCCTCCA